>NW_026596046.1:36243047-36269169 GCF_907164565.1 Psammomys obesus
TGCAGGCATTGTGGCTCAATATGTTGTGGACTGGCGTATCGACCTCCTCCATCCAAAGGCAGCCTGCGCCTATCCTTGCTGCCCCAGACCAGTAATTAAAATCCTGTGAGACTGGGATTTAAAATCCAATCATATCCCTGAATCAAGCCTTCTAGCCTCCCCATGTGACGAGTGCAATAAGGCAGCGGCAGGAGCATGTTTATGTCTGTGCTGAAGCAGTCCCCATAGGGTGGGTTGGAGATGGAGAGTTGGGTAGCCCTGCTGGCTAAATCACTTCACCCTGACACCACAGCCACTTGTAAGACAAGCTGCAGGTACATTAAGTCCCAGCCAAAGACCACAACTCAATCTCTAAGAGCAAAATATCTAGCACAAAAATTCACAAATTCTGGTTCGCTGTGCTCCTGTTCCGATAGACAGTGTGGTGAGTTTCAGTGAGTGTTTGGTCCTGGGTAAGCTACTTGGGGAATCGGACAGCCAAATGTGTGTGAATTCCACCATAACTCTTCACCATAATCTGAACTGAAGCTAGACTTCCTCACTGGGTCCTGCAATCAGTACATGCTTCTGTTGCTCCTCCCTGCAGCATCAGGATCCCTACGAGCAGAGACAGCATCTTCTTACTCACTTTTGTGTCCTTAGCACAGTGACACACATATAAAGGACTCAGTGAATGTCTGTCTATCGGTAGGTATGTATATAAATTAGTTAATATTGAAAAACAGGAGCCAGGCAGTGGTGACTCACACTCTTTAATCCCAGAGCTTGGAGGCAGAGGCAGATAGATCTCTGTGAGTTCAAGGCCAGCCTGGTCTAACAGGGTGAGTTCCAGGACAGCTAGGGCAACACAGAGAAACCTTACCTTGAAAAAACAAAGGAAAACTAGGGGCTGGTTAGAAAGTTTGGCTCAGTAGTTAAGATTGCTTTCTGCTCCTGGAGGAACAGGAGCAGAGTTCCAGTACCCACATCGCAGCTCACAACCATATGTAACTCCATTTCCAGGGGATCTGACATCCTCTTCTGACTTTCACAGGCACCAGGAGCACATGTACACAGACGTACATGCAAACAAAATACCCATTCACATGAAATAAAAATAAATCTAAAAGAACCTATAAATAACATCAGTAGTAAGCTTCCCAGGTAGCTCTCCTTTAGTGCATGAGCGTTTGTGCTGGGGAACCTGGCTGGGCCGTACTCTACCTTCAGGCTTTCTGATGCTTAGCAGGTCAGCCGTGGAATGCATCCATGGTCTTATTATTAACCTCCCCGTTCTGCATGGTGGCAGGAATGGCCTCTTGAACTATTTTTTTTCTCTAGTCCAAATCACTAACTAACTCCCTTGAACTATTTTTCTCACATGGCTTCTAAACCCTTTCTACACCAGTTGTATTTCCCAAAACAATCTCTCTTTGCCTCTCTTCCAAAAGTTACGACTCCTCGTTTATACTTCGCCTCTTAGTGGCAGCCTTCTGTCAGATGCATTCGGTGCCCTTCCCACCCTGATTACATCTGCAGATTTAACGAGGAGCCCAGCCCCATGATACCCACATCAGAAATAAACATGCTAAACACGACTAAACCTACTTACTGTCACTGGGAACTCTTTTGGTCTGTCTTTGCCTCACCCCCCCTGGGGTCTGGTTGTCTGTCACTCACTGATTGACATTCCATATTTTACTGGCATCCAGCCCACACTTCACTGTGAACATAGAATTTTCCTGAGACATACCATCCAGTGTCTGATGAAGTCACCCTTGCCCTCACTACCTGACTGAGCTCACAGGTAATCCTGACAAGAAACGAAACGTCTCATATGGTCACCACAGACCCGCCAGATTCCCAGCAGGCACCCACCCCTTTCTTGAGGTTCACAAAGCGCTTTACTGATAGGCTTGTTTCTGGAGATGAGGTGGCCTGTGGAAAGTTTATGATTAGGTGATTACTTTAATCACTCAAAAAAGTAAATGACTCAAAGGCTATTTTACTATGTTTGTTTATTCATAGTGTGTATTATACAAGTGTGTATACCTACATGCATGCTGTGAGGACAGAGAAAAGCTTGTGGGAATTGGTTCTCTCCATCCATATGAGTCCCCCACCTGGAATCTAAGTAACCAGGCTTGATGGCAGGTTCCTTTACTTGCTGAGCCTAAGTACTGCGTTTGTCTTCTGCTCCTCTCAGCTGGGGCTGTAGTTTCCCTTCTCCCCAGACCAATGGTGCGTGAGAGAAGGAGCCAATTCATCTCCTCATCCCTCCATCCAACTTTGTCAGTCTCTCTCTTGTCTGTCTCCCTCCGGTCTGGGTTCTGTTAGATGATAAGGCCTGCTGCTTCCACTGTGTGCCAGTCCTTGGCCTGTTGGTGCTGTGGATCTTGATGGGGTGCCTGAGTGAGGCCACAAGGAAGTTCTTGTTCAGTCCCCCGAACTCCAGAAAGCAGTGGAGTCCCTCTGGCTGTCCGTGGGGGTGGGGAGGTTCTGGGTGATGTCCAGGAAGTTAAGTTAGTGTGGCTCACCATTTCCCTTGCCCCATACCAGGAACCCTAAATGGGAAGAAAGGAAATGCTGTTTTGTGCCCTTTCTACAAGAAATATCTGTCCCCAAACTCACATTAAGAGACTCCTGGAGCGTCTAAGCACAATGGAAGGGATGGAAAAAAATATGTCTTTCTGCCTTTTTGAGTCATCAGGCCTTTGGTGGCATTTGGAGCTAGCAACTTTAAAAAAAAAAAAAAAAAAAAAAAAAAAAGCTTGTAAAATTTCAAATATTTATGAAAGAGAAATTAATCCCTGTTTCAAATCTTAGCTTCACTGTTTGCCTGCTATATAACCATGGGCAAATTATTTCAACTCTGAGCCTGTTCTTTCTTTGTGTGATGAATTATTCAGGACAGTGTGTAAGACCGTATTGTATACCCAGCAAATGTTAGCCTATGTCCCTGCTCTTACTCTTCTACCAAACCTAGGCCGTCTGTAAAGTGAAAAAACAATGCCTCTCTTTCTTCACCAATTTAATTAGGATTAAACCCATGGATGTTGCCAGCAGAAAATGCAGCATGAAATGCAGCCTTATAACTTATAACAGCCTTATAATTCTTGGCTAAGAGTGTATACTTATATATGCATTTCTGTAAGAGTATGTGTCTGATATGTGATGAACAGAAGACACCCCAGATAAGACCTCAGGAAACAGGACTTTCTTGCCCCTGCTGCAAGTCCTTTGTCACTCTCAAGCCTCAGGCTTCTGCCTCCATCTGGCCTCAGGAGTTAAGGAGACTGGTTGTGGCAACTGAAATGTGGCAGGCCATGACCAGAAAAGGGAGTGAGGAGAACAAGTACCCAGAGGGAGATTCCTGGCTACTGGCCTTGAAGAATGTAGGACCTGGCCAATCTCGAAGACAAGGAGCAGGGCTCTGGGCCGGAGGAACTGTGCAGATACCATGTCATGAGTGTGGTGACAAGGCACACGGCTTGTTTCACCATCTTTCGAATGCTTCCTTAACAGGGAGCTTGCTACCAGAAATTCTAGCCTGCCCATTGGGTACCTCTAATCATGGAGAGACATCTCAAATACCAAAACCTCTCACTGGAAATAGTGAAGAGACTACCAAATTGTGAAAGTCAGGACAGAGGGAGCAGAGGAGCAGAGGTAACTGTGAAAAGGAAGAGTGGATGAGAAAGCTTTTACAAAGATCACTGTCACCTTTTTTCAACCATAGCCAAACTTTGTCTCATTCCATCCTCATAAAACCCACAGAGGGAGGCAGAAAGCAGCCACAAACAGAACAGTTACAACGTGCCCAGCCAGCAGGTGGTACTCTTCACCCACCTGCTCGGAAGGAGAGTGCTAGGAAGGAGAGTGCTTCTCCTCTTCCCACCTACAGGATGGAGAGGCTTCTAAGAGCAGTGAAGAGTATGGGGTCTCTCGCTTACAGGAACAAGGCACACAATCACACACTTGCGGTCAGAAAGGCTCTTCCAGCAGACAGAACAGCCGTGTTCTCTTGGCCTCAGAAAATAGTGCCTGAGAAGACAGGGTTTTTTGTTGTTTGTTTTTCTGTTTTTTGTTTTTCTGTCAAATATGAATGAGCATCTCTGCTGGGCCCTGTGCTGGCGAATAGCAATGTGGAGGCAGTGTGTGGTGATATAGCCTTTAATAGGAGGATGGATCCTTGAGAGGACAGGCAGAAGGCTGTGGGAACATGGAGGATGCTGCCCAGCCTTTGCTGAGTACTTCTGCAGCCCAAAACAGTCTGTGGGAGGGCAGTAAGGAGGCCTTCCTCAGAAGCACACAGACTCAGTCTTTTTGTGGTTTGTTGTTGCTGCTGCTGTTGTTCTCGAGACAGGGTTTCTCTGTATAACCTTGACTAAACTGGCCTCACTCACTTCTGTCCGCCTGCCTCTGCCTCCCAGAGTGCTGGGATTACAGGTGTGCGCCACTGCACTCTGCTGACAGACTCAGTCTTACAAGAGAGAGTCCGTGGAGCCAGGGAACCACCTATTCCAGAGGCAGTAGAGAGAAGTGACTTTTTTGGCAATTGGAAGAGCTTATGTGAGGGTCATTTCAAAACTATTTGGAGTGTGGGTGATTTGGCAGATGCTGCTGCATCAGAGAAGAGCAGTAGGCTTCCTAGTCACCATTAAGCCAGGCCTCTCTCACCCCTTCCACTGTCTTCACCCAGCCAGCCACAGTGGCACCAACCAGCACCAGCGCCATGCCCACCCATCCACTCCCCTATTTTCTGGGCCCCATCCCTATTGACAGATCCCCCAGAATCTGAAGGAATTCAAGACAAATGGTTAAGAGGATGGAGTTAATAAAATTTGAAAAATTGAGGCCTGTCACTCCACTAAACTTTTTTCAATACCACTGACAGAAACATATTTCCCCAATGAGTGACCTTCCACAGCTGTAGCGGGCAGGCGCAGCCGCAGCCGCACTGCCAGGAAGCTGGGCTGCTATTTATCAAATATTATAAGCTGGGACAACTAATCTGGAGCAGGAGAGGAAGGAGGGGTCCTGCACCACACTGCCTAGGGTGCTCCAGGTGTTTGCCCCAGCCCCAGACAGCCAGTGGGAGGTGACGGATGGCCTGCGATTAGCGCTCCCACCTCCTTCCAGCCCGCTCACTTGCTCCCAGAGGCCTGACCCTCTAGACCAGCTGCTTGGCCTGGAGGGGCCCTGGGTGGGAGGCAAGGGGAGGTCAGGCCAGGGCACGGGCCATACTGATGCCCCCGGAGAGGGCAGCCGGGTGAGACCCAGCGTGGTTATTTATTGGAGTGTAATGGTTTGTGGCCGTTGGTCGTGAAGGTGAAATCGATCAGTGGTAGAAGTCAGGTTCTATCAATTATTAGAGCAATTAGTCAAGTCACAGGGAGGGTGTGAGGCTGGGGGAGTAATATTGGATGGACATTATCCAGGTGCCCCCGCCTCAGCCTTCCTAAATCGGGGGCAGACTTGCTGCCCCGAGGCTCCAGAACCCTGGAGAACCTGGCTAGGTTCCCCTGGCAAGTAGCCTGACCCAAGAGTCTTCTGGACTGGAGCCAAAGCACAGCACCACTGTAAAGGAAGCCCCTGTGCTGCCTGGCCCAGGTGCAGAGATGTCCTACCTGTCCCCACCCCGTGCTTTATGAGAAGTGACATGACTCCTGCTAGAAATTACTGAGTGGCCAATGTTTATGGCGCACATTTTTCATTCTGTAAGCAAATATAGATCACTGACAGCACTTGTTTGAAGCAGCGAGGCTCACCCTCTCTTCTACTGCTGCCTTCTCACCTTCTCCCCCCACTCCACCCTACCCATTCCTCCTCCTCTCTCGTTCCTCTCCCTCTGGCCCCCCCCCCCCCCCCCCTGTGCAGACCCCATATCTGGGGGCATCCCCCCCCCCCCCCCCCCCCCCGGCAGCCAGAGAAAGGAGAAGCCTTTCCATTACCCCCTTGAGTCTCCTGCTGAGGCTGTACTGTGGGAATGAGCATATTCTCTGGCACTGGCCCCTCAGACCTTACAGAATCCATTCAGTGCCCAGCACCCAAAAAACAGGGCCACACCAAGAAAATGAACCATGCTCTGGTCCTTCTTGAGCTCTGTGGTTCTTGTCTATCTGTCTATCCTTCAGCAAAGTGGTCCACCTCTGCCTTTGTTACTATCATGTGTTCATCATGTCCGAAGAGTGCTTGGAGAGCTTAATTTGTGTTAGACTCAAACTCAAAGGAGACCTGTTTCTAAAAACAGGCAAAAGTGCCTGCAGAAGAGACAGACTTGTCACAGGATTGGGGGAGGGTTTTTTTGTTTGTTTGTTTGTTTTTTAAAGATGTCTTTAAAAACTTAAAGGAGGCAACGACCAAATTACCATTACCACAGAACAGAAGGAGGGATTAAAAACAAACACCCAGCACTTGGGAGACAGAGGCAGGCAGATCTCTGTGAGTTCAAAGCCAGCCTGGTCTACAAAGGGAGTCCAGGACAGCCCAGGCTACACAGAAGAAAAAAAAAGACAAAAACAGATTCCCAGCACTCAGGATAACAAGGCAGGGGAGCTCAATCAAGTTCAAGAATAGGGTGGGCTATATAATGAGCTTAAGGTTATCTGGCTCTAACACTAAAAACAAAATAAGCCTCGGGGAGGAGCTGGAGAGAGCTCATGGGTTCAAGGCTCATGCTTTCAGTTTCCGCAGACACTTGGGCAGCTCACAACCACGTTTAACTCCAGCTCCTGTGCCTCTGGCCTGTAAACACCTGCTCACCCTCGAACTCATTTGCAGACACACACACACACATGTGAGCAATTAAAATAAATGTTGGGGGAGGTATATAAAGAAGAAACTGCCCATTGGCCCCTCCAGTCCCCATCCTGCAGGGAAAGGCTAACCTTACTGGTGCCTAGCAAGGAAGTGCTGTGCTAGGAAGATGCTCCTTGCTCTCCCCTAACGGAGGAGGCCACACTTCGAACCTCGGACAGAGGAAGAGCATGGAGAGAGAACAGCGCTGCCACTCTGTTGAGGGCGTGGAGAACCGGCTAGACGCATGTCTCAAAACGATAGCCTGCTGCTCGTGGTTGCACTTGAGTCCAGTTTCCATGTCTGTATCTTGGAGATTTTAATTTTTCAGGATTGCAAGCATTAGATGAAAAACAAACAAAAAACTGAAGTGTGGAGCCAAGCACAAATACAGCGATCTCTAGACTGTTGTTGCTGTCACTGCAGGGCGTCTATTGAGAAGACAGCCAGAGCTGGGCACGGCGCTGGGCACAACTAATCCCAGTACTTAGGAGTCTGAAGCAAGAGGAACAGTTGAGCCTGGGTGTTCAAGGCCAGTTTGAGAGAGAGCAAGTGGGTGTGGGTACTTGGTGTCCAGTTAAGCACCCAGGAAGCTCTATTGGGAAGATCTTGAGTTCAAGATCAGCCTGAGCTGTATAGCAAGACACTATCTCAAAAACAAAAGGCAACAGCAAATACAACAGAGGCTTGTATTGTTTATGAATGCTCCTAACAACCGAAAGGGGGAAGTAGCTCATCTGTCCAGCTAGTGGATGAGAAGATGTGGTATCTTCCCAGAACAAAATATTATTCAGCCCTGCTTCACCAGTGAAAGAACCTTGAAAACATGTGCCGTGAAAGAAGCCGCACAGTAATGGCCATACATTGCACAGTTCAGGTATAGGAAACACCCACGAAGAGGGAGAGTCAGCCATTACGGGGTGGTGGTTGTTTGGTTAGGTGGGGGTTTTAGTTTGTTTTTGTTTGGTTTGCTTTTTTGGTTCTTTATTTTGTTTTGACAATTGGTATGGGGTTTTTTCATGGGAAGTGGGTAAATTAGATAGTGGTGATGGTTATACAACCTGAGATTAAACACCAAATGGTATGCATTTTAAAAAATGGATTTGAGGCTGGAGAGATGGCTCGCTAGTTAAGAGTGCTGGCTGCTCTTCCAGGTTCCTGGGTTTGATTCCTAGTATCCACATAATGGCTCACAACTCCAGTTCCAGGGGATCAGACACCCACTCCTGGCCTCTTCATGGACCAGGCACCAGGATTTTAGGGTCCTGGGAATGTAGCTTGGTGGTAGAGCATTTACTTCCCTAATGAGTGTGAGGTCCTACTCCCAGCACTCATTAAAAGAGGCGCCAGGAATTTTATGGAATATGAATTCTATATTAATAAAATAATATATATTAATATTTCTCATCAAAAACAAGATCATGTACGATCTTCTTTTTCTTTTTTGTGGGAGAGGTTGTTGTTTTGTTTTGTTGAGACACAGCCTCACTATGTAGCCTTGGCTGCCCTGGATCTCCTGTCTCAGCCTCCCAAGTGGTGGCATTAAAAGTGTATGCCCACCATGCCTTTTTTCCCCATGTTTTTTCTTATTTAAAAGTTTCTTCTGCACCTCCTCTTACTCAAACAGCCACATGCAAGGGCCCCTGAATGTTTACTCTCAGTGCTAAGTTCTAGAGTCTAAAGAAGAACTTCAGTGGGAAGTTTCATAGCATGAGATCAGTGTTCTCAGAGGCAGATTTAAAAAACTGGCTTTTCCTGCTGTCTGCCACTCTGAGCCACTCTCAGCTCTGGGCTGAGTGGGTCCCTGGGCTGAGTGGGACCAAGAGGCTAGTCATATGGTAATGACTAGCCTAAATTCCCCTAACCTTCTATACATCTCTAGTGAGGAAGGAGTGCAGGACCTGCCGAGTACTTGCCGCCGCAGGCTGTGGCTGACGTGTGTGCCAGCCTAAGCCAGCTTAGGCTTCCTTTCTGATGGTGTTGAGGGGTGCCTGTGAGGGGAGCCAGTTCTGTCCTCAGGCTCCGCTGCATCAGGGCTTGAAAGATAGCTAGCATTTGGTTGGGTTAGGGTTGGGAAGAGAGTTGCCCAGCACTAAGGGTGAGAGGAGTCTTTCCTTGTAATTCCAAGCCTTGCCAACTACATGCCATATACTGGCTGTTCTTGTGCCAGCACCAGAAGATAGTCACATGCTCTCTGACAGCCTTTTTCTCATCCTCGAGTTCTTTGCTCTCTAGTTATCAGAACATACTGTCTTCATCAGCTATTAGGGCAGAGCCAAGGTCCTAGGATGCCCAACCCTTCCAGACAACCTGGCTGACTCTGGCTGGCAGGAGAGAGAAGAGCTGAGTGGGAAATCACACCTGTAACACACACACAGGAGCCTGAGATGGGAGGCTTGCTTAGAGTTTGTGACAAGCCTGCTCCACAGAGCGAGTGTCATGGCTGCATAGGGAGACTGTCTCAAAAGAGAAAAAGAAAAGATAATATTAAGAAGAAAAGAAGAATAGGACCTTTCAGTTCCTATTTGGGCTATTCTGATTTAGAAAGGAACCCTTTATATAACTTTATGTGAAGTTATATTGAAGATATGAACATTTTCATGAGTGAATGTACATGTATAGGTGAATGCATGTGTCGGCATTTGTGTTGGGTATATAAATTTATGAATTTATTTGCCAATTTTTGTTATCATGCTTACCTCTGGGGGGGTGTGGGGGGGGGTGTTATAATAGTTGAGGGCTCTCGTATCATGACCTCGATCAGGAAGGACCACTATAGTTTTTCCTGCCATTCTGCAATCTCATAAATTTTCGTGGAAAGTCAAACTGAAATTGAGGTGCCCAAGCCACCTGTAGGTGAATATGAGGACCAACTAATCATTCATAGAGCCCTTGACCATTTATCCTTCTTTTTTCTGCCAGGAGCCAACCCCCTTCAGAGGAATGAGATGGGACACACACCCCTGGATTATGCGCGAGAAGGGGAGGTTATGAAGCTTCTGAAAACGTCTGAGACCAAGGTGAATAGAGAGAGGAGGCTGTGGGTACCCCATGCACTTAACCTTCCACTCTTTGTCGGTTTGGGTTTTTGGTTGATTGGTCGGTCAGTCGGTTGGTCGGTCAGTTATGGCTATTTTGCCTGTGTGTATGTACCATCTGCGTGAAGTGCCCCGGAGAAGCTGCAGGAGGGCATTAGGTCCCTGGAACCAGAGTTCAGATAGTTGTTAGCAGTCATGTGGGCACTAGGAATGAATCCAGGTCCTCTGGAAGAAAAGCCAGTGCTCTTAACTGCCGAGCCATCTCTTGTCTAGCCCCATAACCTTACCCTTCTTAAATTACTTCATGTTCCACCCGAAAGCACTTCTTAGGTGATCTTTTATTTTCTGGTAACTGGTCTTACTATATAGCCAACAATCCCAGAGTAAGTTATCAAGACTAAAGCAAATGCAGTTGAGCACAGGATAGATAGCAGGTTCCATGCAGGGATGAGCTCAGAACACCTGGCTTTCTGGTCCTTGTCTTGTTCTTCTTCTAGCACATGGAAGTCTGCTGCCTGCAGATCAACTGCAGTGCCTTAGGATAATCCCAAGTGCGCCGATTGCAGGCAGGCGTCAGTAAGCCAGCCCTTGATGACTGTTGTCTATCTCAATTCACATCCAGCCCCGGTCTTATCAAGAACAGGGAGGTTTCCAGTCATGACTGGGAGAGGGATAGGCCCAAGCCATTCGTAGATTTTGAGACTTAACAGTCACATTTATTTTTAAGGTGATGGCCTCTCAATATCTTTTCAGCAGAAGGTACTGGCCAAATGAAGTTTTGAGCAAAATAAGAGTTTCTCAGGCCTGGCATGCCATGCAGCATCCTACAACATCCTTTCCCAACATCCCTTCACCCTTAGCTTCACACACATCTAGAGCCTGGCACACAAGCTAAGGAGGAAAAATATCCAACCTAATGCTATTTTTTCAACCTAATTTTTGAACTCCCTAAAAAATACAACTAAGGCTCCTGCTTTCCCCAGCCACAGAACTAATTTGGGAACAATTGGGTAGATTCCAAGAATTATAGTCACAAATCTCAGACCTGGCAGGAACCTGGACAGTCATCAGATCCTGTGATGGGAAATCTTACGAAAGCAAAACAGATGAATCAGAGGGAAATGGAACTGTTCTGGTTGAAGGGAAGGTGGCCCAGAGTGTTGGTGCCCATGCAGCCTGCTCTTCTGTCCTGCAGCTGCTGAGAGGGCACTGCAGCAGGAGGAATAGCAGGTTCTGCAGCGTGAACCCGCTGGCTTGTTTTACTCCTGGGGCCATGGTTATGATGTGACTTGGCCTTTGGTCCCACAGTGAGTTAGCATCAAAACTGAAACTAATGCACTTGACCACATGGCAGGACGTAGGCCTGGAACACCTGGTTTCTAATCCCTCATCTTTGCTCCCTCATCCAACACTCAGGTCTTGTCTACAGAGATAACTCGGTGCAACAGGTCCCACCTAGTGGCAGGTGCTCTGCATGTCTGAGACAGCGAGGACCTGGGGCTCATCCTATCTCTAAAAAACCCATTGCGCTGAATCGTCCCTAAGATTCAGCTGAACAGACAAGTGCATATGTACCAGGACAGGCGGCCTGTGCTGGTAATCATGCAAAGTTTCAGTGCTTTGAACAACAGAGACTCCATTTACCTTGAGCCGGTGTTCGGTGCTGCTGGGCACGGGGGAGGCTCTGCTTATCGAGGGTGCTCAGATCCCACCTTTAGAACACCTCTCCTTGCCTCTACCCCACTGCCAGTTGATGGTTGCTCTCCACAGGGAAAGTATACTCTGAAGTGTCTCAAATTCTCAGTTGAGAGCTGGCCAAGTGGCACCTACCTCACAAGCCTGGCAACCTGAGTTGGATCTCTAAAACCCGTGTAATGTGGAAGGAGGGAACCAAGTCTACAAAATTGCCTTCTGACCTCTACGCTGGTTGACTACTCACAGTTGACTACCCAGCCTGGAAGTAGAGCCCTTCACTTCGTACAACTCACTGACCAGAACTAACCACAGGATCCCACCTTATCACAGGGGGCAAAAAGTAGTCCTTCCATATTTGAAGAAGAGGAGAGCAGGGACCACTTGGTGACCAGCCTCAGCTTAGTCATTATTCTAGGATAACTTCCTCAAGAGAAGGGATGGGCCAAGAAATGGTAGCTAGCTTCTCACAGCCCATCCAGATTCGCTACTAAATTCAAGGGGCTGTTGTTTCCCTCTCTGTGTTCAGATTCTCCACCCCTAGGAACAGCTGCACTGCCTTTCAGGTCAGCTTCCCCACATGCTTTGATGAAACTCCTGCTGGTTCGGATGATGTAGCCCATCATCCCTTAGACAGAAGGACACCAACGCTTGGCCAAGAACACCTGTGGTGTGTCCAGTGGTGCGACATAGGGCAGGTGCTGGTCGTGCAGAGATTTCTTTCAAAGTGGACAAGCACAGGTAGAGCCACTGAGGGCCACTTAATAGTTACGTGACCTCAGGGAGGTGGGCCACAGTATTGCCTGGTACCAGGCCAAGGCCCAGAGTGAACAACACGGTGGTTGGGCTCACCTGTGCAGGACAGGCCCTGCTAGAGCAGGACAGCCACACGCCCAGAGACATTGAGCCCTAAGAAGCTGCAGTAAGGCGCAAGGACTGCTGTGGCCTTGAGGGAAAGCAACAGGAGCATCTGTCTAGAGAGGAGAATCTGCTCACTGCAAAGTGGAGGAATGGGTCTTGGTGAGAGGACTGAGGCACTCGGCAGCGGGGCTCTCCCACGACAGAAGGGTTCTGTGGGGAGGCGGACACCGCCGAGGGCCAGCCAGGGCTCCCGAAGCCCCAGAGCCAGAGTCTGCTTCTCAGTTGTCAGCTCTGCACCTTCAGTCAGTTGAGACTCCACCCATCCCGAAGGTCCAAGTGCTCTCGGCATCTCCACCTCATTGTTCTGCTGTCTGTATTGTCTTTGGGTTCATTGTCTCTAAATCTGGCTGGTTAAGGCAGACTTTTCTGGGAGAGGCACTGCATTAGACCTGAGCCCTGGCTCCCTCCGCCAGTTCCTAAGCAGCAGCTGCCCCTCAGGGTGCAGGCCCCACCACCTATACAGCAGGCTCAGCTGCGGAAGGCACTAAGGTACCCTGGCCTCAGACCTTCCCTGGCTGTCTTGGTGAGTGTCTGCTGCTGTGGTGAAACAGACACCATAATGACCAAAATCAGGGTGAGGAGGAAAGGGTTTATTTCACTTACAGTTCCATCAAAAGCAGTGAGGGCCTGAACTCATGCAGAGCAGGCAGCCGGAGGCAGGAGATGATGCAGAGGCCATGAGGGGTGCTGCTTTTACTGGCTGGCTCAGCCTGCTTGCTTAGGCAACCCAGGACCACCAGCCCAAGTATGGCACCACCCACAGTGAGCTGGGTCCTCCCCCATCAATCACTAACTAAGAAAACACTTGACAGGCTTACTTCCAGCCCCATCTTATGGAGTCATTTTAAGATCCCTCCTTTCAGGTGACCCCGCCCTGTCACGCTGACACAAACTACCTAGCACAGTAAGTCACTACTGCTCCGATCTTACCTTGCTCCTGTCTGGGCCTCCTGCACTGGGCCTCACCAGCATCCAGCTAAGCCTCTTCCACCTTGACTGCTATTCTCTAGTCAAATGATACTCATCGGAAATGTGCGAATATAAGCATCATATGTCTGATTGTGGAAGGTTTGGAAATAAGTAAGATGAAGAGAGTTTCATGTTATTTCGCCTACTTAGGAATGAAAGTTCTGTGCTGGACTGTGGGCTAGATAGCCAAAAACAGATGAGTAAGTGACTCTAGGAGCTCATCGCCTGTCAGGCAAATGAATCAGTCATAAGACTATCCAGAAGGCTTCCCGGAAGAGAGGTCAACTTAGCCCACTCTCAAGTAAAAGTATTGTAGCCTGTGGCCTGTGTGTAAGTGCTGTTCTTAGTGTTATTCCTACCAGTTATTGAGTGCATCTAGGCACTGTGCTGTGTGCTTAACACATACTTTCTCTGTCCTGTAACAGACCTGTGCAGTAGCTCTCAATACCCCCTACCTCACAGATGGGAAAACCAAATAGGCAGGAAAGATAGAAGTGAGACACAGGCATCAACTTGCCTGTTCCATTTTAAACAGACAGTCTCTGCACATAGGTGGCCTTTCGCCTAAACCTACGGACAACCAGAATTCCAAAAATATGACCCAGGACTTGCAGCATTGAATTTTCTCCATCTATTGCCAGATGGCAAATGGGACGTGAAAGGCTGAGGGGTAGACTCTCCTGCCATGTCCCTGCTGTATTATGTCCTCACCAGATGGGCATTTGTGTTACCTTCTTGGCTCAGAAGGTGATTCTGAAATCTCCCCTCACTATTAGTGAGTTTCACATATTTAAAATTAGCCATAAGCCTAATTTTTTATTTATTCCTCCTCTTAAAAAATATCACTGACTTTCAGAATCTCTGTCACCTTAACTGGACTAAATGAGTTTCTCACAGTGAGTTCTCAGGTTTTCTGCATTCCCCAGACCTAAGCTTCTTTTTACCCCCTTGGAAAGATCCAAAGAAGGAGAGGCCCAGCCACTGTCCCTAGCTTGCTGTCCTGTTGTGGGAGAGGCCCAGCTGTTGTCCCTAGCTTGCTGTCCTGTTGTGGGAGAGACAGGTATTCTGAGCTCCAATAGCAAAAGAACTGGCAGGGGCCTCAGTAGGAATGCCCACTTCCTGGCAGAGTGGGCAGGACAATCTTCATAGAGGAGGTTAGCCTAGATCTCATTCTGAATGATTTCAGTATATGCAGAGTTTAACGCCTAGCCCGTTTTCATGTCCAAACTAAGAGATGAAAGAAAGGTAGAAATATATCTCTGTGCACATGATGGCAGATAAAACAAAAATATGGGGAGCTATCCCATGATGAATATTCAGCTGAGGGGGATGCGTGCATGCCAGCCGAAGCTCCTCTCCCGATCCTCACTCCACTGAGACTCACGAGGAATTTATTGCTCATTTTAATCACACCCAGAGAATGAATTGGCAGGAATATTAGGCAGATAGACCCATCCTATATCTTTTATTTGCATATCCCACGACAGCATCACAAGCACAGTTCCTGTCTCTATATTTTCTCATTTGCTTCAGGGTAGCTGGGGATGTGGTGCTCCCCTGGGCCCACATTCCAGGCTGAGAGCCTGGGTGCTCCCACCAGACCTGAGTGTAGCGCTGGCTGCAGGAGGGCTGGGTGAGGCACCAAGGAGGGGCTTCTCTTCCTCCCACATGGTGCTCAGTGTCCCGTGTTCTCTGCTGCACATCTCAGCACAGTGCCTGTGTGGAGTCTCTGTAGCCTCCTGTGGGCCACGGGGGTGCTAAGAGCTCCACAGGAAGAAGCTTCTGTGCATGCTCTCCTCCCACCCCTTCACGAACTTGTTAAAATGGACTTGTATGAGGAAGGAAGGACGGTATAGTAAGGACATGGCTTCCATGTTTTCACAAACACCCTTGATAAATAATCTCAAAAGGCCTGCTCATTCCCCAGCTTTTCCCCTTTATTTTGGTCCAGTTTCAGAGATCATGTACCAAGTTCCAATAAACTTTATCAATCAGCTGTCCAACTGTTAACAGTTTTAACATTTTATCACATGGTTGTGTGTGTCTGTGTATGGACAGATAGAATTGTGTAATTATACATGAAGTAAATTTTTCTTAATATTTTTAGATTATATTCATGGTGATTCTTACTGTCCTGTGTATAGGGATTTTGTTGCTTGCTTGCTTGCTTGCTTGTTTGTCTGTTTTAAAACAAGGACTTGGGGTGTTTATTTTGTTGTTTGGTTTTGGTTTTTCGAGACAGGGTTTCTCTCTGTAGCCTTAGCTATCCTGGAACTTGCTTTGTAGACCAGGCTGGCCTCAAACTCAGAATTCAGAGATCTGTCTACCTCTGCCTCCTCCCAAGGGCACCACTGCCAACAGCTTTGTTTGTATTTTGGAGTTTGCTTTTTTCCTATGGTTAGGGATTAAACTCAGCCTCAGGAGCACTGAGCATGTACAGTACCACTGAGCAACACACTCAGCCCACAGTTTCTGACATGCTGTCAGCACAGTGTCCAAAATCAAAATATCAAAAATCACTGATGTTAAATAACCTTCCCGTGCTGTTCAGAGTCTCCAGCTCCCCAGTATTCTCTTTTTGAGGAAAGAAAGTCAGGAGTTCAAAATTGGATTCAGTCATCATGTTCCTCTGAAAAGGACTGGTTTCTCAGTCTCTCTTTGTCTTTCGTGATCTTGCCATTGTCACAAGTACAGACTGTTAATTTTGTAGAATGTCCTTCATTTTGGGTTTTTCTACTGTTTCCTTCTGATTCAACTCATGGTATTTCTGGCCAGAACACCCTCTGGTGTTTATTTTCAATATTTTCCCTCTGTAGCCCAATGCTAGAAACAGAGCAAATTTGTGCTTTCAATTTCCTCTCCATAATTAGACCTTAAACACAGTGAGGATGGGGCTCCTCTCATCCCCGGGTCGGAGGTGAAGGCTCAGAGGCAGCCTTCTAGGGGGAACACTCTTCCGCCTCAGCTGCAGACCTGGCTTGGAGCTACTTCTCTCTGTAGTCAGGACAGTGATGTGATCAGCCTTCATCGAACTGTGAGGATGGAATCACTGACCCCAGATCAGACAAGACCCATCACTGAGTGCCAAAACTACACACTGGAAGTTTGCAAAGTGACAGGGTATTCACTTCACAATGTCAAGGTCTCTCCCTAAAAATACTAATTACAAAGGGGAGAACAGCAGTGGAGAAACTCAGCAGTTAACACTTTATCCAAGTGATGGAAGATCAGGGAGTCATGGGATTGTCAGCATCGCACACCCCAAATCTGAGAGCATCTAACTCATTTCCTCACTGTAGCCACTTGCTTGCCCTTCTTCAGTTTGTCATGCCCTGTCTCTGGACCGACCTAGCCATTTACAGAGACGTGGCAAGGTCAAAATCACATCCGTTAATTCAGGCCAGGTCTGTGGGTAGTAGGAGAGACAGAGGAACACACCCCCCCCCCCCCGGCAGGATGGCACTGCAGCCTGCAAAAGAAGGCCCAATCTCAACCAGGGCTTGGTTGACATGGGGAGGTCAGATTTTTAAATCATATCTCTAGCATAAATAGAGGAGGGACTGGAAAAGTAAAGAATGGACTCTGGAAGCTGACCTGCTGATACCAAGTCCAGTGGAACTGACAGCCACCCTGTGGCCAGTCCTCTTCACGTGGAGTGTAACTTATGAGCTAGTCAGGAGGCTTTCAATTCCCTCCCTACCTTTCTCACCCATAGTCCCCTGTTCCACTTGATTGGCACCCCTCAGACTTTTTTATTTTTTTAATGTGCCTCAATAAGGCAATTTCTTTGTGTTGGATACCTTGGATTCCTCTGCTGTCATCATTCCTACCCCAGTCACCTTGTACCCTCTAGTCCCGTTTGTTGACCTTCTGTGTAGTTCTTCCTATCACCACAGAAGTCCCGATCAGGAGCTAAGTTCAGACTGAATTGGGAGTACATCCGAGGGTCCAGGTGTAGCCAGTGCCTCTGACAGCCTCACCTCTCCAAGAGACTTTGAAAGCTTGGCTGACCTTCCTGTTCCTTCCTCACAACCCTTGACAGCCCCACTCTTGCCTGGGGACTTATTCTGCCCATGCACCACAGCGCCACAGCTGCCCTCCCCTTACCAGCTTCATTGTCAGCCCTGTCCCTAAGGCATGCCCACTAATCAAGATGCTTGTCATATGCCTTCTACCCAAAGCCCTCCCTTGCAGCGCCGCCACTCAGCCCTGCCACTCACCTCTGAGTGGAGCGAGCTTAGCTAGGCCTCGCAGCCCTTTCCTGTAAATGCACTCACAGCCAGGAGGAGTGCCATATTAAATCAAGACTGATGGAAACCAGAGGCTGTGATTATCCAGCCAAGATGCAGCATGGGAAGCTGGCCGCTCCCAGCTCCAGGTGAGAGTTTCTGAAGTTAATGGTACCTGGCTTTTATTAAGAGGATGGTCATTCCCCACACCTGCTCTCCTGGCAGCCCCTTCTCAGCAACTTCTGCTCCTGTTGGCTCAACGTGCCATGACTTCAAACCCCACTAAAGCAGAGCCAGGAACTCAGTCCTGTAGCCTTTCCCCATGTGTGTCCTCCAGGAGCCAGCTGCAATAGCCAACATCCATGGAGCCACCTGAGGTCCTCCAGTTTCCTCCCCCACACTGAACAGATACAAATCAAATGTTTTCCTTCTGCAGGCTGACTTTCTTTCTTTTCTTTTCTTTTCTTTCTTTCTTTCCTTCTTTCTTCTTTCTTTTTCTTTCTTTTTTTCTTTCCTTTTCTTTTTTCCCTACTGACTAACTTTCCACAAGGCTGGGCTCAGGACAGATGCCTTTAAAAAGTAACTCATGCCTAGTATTGACAAGACCCAGTCCCTCGTAGTTTAAAACAATACAATTTAAAAGGTGCTTTGGGGGCTAGAGGGAGAGCTCAGTGGTTAAGAGCTCTTAGGAGCTCAGGTCCCAGCACCCACACTGGGTGGCTGGCAAGCCCCTGTGACTCCTGCTCCAGGGGATCTAGCACCCGCTTCTAGCCTTTGTGAATACCTGCATACTAACATAGACAAACCAACATATGTATAGCTAAATGACAATAAAAGAATATTTTTAAAAAGGTGCTTTGGTACACTTTTTAATACAGACTCTTCTATACCTTGGCAAAACAACAGAAAGCGATGCATTTGGCCTCACTCACCCCAGTGTAGCGCCTGCTTTTAATGGCGTGTAGGATATGTGCATATGAATGCAGATTTGTGTATGTCGCGGTGCATGTGTGGGAGTCAAAGAGTACTTTTCAGAAGGCTGTGCTCTCCTCCACACAGGATCTGGGAGTTGAAATCAGGTTGTCAGGTCTGCAAAGCAAGCAGGCACTTTTAACCCACTGAGCCATCTTGCCAGCCCTCCTGTACATTTTTTAATCAAAGAAGTCTAATATACACTTACAGAGCTTTTTCTAAATAAATAACTGTTTGAGACTTGAGGCTTGGGACGATCAGGGTGTATTCTAGGTGTTAGTTTTATGAGAGCCTTTCCCAGCACCATCTAGGAAGCTCCCAAGAAACCCACCAGTTCATTCAGACCCTTGCCCTTATGCTCACTTCCATAGTAATTAGAACTCTTGCCCTTTGTCCAATTAATGGGACTTCTAAAAGCAACAGAAAATCTTGACTCCGAAGCATAGTTACAGGAAGAAGAAATGTTTTCTGGAGAATACTTGGGGGACCACGATGGTCATACCTCAATCAACAAAGTGGAATAAAAAGTTTCATTAGGCTTTGCCTGGCACAAGAAGAAAAGTATGTTCCGTTCCGTAAGGCCCCATAGATGGAAAAGACAGAGACAGAATTCCATGCCATGTAAGAAAAACTGGGGCCAGAGATGGCTGCCACAAGTAGCCAAGCTGTCTCCAGAAAATGGACACTGTGGAGACAGCACCTGTAGACTGATGTTCCAAGAGAGGGCACCTCAGGAGGTGCTTCTGAGGGAGTGGACAGCCAAGTGGACTTGGTTCCTGGCTTCCCCTTAAGCAGGAACACCTCTTTCAGTATGTGGACCTCTACCTGTGATCGAATTAAACAAAAGGAATCCTGTACTTTATCTCCCCTCTTCCCCCCCCCCAAAAAAAAAATCAGATTAGCCAGTTGATTACGAAAAGGAGTAAAGGGAAGTAGTAGTTGTTTCTTTTGAGACAGGGTTTCTCTGTGTAGCCCTGGCTGTCCTCCAACTCCCACTGCAGACCAGGCTAGCCTTGAACTCACAGAAATCCACCTGCCTCTGCCTCCCAGGTGCTGGGATTACAGTCATGTACCACCACTGCCTGGTTGGAAGTATTATTTATCTAAGACCAAGGCTTGTATATAACTCAGAGTTAAAGTGCCTGCCTAGCATGAGCAAGAATCCTAGGCTCAGTCCCCACTCCTGGAAGGGAAAGAAAAGGAAGAGAGAAAAATGTGCTCAAATGCTTTATAAGGGTAGGTACTTCAAAGACCTCTAGGTCACTCTGACTACCATGTAATGCCTACCCACCCTTGCTGTATGCCAGGTTCTGCCAAGGGCTTAACTCATGGCCTCCTCAAGCATCCTGCAGGGTGGATGTGAGCACTGTCGCCATGCTACGGTGAGGGAACAAAGATTCAGGGAGGTTCTTACTCCTGCGGGTCACTAGCTCTTAAATGGATGAGTTCATATCTGACTCTAGAGAAGCTTGTTCATCCTGCCATTCAGCTGGTTCAGGTGGAGGGGACTCTGTACATTGAGGCACTGGGGAAGTGCCGAGTCCAGTGCCTGGTACACAGCAGTCTCATGGCAGTGTGTAAATGTGCCCCGCGTACCCTGGCAAGCCAGCTTCGCCTTCAGGCTCCTTTAGGGTCTGTCCAACAAGTTGGCACCATTTCAGAGAGAGGGGAGAGAGTGTATCTTGTCAGCAGCACCTCCCAGCCCAGTGGGCCTGAGTACTGCATGGGCTTGCGGGCAGGGAGGAGGAAGAGGTAGATATATGGCTGCAGTCGGCAGAGCCAGGTGATGTATGTGGCGCCTGAGGGAGCTACACGGTGACACTCTGGATTCCAGTCGGCAAGCGTCACTCCACTGGGATCAGTGCCGAATTATTGCTCCATATGAAACCGAGGACTGATGGGAGCTTTCAGTTACAGACTGATAGCAACAGCCAAAATTGGATTGTTTGCTATTTATTTTTTTTAACTTCTGTCAGGGTCACTACTATAACAGGAAAACACTACCCAAGCAGCAGGTATTCTTCATCCACTCTGCCCACAAGAACAATCTGCAGCCACAACTTTTGTGACAGGGCCTTACCTTGACAGTTCTTTCCCAAGAAAGATGCCCATGGTACTGAGGCCTGGGGAGAAAAGCCACCTGAAGACCTGGCACCTGCTTCTCAGTTTAGGATCTGCCTGTTTTCGACTTAGTAAATACTTCCCCATCAGGCCCACACCCTCAGCTCCTGCTGCCCAGTCACCAGTTCTCCAGCCTCTTCCAATCCCCTGTGCCCCAGAAAGCCCCCACCCAAGCATTCCATATTTATGTATCTTCCTCCTTTCTGTCGACACCACCCTCTCTAGCTGTTAATTCTCTTTTTTGTGTCTATATTTTTACACACACTCACCATACACCGATGCTGGGGCAGAGTCTATGCCAGAAACAGTGAGGGCCTGGAGTCCAGACAGGCTTTCAGACGTTCGGCAAACTCTTTTCCGGTAGTGTTTTTAGTGAGAGACACAGTAAGCACAGTAAGACACACAGCACTTAGCGCTGTCAAACCATGAGGAGTTTGGTTCTGCCCGAGAACTGTTGGTGGTCAGGCCCTGCCACTTGTGCTTGTCCTCAACAGAGGGGCAAGGGATGAGTTGAACCAACCTGCAGTGGTCATGAGCCAGAGCAGGGCCCCTGGGTCCCCAGCATCGGCAGCTTTCCCCTCCACAGAGGGACAAATTAAACCAAGGTCCTGCTGAGGCCAACCTCCCTGAACCGTTTGCGCTTTTCCCCTCAGTACATGGAGAAGCAGAGAAAGCGTGAAGCAGAGGAGCGCCGCCGCTTCCCACTAGAGCAGCGATTGAAGGAACACATCATTGGTCAGGAGAGTGCCATCGCCACCGTTGGTGCTGGTAAGTCCTCTCGGCGGGAAATGGGCAGAGCGAGGTGCCCACCTTGCTGCCCCAAAGCCAGAGAGTGCCGTCTGCAGTCATAGTCATTGTTTGCTGGTACCGTCTGCAGGGCAGGCATTGTCTGCAGCCATTGGCATACTTTAGGTCAGTTAGTCCTAGAGCAGTGCTGTGAGAGGGCACCATCAAATACCATTGAACAAAGGAATGATCAACACTTAAAAATTTAGTCAAGGCTACCTCCCTGTGCTTAGAATTGAACTCTTGCCTTCATCTGGTCCACGACCCCCATCTCCCACTTCTCAGTGGGACACCTGAGACTCAGGGGCGATAGCTGAGCTAGAGCGAACTTCAGTTTCTATATGCCAGCCAGCTCAGGACTCGCTCCCAAACTTTGAGAATGGTCTGCCAGTGACTGCATGGCCGCATCTTGTGGAAAATATCCCAAGAAATGCCTCTTCCCCGCTGGTGAAGGCCTCATTGCCACCCAGAGGCCACCACCAAGCACAGCTCTCTCTAAACCGGTGTGTACAGTACGGGTTGCTGGAGGCAGGAGCCTCAGCTTCGCTCTACAACTCGGACCTGTGCCTGTTTTAGGGTGACTTGAGGCAGGTGAGGCAGGGAAGCAGTTGCTTGGGCCAGAGTAAAACTGGGAGGAGGGGCATCTCCCCTCAAGACAAGTGTTTCTCCTAGGATGTTCTGTGGACCAGCAGCCACAGTCTCTGGCCTCAGTTTACACCTGTGGAATCAGACCCTAGTTTTTATGTTTTTAACATGCCCTTTGGGCTATCTGCCACTTAGCTAGCTAGTTTAAAACCCTCTATCCTAAACTGTCTGCCAGTCCCGCTGGCCGGTCCCTCTAGTTTCTGAGCATCGTGTACCATTTCATGCTGCCCAGTGTATGTTCAGGACTCACTAGGCTCTGCTTACTAAGAAGGAATCCATCAGGCTTGAATCCAGGCTGCCCTCTTTGGGACATTCTGCAGATACATTAGGGAGTAACTAGAAAATAATGCAGTTACCCCAAGACACAATGAGCTAGGCCAGTCTTAGCTCCATCATCCTCATGTATCATGAGAACTCATGAGCCACTCACCAGGGGCCAGACTCCTTTAGCAGATGAGTGGAGCCTAGGAACCAAAGCTGCCATCCATACAAGTCAGAAGGCAACTCGCAGAGTCTTACAGATGCTGAGAAGAGCTACCACTTGGGCCCGACTACACCTGGATGCTCTTGGGTTCTAGTTATACACATCTCTCTGTAGCTGCTCCCTAGGAGGTGTGAACCCCAGCTGAAGCCCTGATAGAACACACTTCTTGGTGGAGTCTCAAATCCACATGGACTGCTCTACAGCTGCCCTCACAGGGATTCAGCTTCTTACATACCTGTTTCCAGCAGGCTTACGCCCAACCTCTGACCTTCACTTCTCAGTAGCCCCTCAAGCCCAGAAGCCAAAAAGCTCCCCAGAAATAGTTTTACATTTTCCTCTGTGTACGTCAATTCTTTGGCATCACTTTCTTTACCCTTATAGTGAGGTACCAAGACCAACACCCCTTGACTCAAAAGCCCATGTTTTCCTGTGTGTGCCACACAGCACACAGCCTATTCCCTATCTTCAAGACGTTGTCTTGGCTTGAGTCCTGGACTCTTGAGGAAAAGCCCAGAGCTGGGGGGTGGAGGGTCCCCTATAACTGGGCACCCAGTCCCAGCTTGTCTCTTCCACGGCCCTGAGGTGCCTGTCTCAATGTCCTCCCTTGCAGTTGGCTCAGACGTGGTGATCTGTCAGAGTATGCACCCTGGGAACTCCCTTCCCTCAAAGCCCCTCTTCTGTCTTGTGAACTCTGCATTAGGTCGGCAGTAAACTGGCTGCCAGAAAGGTCCCCTCCTTGCCCCATTGTATGTACATTGGCCCTGTAATGATTCTGGTGATCCTACAGTATCCTTGGGATTCATGTTGTACAGGCTGTGCCTCTGTTTTGCTTTCATTGGCTGTGCATCAGCCTCACTAAGGAGCCCTGCAGCTGTGATCACACTGAGAGTGTCCTGCACCATGTTCATTCCTGGGACCAGCTCCCAGAAGCTCTGAATCCCCAAAAGAAGGAATGAGAAGCCTAGTGGGCTAGTCACAGCATAAGGCACTTTCTGAGTCTGAACTTGTGGTAGGCAATCAGCACCCAGAACCTTGGGCCCTAGAACTCCAGCAGGCATAGGAGGGTGGGGCATATCTAGAGGCTTGGATTCTCCAAGCTATGTTGCATGTGTGTTAGGGACTGTCTAGAGGGGGACAAAGACTGGCACCCCATGGGTACCGTGAGGATGGGCAGCTAGAGGAGCGCTGCAGAATGAATTGATTTGATAAATGGCCATTTATTACCCTCACGAATTGGCTGAAACCAATTTCGGTCACATCAACCCCTGGTAAGTGCTGGGATATTGATTTGTGCAAAGTAATACAGTGAATTTATCAGTGTGATCCCCAGCTGCGGGGCTTCTAGCAAGGCTGGCGCACAGTTACTGTCTTACAAATGGAGGAGCTAGAGCACCAGCCCCGCAAACCTGACTCCCATGGCTGCTCTTGTCTGTTAGGGTCACATGATCCAGCAGGCCAGCCTACAAACCACATGGGCATGGAAAGTGAGTTTCTTCTTCCAGAACCTAGAGCTGGTATTGGTCAAGTGATGGAAGCTGTCAGTCCTGGCAGGCAGACTTCCTGGAAGCTCAGAACAAGTACCGCTCACATTAGGAAGGCTGTCTGCTGAGCACATCAGAACAAGGCCTCCATTCACTGGACTCCTAGATAGAAACAGGCATTTCCTTGGCTCCACCTTCCTTCCTCCATTCACTAGATGCCTAGATAGAAACATTAGATATTTCCTTGGCTCCACCTTCGTTTCACCCCATGCAGTTCAGGTATCACGTTCTGTCTTCCACGGTTCTCAAACCTAGCCTCGTTTCCTTTTCTCTACATTATTTACTCACCTCATTGCTGTGATAAAATCCTAACTGTAAATGTAAAGAAAGAAAGTTTTATTTAAGGTCTTAGTTCAGGAGTACAGTCCATAATAGCAGGCTTCACGGTGACAGGGGCTTCAGGCAGTCAGTAACAGAGAGCAGTTAATGCCGGTGTTAGCTCTTCCTTTCTACTGAGTTTGACACTCGTGCCCATGGCATGGTGCCACCCACAGATGAGGTAGGTCTTCCCACCATGGTTAACCTAAGCTAGAGAACCCCTCACAGGTGTGCCCCAAGGCTTGTCACCTAGGTGAGTCTAGGACCTGTCAAGCTGACAATATGAACCATCACATCCTGATACTCTGATCTGGCCTCGTAGTAGCCTCCTTTCCTACCCCGTAGCCTCCTTTCCTTCCCCGTGTGTTCCTGCTGAGCCAGAGTGATCTTTAGAAAGCACAAACCTAGGGCTGGAGAGATAGCCAGTGGTTAAGAGCGCTGGCTGCTCTTCCAGAAGACCCGGGTTCAATTCCCAACACCAACATGGCAGCTCACAACTGTCTGTAACTCCAGTTCTAGAGGATCTGACACCCTCACACAGACATACATGCAGGCAAAACAACAATGCACATAAAATAATAAATATTTTTTCAAAAGAAAGAAAATAAAACACAAATCTGAGTGCCACTCCCTTGTTGAAGCTGTTGAGCGGACTTTGTTGTTCTAACGTGGCAAATAGGGCCTGCTGCTGCCGCCTCCATCACTGCTACCCTCTCAGCCTACAGCTGTTCTTCAGGCCTTCCTGTAACCCTAGGGTCCAGCTCAGGAGCAATGGACTTGAGGCTCCCGGTTCAAAGATAACCTGCACATGTGTGTGTTGACCGCTCCCACTCAGAGTGGGTGCCGAGTGTCTACAGCGGTAGATTTACGTGGTGTGGCCCCTTGTCCGCCCTGTCAAGTGCGCTGAGGAAAAGAGGAGCTGCTGCGCTGGTCCTCTGGTAGCTCACAAGCATATTGGAAAGAGTGAGGTCATTAATTACAGCCATACTCCTTGGCCCTTGACCTTCTGCATGAGCAGCAGGTTAGCCTGCACATACCTGGCAGCTTGAGAACTGTGTCTATGTAAAGACATGGGCCTCACAGAGTAGACTCTCTGACTCTCCTGCACTACCTCTCACAACTCTGTCCTTCCACTGCACTTCTGCAGTCGGACCTGCCCACATGCCCTTCCCCACATGCCTTCCAGTTCTCCCTGGACTCAGGGCCCTTTCCTCTGAACACCTGTCATTCCATTAATGGTTTTTCTTTCAGTCAGGACCTACCTTGTGTCAACTTTCCTAGGGTTGGGCCACAGCTGTACAAAGGTTGAACAAAGCTGTACAAAGATAATGGAGTTTTTTAAAAATTATTTAGGGCTGAAGAGATGGCTCAGTGGTTAAGAGCACCGTCTGTTCTTCCAGAGGGTCCTAAGTTCACTACGTGGTGGCTCACAGCCATCTATAATGTGATCTGATGCCCTCTTCTGGTGTGCAGGCACACATGCATATAGAGTGCTCATATACATAAAGGTAGGTAGGTAGGTAGGTAGGTAGGTAGGTGGGTGGGTGGGTGGATGGATGGATGGATGGATGGATGGATGGATGGATGGATAGATAGATAGATAGATAGATAGATAGATAGATAGATAGA
>NW_026596046.1:36269269-36316308 GCF_907164565.1 Psammomys obesus
GATAGATAGATAGATAGATAGATAGATAGATAGATAGATAGATAGATAGATGGATAGACAGATAGAAGGAATATTGAAATGCTAGCACTGACTGCCATCATCGCATCATTGCTACCCATCACTCTTACCCTAATCACTGTCTCACTCTTGGCAGCCTATCTTCATGCTTTCCTAACCATGAACTCACTTTATCTTCATGAGGAGCTGAGAGCATCTGGACCTGTGTCCATTTTAGAAGTGAAGAAAGCAAGACTGTAAAGGAATAGGTGTTTTCCGTAGTCAGCCAACTAGGAAGTGGCAGGAGGCAAGACTCAAGCAACTCCTGTTAACTCATCACCTCACCACACCGCTCTGAAATGAGTCATGCCAGAGAGCTGATCGGCTCAAGCATTATGGTGGCTTTAATCTTGAACACTTGGTACAGATGCAGTAATGGCCGTGGCCAGCAGAAAGCATCTGGGGAGGGACAGGACAGGGCGAGATGTGCCCTAGCGCAGCGTGTGGGTGGGCATCGAGGAGCCTGACTAGAACCTGCAGAGCTAGAGTCTGTGGCAGTGTGGTGCTGAGCTGCTCATGCAAGAGGCCCCAGCACTGTGAAGAGCCAAGAGTAGCAATGAGGACGGGGTTAGGGCAAGGTGTACTGCATGGCTGAGGCTGCCAGATTGGAAGACTGCAAAGACAAAGTTCTGAACCTGAGTTTGGGCTGCGAGAGCTGCCTCCCTTTGCTATGTATAGTCCTGACAAAGGGCAGGCTCAGGGGTCAGCCACAGTGGGGGAAAGCCCTGCTCTTCTGACTGTGTTCCTGTGGACCTGAGCAGATTTCCTAATGTCTGTTACATGTTTTCATTTATAAAACAGGAATCAAGTTCCCTGTCTTGCCGCATATAATCATAATGAGGCGACGTGACATTACTGATACAGAGGTTCTTCTTAACCATAAAGTGCTAGAAGGGAGTTGCACATATGCTGAGCCACATCAAGAGCACCAGCACTATGGTCACATGCATATCGGCCCTCTCAGCTGTCCATCTGGCCTAACCTAAAGCCTAGCCTGACAGGACCCTCCAGGCCCCCCAGCCTGAGTCCTCAGCCGCTGGACCTGCCACACACCCTAGGGCTCGCCTTCCCCAGTTTTCCTAGCTGCCTTCATTTTTCATTCTGTCGGACTCCATCTGCTTGGCCGTTTTTCTCTTCAGATATTATTAGAAATATCCAGAGTTATAATTGTTTAATGGTTGGCATTTCGCCTATTTTGCAGGGACCCCAGAGCAGGCCCACCCCAGACTCATGCCCTGGGTCTGGCAGAATTGACCAAGGACAGCTGTGCAGTGGAGTCTGCCTGGCCTTATAAAGAGCTCTCTCCCAGGTGCATTATTAGAAAGGAAGGGGAAAGATGGCCCCAGGCGTAATTCAATTCTGCATTCTCCATGGTGTTTTTTTGTGCTGCACAGCCCAGCAATGTGCAGCTCTCAATGGGCTAGGATGCTACCCCAAAGAAGAGCCAAGAGCAGAACCTCATAAACATGATAGCCTGCCTAAGGGGGCCATTCCACCTGTCTGAATGATGCTGGGTTCTTCTGCCTCTCCAGGCACACAAGCCTAAACCTGCTTCAGGCTACGCAGATTCTTCACTCTGCCAACCTCTGGAAGAGTGTGGCTCTTTCCCGCTGACTCCATCAGCCCGCGCACACACATACACACACACACGCACACACACACGTTCACACATAGCACTCACAAGGTCTCAACTCCTGCTGATTTACTGCCTGAACTTGTTCCCAAATACCCTCAGCCCTAGCTCCTTGTTTCTGTTGGCACCAGGGACCCCTGCTTAGACATGGTTGGCGTTTCCTCCGTTATCCCTGCGTTTCAGGTGCCTGAGGTCTCTGAGTACCTCTTCTAGTCAGGCTGTTCACAGAAACCCAGCCAGTTAGTTAGAGAAGAGCCAGGCTTCAGCCCAGAAGAGAAATGAGACCGTTTCCACAAGCCCTTCTCAAAGAGCAGCTTCTGGCAGCACAGGTGGCAAGCCTGTGTTCATGAGCTTGTCCTCTTTCCATCTGTTTCTAGGTGAGGAAGAAGACAGGAATGGGGCTGATGTCTCAGACAGGTGGCCCAGACCCAGTCTGCTCCTATCTCTCCTGTCCGTTCCTCTCCCCTCCGCCACTGCTCTAGACTGTCAGCCCTGTGATCTGTCAAAAGCCCTGCAGCTGCTTTGCATAACATTTGGGAGCTTGACTCCTCCAGATTGGCAGACAGTCCCTAAGACTGTTGACTCCTTCCCCACTGAGTACGTTTTCAGACCTCTTATTTTTCTGTGACATTCTGAGGCCCAGACCAGACGCACTTTCTATCTGCAGACAGACCCTGACATTGCGCAGTGCCCTGTCCTGTTCCTGCTCCTAACCACTGTTTCCATTAGTGCAAGCCAGATCGGTCTCACTTCTTGAAGTGGCCATATTGTGTGTGGAGTTTTTGTTTGTTTGTTTGTTGAGTTGTTGTTTGTAAAGACAAGTTTTGGAAAAGAAGCAACTCTTAACATCTACCAGCTATCTGACTTAAACAAGTCTCTTTATCTGTTGCCTCTGTTTCCTGCTTCAGATAATGGAGTTAAAAGTCCTTTCCTTCAGTGCTTCTGTGCGTCTTGAATAAACACCGTGCTGGACCTAGTGTACAGGACATTCAATTAGTGACTCTTCTTATGGTCCTGCCTCATTCCATTCCCTTCTTCTCCACTTGTAGCCTCATTCTCCCACTCTGTAGCCGAGACTTCGTTTTCTCACCTTCTTGCATAGCCCTTGACCACTACTTCCTCTTGTACAAGAGTCGAGAAACCTCGTACAGATTTGTCCTGCTTACTCCTCGCCCCCAGCCCTCCAGGAGCCATAGTTAGCAGAGATGGACCCCAAGCTCTACACTACCCATGAATGGCTTACAGAAAATGCTTTTGCCTGTTTCCACTTCTTAAACCACACGTCGGAAAAGACCTTGGTTTCCCCACATGAGAAAGAACCCCAATCTTACACCTCCCTAGATCCCTGGATATCAGCATAAAATTCTCTACTGTTTTCCCAGGTGAGTAGAGGAGTGACCAGCGAGAGTTAATGTTCCCCTCAGATTCTCCTTTACCAAGCCCCCACCCCCTTCACCTCCATTCACCATCCACCCGCCTCTCGGTTTCCCTGGCAACGCTGAGTGCTCATCCTGGAAAACTTTATCCGAAATCTGCTCTGGGCAGCTTTCCAAATCCATGCTAACCTGATTAGGTGTCTCTAGGGGCCTTGCCAGCTAATCAGATTAGGCAGCACTAATGGTAGTGAGGACTTTGAGTGGGCGCAGAGCAGTAAAACATATTGTATACTTAGTGATAATTATCCTGCCTTTTGTGTCATTGATTTATCTGTCTCCCTCCCCATCCCGTGTTGTGTGTTTGGCCGTAGCGATCCGAAGGAAGGAGAATGGCTGGTACGATGAGGAGCACCCTCTAGTCTTCCTCTTCTTGGGATCATCTGGAATAGGTAATTGTGGGCAGATGAGCAGCTGGGGCAGGGAAGCTAGAGAGGCCTCTGGCCTGAGCCCGACAGCTCCAGAAGCAGCTGCCGCGGGCCACAGCGCCACCAAGAGAAAGACCTGGGCTTCTTGATCATGTGCCACCCTGTCGTGGCGCACGGGTGAATGTGCCTGCTCCGCCAGGCCGTTGGAACCTGTTATCCCTGGCCCAGGTACTGTGCGTCCCCATAGGCTCACCTCCGGGACCGCTGCACCACCTTCACTGCCTGGCGCACCAGCTGCGCTCAGGGTGGCCCACCTTTGGGGGGCTCAGGGAAGCTCTGTGCACAGTGCACAGCAGAACTGATGGTAGTGCGGGTCATGGATGCTTTTCTAGTCAGTTGGCCTGAATCTCTGCCTCTCCACTCCTACTCCCTCACGGTCTTGATGGGTATCGCGATATAGCCCTGCCTCTTCCCCTCCCAGCACCTTCATGGGCCTGACTTTCCTCAGATCCCAAAAAGGTTGATAACCCTGACCATGAAGCTCTGTGTGCCACATAGTGGCTTTACCACCATTCCAGATGGCCCTTCCAAACTACCACTTTGGAATTGTGCTCTTTGTCACAACTTCTGTGCAGCCAGTGGAAGGTACTCTGGCCTTTTCTTGGCCTGAGGTTCCAAAGTCTAGCAGAATTGCTCAGGCCAGAGATTCAAGGCCTGAGGCAGGGAGTCAGGGCACTCCTAGAAGAGATGAAGTTTGTGCTAAGCTTCAAAGGATGAGTTAGATTATGAACCTTCCTGCCCATCTCCACTCTTAGGGTGCTGCGACAGAAAAAGTCCTTGGTTTCATCACAGGAAAATTGGGAGGAAATGTAGACTCTCATTGTGGTCTCAGCTTCACCATTTATTCCTTGGGTCGCGTTAGGGGAGTTTCTAAATGTTAGCTGCCTATCCATAAATGAAGTATTTGTCAGTGTCCATGTATTCCTAGTGTTCTTTTAATTTTTTGAGACAGGCTCTTTTTACATAGTCCTGGCTGCCTTGGAACTCACTCTGTAGAGCCTCCTGCCTCTGCCTTCTGGGTGCTGGGATCAAAGATGTGCACCACCATGCCCATCCCTAGTGTTCTTTCACTCCAAAAATTGTCATCTGGTTGGTCCTGACCCAACTCATCTCCCTTACTCCTAGGGAAAACGGAACTGGCCAAGCAGACAGCCAAGTATATGCACAAAGATGCCAAAAAGGTAAGGAATTGGGACCGAGGTCTAATCTGCAAGCCAAGGAAACCTTGCCATTTGTTCTTGTCCTGAAATCTAAGCAGCAGCCAATCAAAAATCTGGGCCCTGGCCCCAAAAGCAGATCTCAGCTCTAGCCAGGAATTGCTTTAGGAATTAACCTTTTCATGCCTTGGTTTCTTCAGCTATGAAATAGAAATGATCATCTTTAGCCTACCTGAGTCAGGGCTCTTGGGAGAACTAGATGGAATTCATTCACACATTGCTGAGCACCCTGTCCTTACCAAGCATCTTTGCTGGGTGTACTCACAGCTAATATTGTGATCTCAGACTATAGCTAGGTGTCCTAGGCAGGCAGAGCTGTGCCACAGGGAACCTTGGAGGCTACTGAAGAAAACAAGTCATAACTCCATGGTGTCTGCTGCTTCTTCAAGCATGTGCCTCCAACTGGGACCGCCACTCTGCTTTTTCCCGTAGCCTAGAGCCACAGATTCTCCCCAGCTCTGGTTACCCACACCTGGTTTTAAAGGCCTTAGATGACAGGAGGTGCTTCTGAGAAAACAGTCCTTGATGACACTATGAAACACTCAGTGAAAGCTAAGGACCTTCCTCATTTGCCCCTGAAGGTTTTCCAAGACTCCAGTGTGCTTTCCTGGTTTCATAGACCTCTTCCCCCTTCCCCACCACCCAGAGGCAAAGAAGGGCTGTTTAGGCTCCTTCTAGCCAAGTAGTCCCAGCATATCAGGGTCCTGAACTCCTGGTTTTTTGTGGCCTTGCTGTTCCCTTGCCACCTCCCTGGGGATCCTTCGATCCATAGAGACAAGGAAGACCAGGCTGTGTGAGCCCCTTTTGTAGAACGACTTGCAGAGAACTCTTAAACCTACCTGTCTCTGCCAGCAGCTGTGCTCAACCTCTTCCAGACCCACTGCAGACCCACTAGACAGGCAGGCAGGCAAGAAGTGTGTGGCATGCTAATGTGCTCCAACCGAAACAGGGGCTTTAGACGATTCATCAGGTTGGCAGCGATTGAAACAATTAGCACTCTGGAAAGGGCCATAAACTAGCAAGACTATTAGGAAAGATGCAGTTACGGGCAGGAACCACCTGATTAGGGATGAAGAATTCTGAGTGGTTTAATTTTAATACTGTCAGAAAGGTTAATATTTAATTACAAATTATAATCTCCTTATCCGGGCTGTCTTAATATGTCTTCATCCACACTGGATGTAGGAGGGCAGTATCTGCTAACTCACTGCTCTGAGAAGACGGGCCCTATTAAAGGACTGGTGGTGCAGGTGCTGTCTCTAAATGGGAGACAGGGTTCCCATCCCTGCCCCCCAGAGGGTGTCCCACAGGTGAGCTGGCGTCTTCCATCAGTGCACACCTCCCACAGAAGGCCAGCAGCACCATCCCTGTACTGCGCCTGCTGTGTGACAGCACGGTGCGGTGCACCGAGCTCTGAAGCCACGACCTTGACTCTAGTTCCAGTTGTCTTCTCCTAGCCCTAAGTAGCTCCTTTCCCACAAAAACTGGCTTTCTTGCCTCAGGATAAACCTCTCTAGTCCCATGTCTGCGGCTGGGACGAGACAGCATTAGCTCAGTCAGGCTTTCCCACGGTCACACACTACTGTGTCGCCTTAGCCTGTCCTAGCAGTGCCCAGCTGCTGTGCATGCTCACTTGATCCTGTGAGGAGCTTGGCACACTGCGAACTTCGTCTGCTTTCTAGTTGAGGGAGCTGAAGCCCTGGAGGGGCAGAAGGGTCACCCACGGCCATTGTTGGGGAGGTTGAGCCCAGAGTCCAGCCTTCCACTCTTCTCAGCACCATCGTGGTTAGCGGCTCTCAGTGAGGATAGAAACATGTCAATTTGTCTGTTTCACAGAGTAAGATGAGATGCATAACAGGCCCCTCAAAACACTTACTTACTAAATCATATGTGGTTCTAGAAAACCTTGGGCCAACTCATTACAGAATACCTTTACATGGACATTGTCTGGTCATGGGACAGTCATGTTTGAAGCATGCCTTCAAAATCCAAGAGAACGCTAGACTGTAAACTGATGAGCCAGTGTTAGCTTTGAGCTGGCTGTCACATAAGCCCATCATCAGTGGGAGCACTCTTCCTGTGCCTCCCAAGGTGGCTCAGGAAGTGAACTGAGCTCCAGCCTGGGAGTCTGGGGCCACCTCTGGTCTGGCTCTCAGCAGATCCATTCGTGAGCTTATTGGTTTCCCTCCCCCTCAGCTTCTGTACTATTTCTCCCCAACTAGACAGCCCTGTTAACTCATCAGAGTTAAGAGTCCTTGAGAAAGAAGTTTTGTTCTGTGACATCATCATAAGGTCAGGTTACTAGAGCCCAAAGACTTTCAGGTGTTAGTGAAACTTGAACTGTGGTGACAGGTTAAGAACAAGTCTGTGAGTCTCTGGTGTGGAGCTGGCTGGGACTCTGTTTTGTCAGCTTTCTAAGTATGTAAAATGTTAACTTCCACTACTCATTATACTACATGTTACCCATAACGCACAGTCAGTACATGCTGGATATGACCGTAGTTTTGTTTCCTCACTCTACATAACCCTAAGTTAAAGTCACATGAAACCAAAAAGACTCCAGCCAAGAACATCAAGCCTAAAAACTTGTCCAAACCACTTACCAAGACTCTAGACTAACTGGGGTGAGGTCACTTGCCATAGAAAGCACTGCTCTTTGCTCTCTGGAGCCTATGACAGTCCCTTTGGACAAACCTCCGAGCCCTTCAAATGAAGACCACTGAGCTGTTGAAGGGCAGTACTTGTCATGACCAAAAATCAGCAAAGCCTGCATGACCTTGGACAAGACACTCAAGTCTATGGCTTGTTTCTTCATTTCCTGCTTACCACAGGCTTGTATGTACTCCAAGCCATTTAGCAGCTTCCTCAGAACATTGCCAGGCATGTAGTAAGCATAGCCAATGTCAACTATTATCATCAGGCATGTGTCTGTGACTCTTCCAGATTTTTGTTCCCTCTGGTCAGCACTCTGAACTTTGCCACAGTTGTCTTGTACCTTTCCAGAAGCTTCTCTGAATGAGCTGCTGAGAGACCCTCTTTGGAAGTGCTGCTTGTGCCCCATTACCTGAGAGCAGTCCCTGCCCACCACATAGCCTTAATAATAGCTTTCTAAGCCCTTCCTACCTATTTGCCTAGGTCTCTCCTCAGACCCCAGCAGAGGCAAGCAGAAGAGCCTGGTGCTGTACAGGGAAAACCTGGCTTGAGGGCTGCAGCCACAGTCAGTGGAAGAACTGGGGCCAGCCGCCTGGCTCCTGCCCTAACCTCCTCCCTCTAGCCTGCACCTGTGTGCAGTGACAGGCGGACAACTAGAACCACTTCGCTGAGTGGCTGCCTGAACAGCGGCCTGGCTAGAGCACAACTGTATGCCTCCTTCTGAGCGTCCTGGTGCCATGATGCCCACAGCTCTTGGGAACCGCAGTACAGTGCATTCTACAAGAGCTCAGTAAACTCTGAGAGTTTACTGAGCTCTTGTAGAGAGGAGCAGAGAGGAGGAGCAGAATTTCTTGATAGCCAGGTAGCCACATGCCCTCAGAGCTGCAGGTATCCATGACAAGGAAGGGGTTCTCTGCCTGTGTTGAATCCACACGCTAGCTCCTCTTTCCCTGGCACTAACTGCAGCCTTCTCCCTAAGAGACTTCTGGGAAATCACCTGCATGACCATGGTGTAAAGAGGAGACTTGCAGGCTCATCACATTTTAAGAAAAATGTGAAATAATAGCTATATGCTCTAGAGAAAAAACAAGAAGACATATGCTTCCCACAGCCTTGCAAAGTTGAGGAGCACTGTGCAGCCCCACTGTCTGCCCATCACCTTCTACGCTTGTGGTGCTGACCCTGACATGCCTGCCCCACTCAAACTGCCAAACCGCTGCTTCTTGAGGACGAGGACTTTAGTGCTGGGCACACATGGAACACCCTCTGGGGAAGCGAGGGGGAAATGGGAACGGTAGATAATGTGTTAACGAGAACTGTAGAAGCTGCCCTAGGGAAGGGACATCCTGAATCCTATTTAGAGGGGCAGAGATGTGATTTGGCCTTATTGAGGTAGAAAATGAAAGTATCCTGTGGGGAAGTGACTGGGTAGAGAAGGCAAAGACTAGGGAAAATGTGGAGTGAGGCTGTGACACATCTGAAGGCCTAGGACAGTTGAGGGCTCTGGCCTGGGCCCTTCCCTTGCCTCCTGTCTCACACGGACAAACCTCGTGCTTGTTTCCATGCAGGGCTTCATCCGGCTGGACATGTCTGAGTTCCAGGAGCGACATGAGGTGAGGTAGTCCTCAGGGAAGTGTGCTTCCAGGGGCCTGTTGTCATGGCTACATGGTGTTTGATATGACTTGTCACTTGAGCCTTTGGCTCCCAGTAATTGCAGCAGCCCTGGGATTTGTCCTTCGGTGGCGGCATGGGGGAGGGGCTTAACATGCGTAGTAGGGTCCTGGTGTATTCCACATTGCTCTGAAGAAAGTGATCTCCCATCATGACAGAACTTCTGACCTGTCGCTGACTGTCCTTGACGGGACTGGACCTCGTAATACTGTGTGCGGCCATCTTCCCACACTGGCCCCATACTGTAGGAAAAACACAAAAGACCTTTCTTTACACCAGGTAGCCAAGTTTATCGGCTCTCCACCAGGCTACATCGGCCATGAAGAGGGTGGCCAGCTAACCAAGAAGCTGAAACAGTGCCCAAATGCAGTAGTCCTCTTCGATGAAGTAGACAAGGCCCATCCAGATGTGCTCACCATCATGCTGCAGCTGTTTGATGAGGTAAAAGCAGGCTGGGCCAAGCCATAATGGGGCTGCGAGCTGTAGGAACCTAGGGCCCAGAGCCTGTCTGTGATTGGGCTTGTTGACGGCTCCTCCATGTCTGCTCAGTTACTTACAAAATGTGACTCCATTTCCTATCTGGGCAGGGCCCAGTAGAGGCACCTGAAGGGAAACCAGCTAGATTTCATGCCCTCCCAGGCTGCCTTCTAGAGGTGCAATAGGGTAGAGGTGAGAAAGATAAGAATTTTAGTTCTGGTCCTGCTCCTAAGTGCCTTTTGACCTTAGCAAGTATGTGTGTGTGCACGCGCTTGAGTTGCAGATAATAAGTGCCAATATGGCTGCTGGGAATCAAGCCTAGATCCTCTGCACAAGCAGCCAGTGCTCTTAACTGAAACATCTCTCCAAGCCTACACTTTTTAAATGCAGACCGCATTATTACTGATGAAATGGTATTACAGGGGTTCATTGTGTCCATCTCCTTACAAATTGGGCAGTCCCTCTGCTAGTCAAGGTGGGCTATAAATGAGAACTTGCTTTTCTCTGTCTGATGTCTACCCACCTCCAGTAAAGATTTAACACAGGGAGCTGGAGAGATGGATCTGCAGTTAAGGGCACTGGCTTCTCTTCCAGAAAACCCAGGTTCACTTCCCAGCACCCACTGCGCAGCTCACAGCTGTCTGTAACTCCCAACATCTGACACCCTCACAAACATATCCATATAGGCAAAACACTAATGCACATAAAATAAAATTAAAAAATAAATGATTTAGCAAACATTGGTGGTCACTGTGATAGCCATAGCCAGGTTGATGTTAGCTCAGTTTTTTTATAAAGGAAAACACCAAAATTCAAAGACGGTATAAGTGATAACTGAAGAGCTAAAGAGCTTCTGTTTAAATCCCAGGACTGGAGTGTAGACTCATGTGATCCCAGAGCTAGCTCTCTATACCTTGTCTCCTTGCACCGAGTGCTCCTTACCCTCAAGCAGACGATAGAGCCTCAGCTTGCTCTGGGGTCCCTTCCCTGCCAGAACATGAGGAGCAAGGGCTGAGTGGAGATGTACTAGCTTGTACTACCTCACACCAAGTTCCGGGTGGGGTCTGGCCCACTTTTGTCTTTGTTCCCTGTAGTTTTGGGGAAATGAGGATGTGCCTTGCTTCCACGCCACATGAGGCACAGGGAGATACTCTCCCAGAACAAGTAACAGTTAGGCATTAAGTCACAGGTTCCAAATGTCCCCGGCAGCTGCAGCAGCCTTCCCACCAGGCCCAGTGTGCTTAGCCTTTTCACCGGGTGTGCTGGCCCCTCCCCAGTTACTGACCTGCAGAGGAAGAAGAGACAGGCTAACAGCACCCACATTTAGTTACACCTGTGTTCTAAGCCTCCCCCTCTGGGCCTGTTGGTGGGATTCAGGTGCTCAGCTGTGACCCCTACCCACGGAGCTACCTAGGAAGCACATAGACAGGAAGCAGGGTAATAGTTGGAGGCTTTGCACTGTGTGTGTGTGCTGCCACACATCTCAGCCGCAGAGTGACCCTGAGTTAGAGGTGGCCATTCCAAAGCTTACAGGGCCATCTAGGGCCCAAGGAAGCAGCCAAGAGGCAGTCCAGCTCAGGAGGTGACCTGGCAGCCTGTTTGGCCTCTGGCCTTCCTGCACAGATTCCTCTGGTGGCCTCCTTAGCCCAAGATAGCTAAGGCAACTGCTGACAGCCTGCCCACTTGGAACATGCTAATGACCTCTCAGGAAAGCCAGGCCACCCCTTTCCTGCCACATGGTTCCACTGAAGACCTTTTAGAAGCTGATGCTAATTCCTTCCTACAGCACGCAGCCCAGCTTGCTGGTTAGTGATGCTCTTGTTGCCACCGACCAAAGCCGCAGTCTGAGTTTACTCAGTCAGATTTCAGCACACATGATCCTTGTGGATGGGCCCTTGACTTGTGCACGCCTGCCATTCCCTAAACCCACCAAGCCAGAAAATACTGTCTGTCAACCATCTGCAATTTTTATTTCATCTGTTTGTTTTGGATTTTTGAGACAGGGTTTCTCTTGTGTAGTCTGAACTGTTCTCCTGGCTGGAAACTTTCCTGGAACTTTCTGTGTAGACCAGGCTGATCTCAAAACTCAGAGACCCACCTGCCTCTGCCTCCAGAGTGCTGTGTTTAAAGGTGTGCACCCCATGTGTTTATGAGGGCTGGAAGAAAAGGCTGACACACCACGGCTCCCGGAGTCTACATGCTTCACCAGTGTTGTTATTCAGAAAGCAGGAGCAGAGCGGTGCGGAGGAGGCAGCCACATGAGGCACCGCTAGGGAGGGCGCTCAGAGGTAGAGCACTGCTTAAAGCGGGCAAAGGATACAGATTTATCCTACAGGGGATAAGGAACATTTGAAAAACCTTTAAGCAACAGGGTCGGATATTCCCTTTACAGAGACCCTGAGAGCAGGTCTGCAAAGGAAGGGCCTAACAGGAGGAGGCCCAGTGAGGAGACAGCTGAAGAATCCATCTGTAGCTGCAGCAGCCTGATCTAAAGCAAGTTCATGGGATGCAGACAACCCCTAGACATTTGCCTTTGAGGAGAGAGATGCCCCGTGAGCCAGTTTCTAGCCTGAGTAATCAAATGGCTGAGCCGTGAGCTGAAGCAGGGAAATCTGCAGGTCAAGTAGCAAATGCAGATGGGAGGAAGGTGACACCAGGAAGTTGTGATTGCTCAGAATGTGTCCATGGACCAGCCCATGGGTATGCTAGAATTTAGGATAGTCTGGCCAAAAGTTAAAATTCGTGATTCCTACAGCACAGAGGCTAACAGAGAAGCCTCGAAAGGGATGTCACCTCTCAAGCCAAGCAGGGTTTTGTGACACAAGGGGCAGTGAAGGATTAACCTTCGAGCCCAGCGCAGAAAAAGTTGAAAGAGGGAGTCACTGCAGTGACAGGCAGTCCTCGGAGTCTATTCGTGAGGCGTTGTGCAGGGCAGGGGGGCACAGCCTGTGGTGGTCCTGGCGAGCCGAGTAGACAGAATACCTGAGGAAGGTGCTCTGCTGGGGGGCTTGACGTGCAGCAGTTACAGGGGCTCGTGATCCAGGGCCCGTCCTCCCAACCCTGCAGGCCCAAAGTCAAGACCTTCACCAAAGCACCGTGCACACTGGGGTATTTCCAGTGGAAACAGCCCAGAGTACAAGTCCCAGGAAAGCCTGGTCCTTCGGGCTCTTGCCGGCAAAGACTCATAAGAATCCTGACCCTTAGCAGTGGCACAGCAGACTGATAGCTTATCCACCTGGGGTGAGAATGGCACCCCAGCTAGGAGAGCTAACAAGGACAGTTCTGTCTTTGGGGCCTGTCTTAATTGCCAAGAAAACAGATGTGAGTACTAAAAGTCGCCCTTGGGGTCAGTTATGCCGTGCACCTGCCCCCCAGGCCACCTGGAATCACCCTGAGGCCTGCTTAGGAGCGGAGTTTTGGTCTCTCACATTGAAATTGCTGCCGGGTTATTGCTATGTCCAGGACATGTGTGGACCCATCCTCGGACGTGAGCCCGAAAGGCCAGTGTGGAACAGACATGATGCTGTGTGCACACACTTGGGTCGTGGCACAGGGGCACCCAGACCTGGCTCCAAGCTCAAGCTGCCCCATAAGGATTCTGCTATGTTAGGGCTGCTGAGCAGAGAGCTGTGAGCAACAGCTGAAGGGCTGAACCTGCTTCCCTGTTCCCACCCCAAGCAGTGATAAGCAGGGTGACCCTCCAAGATGTGGGGTGTCGTGCTCCTTTAGAATTCACGCTTTCTTATGGAGGCCTAGGCCAAAGGCCAAGCAAAACAAGCCTGGAAAACATGTCCAGCACTCGGGATTCTTGCTAGAAGCAAAGACTAGCCCTGATTCAGCCCGGTGCCATCAGGGAAGGGGAAAGAAAGTGTGACGTAAGAATGGTGATAGGTTTAGGCTGGGGCAGGAGCCCACCATGGTTGAGTGATCTGTCCCCAGGACCATGGTCTGTAGCCCTGACAACCCCAGGCAGGGGTTAGCTCCCTCTTCCTCACACTGTCTTTAGTAAAGAGCAAAGGATACAAACTAAGTTTGTCCTAGGAGAAAAGCCTTTAGAGTGAGGCCCTTATGGTGCTCTCTAGCTTGGTGCAGAGGGGAAGGCATAGCTCTGGGCTCAGTTTGTCTCTGTTGTCCTGTATTCTAGCTGCAAGTCTATGAGCATGCTGCTAGTCTCTGAGCTTGAGTTCTCTGTGGTTGTAAGGATCAAGCAGTTAGCAAGGGAGACTGGCCCCAGACCCGAACAGACTGGCCTCTACCCAGAGGAGCTCCATCCTGGCAGAAGGGTGGAGTAAGCACTGTGGTTCCAGTGCAGTGCCCTGCCTGTGTGCGCTCTGCCTCTCCATTGGTTCCTCTCAGTAGGCCCTGCTTACTGCTATCCATTGTTGTACAGAGACCGTGGGGCTTGCCGTATGCTGCACTTTTGCCCTGGTTTTTTTCACAACACTGTACTTTTGTTCTTCTGTTTCTACCATCTGTTCCTTTTCCTATACCTGTCTCCAAGAGAGATGGCTTCCTCAGTGTCACTTCAGGAAAGAGCAAGGCATTCCAAGAAAGCTTCCTAAAGTGCTTAAAGGAGGAACCTCACCATCTGTCTTTGCCAGGATGGAGGATGGCTCTAAAGATAGATAAGCTGGGCATGGTGGCACACACCTGTGATCCCAGCACTAAGGAAGTGGAGGCAGGAGGATCTTCATCAGCGACACAAGTATGAGGCTAGGCTGACCTACATAAGACCCTGTCTGAGAAAATAAAGATATAAAACGAATGAATAAATAAATAAGCAAACAATCCAAGAGACAATGCCTCAGTGGTTGAGTGGTTGCTGTTCAACCCCAGCAGCCATGTCATGTGGCTTACAACCACCTGTAACTCCAGCTCCAGAAGATCTGGTGCCATCTGTTTAACTCTGCAGCTGCCCACACACACAGTATACACCATATAGTAAAAAAAAAAAAAAAAAAAAAATAGAGCCGGGCATGGTGACACACACCTTTAATCCCAGCACTCAGGGATGGGTGCACACAGGGATGGGTACCTTTGTGAGATCCACTCACAAAGGCAAGTGGATCTCAGTGAGTTCAAGGCCAGCCAGGGCTACACAAAGAAACATATTTTAAAAAAAGAAAAGAAAAAAGAGTCAAACATAGTGACATATACCTTTAATCCTAGCACTTAGGAGACAGAAGCAGGTGGATCTCTGAGTTTGAGGCAAGCCTGGTCTGCATAGTTCTAGGATAGCCAGAGCCACATAGTAAGAATTGTTTCAGGGGGAAAAAGAGAAAGAGAGAGAAAAAAGAAATGAAAGCTGACTTTACCAGATACCTTTGGCCACAGGAGTAACAGCTGTCTGGCCTGCCTGGCCTGCCTGGCATGGGTTCTGAAGTGCTTTCACTAGTGACCACTTCTGGTCCTCATAACCATTCTCTTAAGATGCCTTTCCCTGTACTCCCACAGCAAGCTTCCTTTCATCATCATCATTATCATCGTCGTTTCCTGATCTCACTGACTCACAAAACTTACATCATGGAGCCTTTAGCAGTAACCTGTGAGCAAGACCAGGATCATGACAAGGCTTAGAGAGTCCCAGCCAAGAGAAGCCTCCAAAGGAGTTAATGTTCAGTGGGGAATCAAGCTGGCCACTGGAAGCCAGGGATGTTAGGTGCCCTGAGGTTCCAAAAGTAGGTGCACCCCACCTGGAGGCCTCAGTCAGTGAAGCTATTGTTGTCAGGATATGAGTCCAGAGAGCTTAGAGTAGGAGGCAATAACATAGGGATTTGGGAATCTGTCTGATGGAGCCTGCCCAGCTGCCAGTTTCCTAAACATTACCATCCCTCATCCTTACCAGGGCCGCCTGACAGATGGCAAAGGGAAGACCATTGACTGCAAAGATGCCATCTTCATCATGACTTCCAATGTAGCCAGTGATGAGATCGCCCAGCATGCATTGCAGCTAAGGCAGGAAGCTTTGGAGATGAGCCGCAATCGAATTGCTGAAAACCTTGGTATGATGTTTTGCGTGGGTTGTCCAGGGAGGTGATCTCACCTGGGCATTCCAGAGGTCAGAAATGGAGTTAGATCCATAGAGCAGAGAAAAGTAGGGATATGGGAGTGCCCCTCCCTTAGAAAATCCCAGGTCCACTGACTTATAGAAGGCCTTTAGACCCACTATCCAGCCCTAGGGACTAAAGAGATACACACTCAACAGAGACTCTGAGAAGATACCGGGTCAGAAATTATGGAAGTGGGCAAGGCCTCACATATGAGGGTCTCAGAGATGGCATCAGAGAGAGGCTTCATCCGCCTTTCTTGTTAGGATAAGCTCTGAGCCGCTTTGCTGAGTCAGCTCCTGAGTCCTCCTGAGTCGGTCTCAACTCTCACCTGAGTTTGTGGTTTGAAGCATCTGTGAGCCATAGGGCCTCAGAAGTGTCAGATTAGCTGAGGCACTCGGAGACCTTAGACTGTGGCCATAGGGGCCAACTCAACCCCAGAGCTCCCTGCGTGTGATGGGTAAGTATTGGATGATCTGTCTCCACAGGGGATGTCCAGATTAATGACAAGATCACCATCTCAAAGAACTTTAAAGAGAATGTGATCCGCCCCATTCTGAAAGTGAGTTTTTCATTTCAGGGCTTGGGGACAAAGGAACCATTCTAGAAATATGGCTGTCCCTACCTTCCCCATTGGCCCCGAACTTTCCCTGCCCGCCATCACTAAGTGCCTCTCTCCTTAACCTGGCTCCGCAGGCTCACTTCCGGAGAGATGAGTTTCTGGGACGGATCAATGAGATCGTCTACTTCCTCCCCTTCTGCCACTCAGAGCTCATCCAGCTGGTCAACAAGGAACTGAACTTCTGGGCCAAGAGAGTAAGAGAAAACTGACTGCCCATGGGTGGGAATAAGTTAGCTGGGACTTGGCTGGGAAGTGGTGGCGTATGCCTTTAATCCCAGCACTCAGGGAGGCAGAGGCAAGAGGATCTCTGTGAGTTCGGGGCCAGCCTGGTCTACAAAGTACATCCAGGACAGCCAAGGGCTACACAGAGAAACACTGTCTTGAAAAACCAAAAAAAAAAAAAAAAAAAGCAGAAAAGAAATAGGCTGGAACTCAAAGAATGACTCCTGCTGTTAAAGGTGATGTGGGGCCAGTGTCCTGGGGCCAGAGCCTCTCAAGGACCCCTTGGACTAATGTGCCTAGAGCTGGAAGGTACTGGGCTGCATGCAGACAGGCCTTTTTCTGACCCACCTCAGGCCAAGCAGAGGCACAACATTACACTACTGTGGGACCGTGAGGTGGCAGATGTGTTGGTCGATGGCTACAACGTCCACTATGGCGCCCGCTCCATTAAGCATGAGGTAAGCACAGAAGCCTGAGACAAGCATGGTATCTTTACACCTTTCTCCCTGGTGCCCCCAGGCTTAACTTTCAGGCTCAGCCAGTCTCCCTGTAGTTTGGCTGCAAACAGAAGTCCCTTCAGAACTAAAAAGAGATGATCAATTAAAACTAGCCTATGAGCTAGTTGCCAGTGTGCAAGTTGAGAACCGAGGCTCTCTGACGTGCCCTAACAGTGAGTGAAGAGGCCAGCTCCAGGCTCAAGCTGGCTGCACGGGTCAGGTGTAGGCCCAGGCAGTGACAGCCGTGTCACCTTGCACCACCCACAGGTAGAGCGCCGTGTGGTGAACCAGCTGGCAGCAGCCTATGAGCAGGACCTGCTCCCGGGGGGCTGCACCCTGCGCATCACCGTGGAGGACTCGGACAAGCATCTCCTCAAGAGCCCTGAGCTGCCCTCCCCCGAGGCTGAGAAGCGTCCACCCACTCTTCGTCTGGAGATCATTGATAAGGACAGCAAGACCCACAAACTGGACATCCGGGCACCGCTCCACCCTGAGAAGGTGTGCTACACCATCTAGCATCCATCTGTCTGTGTGTGCCCGTAACATCTAATAAAGCCCCCTTGCTGTGGCGTGGCAGCTGACCTACCTTCCCCTCGTGCCTCCCCAAGGCCTAGTGCCCTCTCCTGCCTTCTTGGTTACAGGTTCAGAGTATTATGATCTCCAAGGGCAAGGAACAGGAAGGCCTATTCAGTGTGGACTCCACTCCATGTAGTCACCAGAACATTAACATGTTGCCAGAAGCTCAGAACTGTGCAGCAGAGAGAACAGACGTGGCTAGAAGACAGGGACCAAGTTGTGGAATGCCGCCTCCACTTGTGCTCATGCCGCTCGTGCCCAGGATGTCCCCATGGCAGTGGAGGGAGGCGAGAGCCACGAGCATGGTGGCGCTGTAGTTTATTCCACAGTTCCCTTTCCCACAGCTGTCATGGCCTCCTTGACTCCTCTTGACTCCGTGGAGTCAAGCCTTATGACTAAGCCAGCCAGTGTAGGGCACCCACAGGGCTGATTGGTTCCTCTTCCTGCCTTCCTCTGGGAGGGCACCGTGGTCCCAGGTGACTAAACTCAGCGCCGAGTGGGGCTTATTCATCAGGCTGTCAAAACATAATGGAAAGCTGTGTGGGATCAAGGTTACGGTCAGGCTGCACAGGTGGACACGGAGCAGCCAGGTGAGGCTGGAGGAAGGCGGCTGATGACTCAGTGCGGCCTGTCCGCCATGGACAGCAGGACAGTGTGCTTCATCCCAGCTGGGAAGGACAAGTCACTGTCATCTGCAGAAGCCACCACCAGTTGCCACTGTCGCCTACAGGATTTGAGCAGAGCCCTCCTGTGTGTTGGCCAGCCTCTGTCAGGGTGCCGTGGGCCGTAGGCTGTCATGACAAGGTGGGCAAACCACGGCATGGTCACGGCTCCCGGTGACACCGCCTCGCCCCTCACAGGCCGCCTGCTGCTCACTACCTCAGTAATTGTGTTCTGTTTTTGCTCTTTACTTTTACATGGTTTGGGCTTACAGAAAATTTTTTTTAAAAAGTAAAGCTCATACCTTGAACTCAGCCTCTCCTAATACTGTACAGCATAAAACCATGCCAGCGACAGGACTGGGAAGGTATGCTGCCACACATTCCTGCTCATCTGCAGGCATTTGGATTGCACCAGCTTTCCTCTGGTGTCATTTTCTCAGCTCCAAGACCTGCCTGTACTCCCCACATTGCATTTTGCTGTCCATCTTCTTTCCCTCTGTCTGCCTGAGGCAGTGTCTATGTTCTTGCTCTTCTGTGATCGTGACAAGTTTGAAGAGTTCGAGCCAGTTCTTTTGTAGAATATCCTTCAGCTTGGATCTGTCTAATGCTTTCACTGGTGAGATTGGGGTCTGCATTTTTAGCAAGGTGACCACAGAAGCCATCTGCCCTGCTGTCTCCCAGCACCCACCGCTGTTAACTGTATCATGAGGCTAGGGTTGTCTGGATAAGAGTTCTCTCCTGTAAATTATAAAGTTTCAGGCTGGAGCATAGCCAGTATCAGACCTTGGCTAGCATGCATGAGGGCCTGGGGCTGATTCCTAACACCACAAAAATAAAAGTGTATAAGTGAGTAGAATTTTCCCCTGGAAAAAAAATCAAACCAGACACACTGGCTCATGCCCGGACTCCCAGCAATTGGGAGGCTAAGGTAGGATTGTCCTAACCTTGAGGCTACCCTGTGCTACATGCTAACTTCCAGACCAACCTAGACTACATACCAAAACCCCATCTCCAAATAAAAAGGACCAAGCAGGTAGATCTCTCTAAATTGGAGACTGCCCTGGTCTACAGAGTGAGCCGCAGGACACCTACGGGTGTATAGTTGAGACTCTGTCTCAAAAAAAAAAAAAAAGGCCCATAATACGGTACAGCCGGTTAAGACAGTTGCTGCACAACTTGATGATTTGAGTTTAATCCCTGGAACCCATGTATAGATGGAAACAAACAACTTCTAAGAAAGTGTCCTCTAACCTCCACACACATGCAATGATATGAGAGTCCCCATACACACACATGTGCACACACACCCGACAGTAATAACATGTTTAAAAGGAACGAGAATGTTCTGCGAAGATACTTGAAGCTGTTTAAATGTTGCACTTGGAATTTTTCTTAGACTAAGAGTCCACCTCAGCCTAGGCGTTTTACTGTTGTATGTGCTGTATTACTTATGAAGACTTTGTTGTTCCTTTTTACCTGTATTTATTAATTGGTGTTCTGCTCTAAAGAGAACCTTTTACCTCATTCATTTGTTCAACAATGTATGCTAATTTATTCTGCTGCTTGTAATGGCCTAGGAAGTGTGTTGCTCGGTGCAGCTGGCTTGACGGTTGTGGCCTCCTTTGTGCCCTGACCTCCGTGTTCTGCATCCACCTCCATGTTCTGGCACTGACACTGTTGCTCAGGCTCACTCAGTCTCCACCACAGCTCCATTTCTCCAAAACACTGGTTTCTTATGCTTTCAGAGGAAGATCTGGACACCACGGATGTGTGCTGGTGTCCACGCCCTCCCCCAAGTGCCAGAAAGTGAATACATCTGTTATCACACGCATACACACGCATGTCTGATTTTATCTCCCCGTCTGTGTTAGGAAAAAATTGGTACCTACAGTACAGTCTAATACTGTAATGTATGGCAGCCTTTTTGTTTTGTTTCAAAGAATTATCTGTAGGAGTGTATCTTTGCACCATATGTGTGTAGTGCTCCTGAAGGCCAGAAGAGGGTGTTGGGTGCCCTGGAACTAGTTACAGACAGTGTTGGGCCACCATACAAGTGCTGTGATTTGAACCTGGGTCCTCTGAGAGAGCAGCAAGTACTCGGAACCACGGGGCCATTTTTAGCACGTGTTGGGGCCCTCTTAAAATCTGCTGTTCCTTTTCTGCCTCGTCCGCTCCTGCTTCCGTTTCTTTCCTTTCCCTGTGTGGCGTCATACTACCCTTAGAGCAGTAGTTCTCAACTGGGCTCAGGGCTCCCTTAGAGGTCAAACAACCCTTTCGCAGGGGTCGCCTAAGACCAGAAGAAAGCACAGATATTTGTGGTCTGATTCATAACTACCAAAATGACAGCTGTGCAGTTGCGACCAAGCTGGGGGTCATCACAGCGTGAGGAAGGTTGGAACCGCTGTGCCAGAGAATCTTAAGTCAGTCCGTCAGTGCCTGTCCTATGCCTCCCTCCTATTAGAGCGTCAAGTGTGGCCAGAAATAGCGGCATTTAACTCAAAACTACATCACGTTTATGCCTGAAAGCCCCTCAGCTCCCTTCCTGGTTGGAGGATAGGGAAGAGAATAGATCCTTTGACTCTGAGGAACCTGTGTGGTCAGTTCTATCAGGAGGCTAGACCCATTGGTTGTGCTGACTGGTCCAGTACCTGAGCCCCGCCCTGGCCTCTGCTCAGCACGCAACACTTGTTGTGGTGTTGGTCTTTCTCACTAGGCTGCAAGCTCCGAGAGGACATGCTTGACCTGGCTGGCTCACTCTTCACAGAGCCTGCCCTAATCCAGTGTAACAGGTGCTCCAGGAATGTTTAGAGGGGAGAGGGGTCCTAGGACAGGACACGGTACTTAATTCTCTGTATACTTTACTTGTTACGAACTTGTAGCCAGGATTGAGATCTGAGCCAGCGGAGCAGGGTGACAGCAGGCTTCTTCTGGAGGGGCCTGCGGTGCAGACAGAAGAGGCTGAGTGGGAAGGCACAAGCCTGTGATCCCTGCGAGGGGGGGCCCCTCTGGCAGGAGGAGGGTGAGTTTAAGGTGTGTGTTGGTTGGTTTGTAGATTCGGGGTTATCGGTGAGGAGGGAAGGTTAGCATCTTCAGGGGGTGTGGTGGTTCTGCAGGTTAGAGTGCTCAGGGCGCGCTCTGCTCTGGTGGAGGACAGGTCTCAGCTCCCCGCTGCCCTCAGCTCCCAAGGCCAGTTCCAGGGGACCCAGTGCCTCCTGCCCCCTGTGGGCTCCTGCACATACAGCGCACATGACCTCATTCACATACACATGAGAATAAAAAAAATTAGAGACATCTAAGCCTCAAGCTTGAGGAAAATCTTAAGAAATAAGCAGAAAATGAGCAATAAAAGCTGAAGTTTAGGAGAAAAGATTTTTAAAAAATTAACTAGCCAGATGTGGTGACCTTTACCTAACACCCCAGAACTAAAGAGACGGAGGTAGGGACATCTTTGTGATTAGCTAAAAATGTAAGTTAAATGGGTAAAATTTGCTGAGCCTACTAACGGAAAAGGGGCCAAGAAAAAGCCAAAAACGAAAATACAAGATAAGGAATGAGGAATTCTGTATAATTCTGAAAGGGATAATTAATTTCTAGAATTTCATAGCAACAAATGTGAAAACAGGGTAAAGGACAGTGACAGCAATAAGTGACTCAAGATGTGGTTTGTGCTGTGGGCGAGGGCGTGGTGCCCTTGAGACTGGCCTAAGCTGGGGGTGCTCTGGAGTCCCTGCCAAAAAAGGTTGTGTGGGCTTACTTTGGCTTGGGTTTGGGGTTTTGGTGGCCGTGGCTTTTGTTTGTTAGTGGTTTTGTATTTTTTGAGATAGGATCTTTTTGTGTATATCTGGCTGGCCTTGGACTCACACAGATCTGCCTCTGCCTCGCCAGTACCGGGATTAAAGGCACGCACCACCACAAGAGAAGCCCTCTATTAGACTTGTGTGTGTGTGAGTGTTGTGGGGAGGGCTATATTAGGGTCAGGGGTCAGCCTCAGGTGTGTTCCTCAGTAGCCACTCACTTTGGGTTTTTATGTTATATTATTATATCTTTACATTTTGTGTAGTGGCAGGGATGTGGAGGCGGGGCCTCTTGGAGGCCTTGGCCAGCCGCCTTTATCAGCTGTCCCCTCGTTTGTGAGGCAGGATTTCAGGAGGTGGAGGCTGAAGTAGCAGCTCCCTTGCGGTGCTGTGCTCCCAAGCATGCACCACCACATTGGACTTTTTGTAGGTGCTTGGGACTGAACGTTGGCCTTCATGCGCATATAGCAAGTCCTTTACCAATTACGCGTCTCCTCAGCCCTATAATTGAACTTTTGAATGGAAACATATATTTCAGTTTAGTTTCAACCTGACCCAAGCTGAAGGCATCCAGGAAAAGAACCTCAGGTTGCTAAGTGCAGCAGCATAGTAAACTGAAAAATCTCTACATACGTGTGTGATATGTGTAGGTACACACTTGGAGCCGTCACTGCCCCCTCCAAATCCTAGTGGGTGAATGCTAAATGCTTTAGACTGGGGAAAATCCAGTTAGTGGGACATCCTTATAATACCATTGGGAGGTAGCTGTAGGAGGATCAGGAGGTCAGAGTCGTCCTCAGCTACAAGTTCAAGGCCGGCCTGAGCTGTAAGAGCCTGTCTTCAGAAGGTAGTAGTGGGCGCAATGGTGGCTCATTCCTGGAATCCCAGCACGGGGAGGTGGAGGCCCGCCTGACCCATGTGAGACCCCAGATACATGACAAAACTGATGACAGCCACATCCCAGTGTCACCTCGGACTAGATGCAGAAATCCCAAGGAAGCAGGTTGAACCGCACACACTGGTTTCACGGTGCTGCTGGGCTGCTACAGCGAGCAGGACATCCATCTGCAGCACCAGGAACAAACGTTAGCTGATCGTTTCTGCGAGGAGAGTGTCGGTCTCTGAAGAGAAGGTCCTCGTTTTTAGAAAGTTTAAAGTGAAAGGTAAAATCATTTATCAGTGTATGCAGTTTTGAGTGGGATTTTTTTTTTCTTTGTTGTTTTCGAGACAAGGTTTCTCTGTGTAGCCTTGGCTGTCCTGGACTGTCTTTGTAGACCAAGCTGGCCTCAAACTCACAGAGATACGCCTGCCTCTGCCTCCCTGAGTACTGGGATTACGGGTGTGCACCACCACGCCCAGTTTTGAGTGGGATTTGGTAAAATCCTAGGTTAAGGAAGCATTATTTGTATATGATAGACCACCAAAAAACTAATGTGTTTTACTTGTAAATGCTAACTCTGTCCCTAAAGGCTGCAATAAAACGTTGCTTAGAAGGTTCCAATAAAATCAGATAGTGGAGAACACCGAGTGTGAACAAATTTTGGAAAGTAAATTCTCTTCTGATGTGCAATTATGTATTTAGAAAATCCAAAGGGCAGTTGTAAAAAGCTAATAGTAAAGATATTTGGTGAGTGACTAAATAAAAGCTAAATATACAAAAGAAATGTCTTTATTCTGCCAGCTTTGCTGTTACTTTTCTGTTGCTGGGATAACATCCAGGGCCAGGGCAGCTTAACAAAGGTTTATTTGGGACGTACAGCTCCCGAGGGGTGAGTTTGTCACCATCCATGCCAGGAACCATGACCGGAGGCAGGCGCCAGTGTGGCCACTGCAGGTGAGGGTTCACAGTCACAAACAGGAAGCAGAGGACGAGCCTGGGATGGTGAGAAGCTTTTAAACCTCAAATCCTGCCCCAGTGATGCACTTTCACTAACAAGGCCACACAAGTGTCGCCAGCTGGGGACATTCATGCAGACGTCCGCAGCCAGTAACGCGTGATGATACTAGAAAAGCATTCAAAGCTCAGGCGTCAAGCGGCTGGGTGTGTTTACTCAGGAGTTCACAAACCTTTGTACAAAGGGGAGGCAGCTGGGCACCTGAGGGAAGGCATGACACTGGACAAGATCTGACAAAGCGGAATATAGCTCAGTTGCTAACGTGATTGCTTAGCCTGTGTGGAGCCCTGGGCTCAGTCCTCAGCTACGTGAGCGAGTTCTAAGCTGCCCTGGGCTTCACAGTCAGACCCTGTCACCCAAAAACTTTTGCTAACAGAGATTGAAAAACTCAGGCTGATTCTTGTTACAGAGGCAGCCTGCGGCAAAGTTTGCCAATCTGAGTTCCCACATTATTATATTCAGTTTTCCAGTGTTCAATTAAAACGGGGAGGGGCAGGGGAAGAGATCATGTCCCATTCAAAGGAAGAAAAGCCAGCAGAAGCTCTCTAATACAGTGTGGTGACAGTTCTTCTAACACTTTGTTTCTGTTTTTTGAGATGAGGTATCCCTGGCTGACCTTGAACTCACTTTGTAGTCCAGGATGTCCTCAAGCTTGAGACAGCACTGCTCCCAACTCAACCCTCCCTATTCTGGGATCCTCTTAATTGTATTTTTGTTATACGTATGTCCATTTTTTAACCCTCTAAGCTAGTCTGACTTACTTCCATCCCAAAGATACTTGCACTTTTTGGCCTTCCCTAATAGCTGCTCTCTCCTGAGGCATCCTGGACCTCTGCCCATGGTTCAGTCCCCTACTTTCTCCTCCTAACAACCTCTCCCCTGGCTGGCAGGAAGTCCAGCCCTATTCTGTCCCTTGCTCATCATCAATGGCTCTAAGGTCTTTATTAGCACATCAGGGGACAATTGGGAAGCTGTGTTAACACAACATTGAGACAGGAGAGTCTCAGAACAAGGATTGCAACCAGACATTGGGAGGGGTGCAGAAATCATCTGAATTACACAATAACCTTATGTCTACACATGTATGAGTGTTTTGCTTGCATGTCTGTCTGTGCGCCACACGCATGCCTAGTGCTCAAGACAGTGTCAGTCCACTGGGACTGAGGTTGCAGGCGGTTAAGTGCTGCCTTGTGGGTGACAGGAGTGGAGCCTGGTCCTCTCCAACAGCAGGAAACACAAGCACTGAGCTCTCTGCAGCCCTAATTCTGGGATTTAAAGCATGCACCACCGTGTCCGGTTAAGTGAAATATTTAAAATAACTGACTTAAAGATGCTCAAAGAACCAAAAGAAGACTCGGATAAAGTTGAAAAAAAAAAAAAAAAACACAAAACTGGGAACAAAGTGTAAATGTCAGGGTACGAAGGTAACTCAGAGGTAAAGTGTCTAGCTAGCATAACACACCCCCAACACACACACACACACACACACGACTTCAAGGTAACATGTGCCCCTAATCCTAGTACTCAAGGGCTGAGGCAGGAAGGTCAAGGTTCAAGACCAGAGCCGACTGCATAAACAGTGTGATGATGGACACCTGTGGTCCCAGCTCTCAGGAGGAAGAAGCCCAAGGACCAGGAGTTCACGTGCGCTCTCAACTACATAGTGAGTTCAAGACCATCCTGCACTACATTCAAGCCTGTCTGGAAAGAAAAGGAGAGACAGACAAAATAATGGTGGAAAACTCCCCAAATTTGATGAAAGGCATGAATATAAATGTCTGGAAAGTTCAGCAGGCACCTTTGATCCCAGCAAGTAAGACAACCTCGTCATAAACTAATTATACTTTATGTCAACTTGACACAAACGAGTCACCTAGGGAGAGGTGACCAACTGAGGTGTTGCCTCCACCTGATTGGACTGTGGGGCATTTTCTTGTTTGATAATCGATGTGAGAGGGCCTGGCCCCGGCCCGCTGTGGGCACTGCTACCTGTGGGGAGGAAGCCGGGGAGCAGCAATCCCCCCCCCCCAGGTGTCTACTTCCTGCCTCCAGCTTCCCCTGGTGACAGGTTGTTCCAGGGCTTCCCTCCATGTTTGCTTTGTGTCATGATGCTTATCACAGCAACAGAGACACAGAATAAGACATGTTGTTAGTCAAACTTCTGAACAAATCCTGAAGGCAGCAAGGGAGAAACAACTCACATACAAGGGGGAGACTGACTGACCTACTATTTAGGTAAAAAAATTTAACCAGGAGGCAGTGGGCTGACAAGCCCAACATGCTTTAATCAAGGTGCTTGGTGCCAAACTCAGCAAGTCCCTGAGATCTACCCGGTGGAAGGGGAGAACCAACCCCAACAATTCCTCCCTGGACACCTACCCATACATGTGCCATAGAGTTCAGGCAACAAAGAAATAAATGGGGTTTTGTCCTTTTTTTCTTTTTTTTAAGTTTAAAAATGAAGATCTGAGTGTGGTGGCACTTTTAACTCCAGAATGCCTGAGGCAGAGGCAAGTCAGCCAGGGCTACCAAATGAAAACTTGTCTCAAAAAATCAACAACCCGCCCGGTAGCAGTGGTGGCGAACGCCTGTGATCCCAGAGCGTGGGAGGCAGAGGCAGGAGGATCTCTGTGAGTCAAAGCCAGCCTGGTGTACAGACTGAGTTCCGGGACACCCGGGACTACACAAAGCCTGTTTCAAAAAACCAGAAAAGCAAACAGACGACCCTAATTTGCAATTTGAGAAACTAGCAGCTGGGCCGTGGTCTACACGCCTTTAACCTCAGCATGTGGGAGGCAGAGGCAGGTGGAGTTCAAGGCCAGCCTGCTCAACAGAGCAAGTTCCAGGGCAGCCAAGGCTGCACAGAGAAACCCTGCCTGAAAAACAGAAACAACAGCTAGAGAGATTACTCAATGGTTAAGAGCTTTTCAGAGTTCCTGAGTTCAATTCCCAAAAACCACATGGTGGCTCACAACCGTCTACACTGGAATCTGATGCCCTCTTTTGGCATGCAAGTGTACAAGCAAGTAGAGCACTCATATACATAAAAATAAATCTTTAACACGAAAACAAAACAAACTAAAATTAGAAGTGAACGTGGGGTATTTCTAGTATGAGCAACTGTCTCCCAACAAATGGACAGCAGTTAAAAACGCTTGTTACTCTTCCGGAGGACCTGGGTTGAATTCCCAGCACCCATATGGCAGCTCACAATCATCTTTAACTCCAGTTGATGCCTTCTTCTGGCTTCCTGGGCATCTGTGTGGTACACAGACATACATTCAGGCAAAGCATCATGCACAAAATAAAAATAATGAATAGAGGCTGGAGAGATGGCCCGGTGGCTAAGAGCAGCCTAGCAGAAGACCAAGGTTTGTCCCCCAGCTCCTACAGGGGGCACACAGCAGCCCGTCACTCTGGTTCTAGGGGAGCTCATGCCCAATTCTGGCCTTCACAGGCACCAGGCACGTGGCGCACACGCATGCCTGCAGGTAAAATATGCATACACATAAAATACAAACAAATGAATCTTTAAAAAATTACTGAAAGACTTACAAAGTAACCCACAGAATGGGGGAGCGTGTTTGTCCTTTGCATAGCAGAGGATTAAAGGGTCTGGAGATCCACGCTGTTCCCAGCACCCAACGCCCTGTAACACCAGCCACAGGGATACAGTGCGTTACAATAAAACAATTTAAAGAAGGAAGGAGGGAAGAAGGGGAAAGTATAGGAGATGTCACAGGTTCCTGAATCCCCAGCACCACTCAGTCAATCAACCAGTCAGTCAACCAGTCAACCAGTCAACCAATCAATCTCATAGGAAGTTTTCTGTCAGAGTAAGTCTTAAGAATGTATTATGGCCAACTGTTGGGCAGAGTGCATGGAATCTTATGTAAGAAGTGGGAAATAGTAAGATCTGGAGAGAACGAACCCCACAAGGAGAGCAACAGAACCAAAAATTTGAACACAGGGGTCTTCCTGGAGACTCATACTCCAACCAAGTACCAGGCATGGAGATATCCTAGAACCTATGCACAGATGTAGCCCATGGCAGTGTCCAAGTGGGTTACATAGTAATGGGAAGAGGGACTGCCTCTGACATAATCTGATTGGCCTGCTCTTTGATCACCTCCCCCTGAGGGGGGAGCAGCCTTACCAGGCCACAGAAGATGACAATGCAGCCACTCCTGATGTGATCTGATAGACTAGCATCATAAGGAAGGAGAGGAGGACCTCCCCTATCAGTGGACTTGGGGAGGGGCATGCATGAAGAAGGGGGAGGGAGGGTGGGACCAAGAGGGGAGGAGGGAGGGGCTTATGGGGGGATACAAAGTGAATAAAGTGTAATTAATAAAATTAAATTAAATTAAAAGAAAAAGAATGCATTTTTCCGCGCCCTAGCCATTATCTACAGACCTCAGCCTCCAGCTCACACCGTTTTCTTGGCTGCCAGCCTCACACTAGGCTATGTCACTGATCCTTCCTTCTCTGAGGCTTCCAAATTCCTGGGCCGAGCAGCTACTGGTTCCCTAGTTCTCTGGCTCACAGATGGCTGTTGCGGGACTATCCAGCCTCTGATTGTGTAAGCCAATCTAATAAGCCCCCTTTATAATTATATATCGATTCTATTGGCTCTCCTCTACTCCAGTAACCATAGCAACGGTAAAACCTATATCCAGATCAACTCTTCACTAAGTCACCCAGTTTTCCCACGCTGCTAGTCCAGCAAAGGGCTGTACCCGTATTTAGACATAAATACTATGACAGCATCTGCTACCCACACATGATGTCCAATGTTAAATCAAAACTTTTGAATTACAATTCAAAAGGATAAATACAATATTGAGACAACTGAATATCCATCTGCAAAAAGACAAACTCAATCTGTTTCTTACAATGTTCGCAAAAGTGAGCCTGCAACGAATGAAAGGCCTAAGCGTAAGCATAAAGCTATAAAACTCTCAGAAGAAAGCATAGGTGTAATTTCTCTAAATAAATAAATAAAGCCTTTAATCCTGGCATTGGAAGGCAGAGTCAGGCAGATCTCTTTGAGTTCAAGGCCAATGTGGTCTACACGATGAGTTCCAGGGTACCCAGGGCTACACAGAGAAACCCTGTCAAGGAAAAGAAAAAACTAAATAATAAAAATCAACAATAGTAAAAGAGTACCAGCAGAGCTTTCCTGGGGCGTGTGGGCAGCCAGTCTCGCACGGGGCTCAGTAGGAGACCCGGTCTCAAACAGGGGAGTGGAGTGCAATTGAGAAAGACAGCTACCTACACACACACACACCTACATACCTACACACACACAGTACACACCTACACACATGCGCCCTGGTGTCTGGAGCTCTCACAGGCCAAAGGCACGCAGAGCTGTGCAGAACCACCGCCCTCTACAAAGATGCACTGCAGCACATTGTGCCAGGACGAGTCTATCCACACTCACTAAGAAAACGCTAATTTTAAAGTAAAATCTACAGAATGAAAGTCGATAAGAACCTAGGCCTTGGGGCTGAAGACATGGCTCAGCAGAGAAGAGCACTGGCTGCTCCTCCAGAGGTCCTGAGTTCAGTTTCCAGCGACCACATGGTGGCTCACAGCCATCTATAATGAGATGTGGCGCCCTCTGCTGGCCTGCAGGTGCACACGCAGCTAGGGCACTCCTGGGTAGAAATAAATACATTTTTAAAAATCTGAAAGAAGAGGAAGCGTCTAGGCCTCGGAACTGTCCTGACTACAGCCCGAGTGTGAGAGTACTGGGTTGAAATAAAACCTTCAACATGTTTCCTAACAGCAGATTTTAGAAACAACCCACAGTCCTATCAACTGGCTGATGAACAACAGCAAAAGTGCAAACAGTGAGGTACCCGTGTCATGAGTAAGTACCAAACAGACAAAAAAAAAAAAAAAAAAAAAAAAAAGACAAAACATGGACACATGCTACAACACAGGCTAAATCTTGAAAGCCTCATGCTGAGTGAAAGAAGGCAGACACAAAAGGCGCAGTGTGGGGTTCCATCCGTATAGAATGCCTAGGACAGAGACGGACAGTGGGTTAGTGGTTGCTGGGTGCCAGCACAGGGGAAGAGTGGAAGTGATGGCTTATGGGATGGAGGATCTTCTGGAACTAGACAGAAATGATGTCCCGCAGTGTGGGGATGCGTGAAATGATATTAAGTAACTGTGGTGATTTGAATAAAAACGGACCAGTTGGACTGGGAGGAGAAGAGGATGGAGGCTGGGACCAGGCTGTAACGTGGTTTAATAAACAAAGAAAGAAATGGAGGGGAGAAAAGAAAGTTTCATAAAGAATAACAATGGCCCCACAGTTGCATAGGGAGTGGCACTCATTGGAGGTGAGGCCTTGTTGGAGGAAGTGTGTCACTGCAGGCCAGCCTTTTGGTCTCAGATGCTCAGACCAGACCTAGTGTTTTAGTCTCTTCCTACTGCCTGTGGATCCAGATACAGAACTCTCAGCTACCGCTCCTGCACCATGTCTGCCTGCATGGGACCATGCTCCCTGCCCTGACAATAATGGACTCTAAGAAAACACACACATACATACACACATAATTTTTTTTAAGGAAAGAAATCGGACTTCATCAAAATTTTAAAACTTGGGCCAGAGAAAATACTCACCTATTAAGAGTAGTGGCTGCTCTTGAGTTCAATTCCTAGCACCAGCATCAGGTGGCTCTGATGCCCTCTTCTGGCCTCTTCAGGTCCCTGAATACATAAAGCATAAATACACACACACACACACACACACACACACACACACACACACACACACATAAAAATCACCTTTTGGAAAATCAAAAGATTAAAAAACTTTTATTTGTGAGGAACTGTTTCAAGGACAGCGTGTAGCTGTGTTGGTAGAATGCCTGCCTGCCTCCTCTGGACAATGTAAGACCCTATCTCAAGAAATTAAACAAAAGATAGCATTATTAAGAAAGTGAACTGAAAAAATAAAAATAAAAAAGGGAACTGGAGAGATGGCTCAGAGGTTAAGAGCACTGTCTGCTCTTCCAGAGCCCTGAGTTCAAGTCCCAGCAACCACATGGTGGTTCACAACCATCTATAATGAGATCTGATGCCCTCTTCTGGCATGCAGGTGTACATGCAGATAGAGCACTCTTACATAAAGTAAATAATAAATAAATATTAAAAAAGAAAGAAAGAAAGAAAGAAAGAAAGAAAGAAAGAAAGAAAGAGAACTGGAAGCCAGGTGCGGTGGCACAAGTCTGTAATCCCAGCACTCTGAGAGGCAGAGGCTTGCAGAGCTCTGAGAGTTCGAGGTCAGCCTGGTCTACAAAGTGAGTCCAGAATAGCCAAGGCTACACAAGAAACCCTGTCTCAGGAAAGAAAGAAAGGAAGAAAGGAAGAAAGAAAGAAAGAAAGAAAGAAAGAAAGAAAGAAAGGAAGGAAGGAAGGAAGGAAGGAAGGAAGGAAGGAAGGAAGGAAGGAAGGAAGAAAGGAAGGAAGGAAGGAAACGGGGGGGCTGGGCAGTGGTAGCGCAATGCCCATAATCCCAGCACTAGGGAGGGGGAGGCAGAAGGAGCTCTGTGAGTTTGAGACCAGCCTGGTCTACAGAGTGAGTTCTGGGACAGCCAGGGCTGCACAGTGAAATCTGTCTTGAAGAAAGAAAGAGAGAAAGAGAGAGAGAAAGAGAGAAAGAGAGAGAGAGAGAAAGAAAGAAAGAAAGAAAGAAAGAAAGAAAGAAAGAAAGAAAGAAAGAAAGAGGAAGGAAGGAAGGAAGGAAGGAAGGAAGGAAGGAAGGAAGGAAGGAAGGAAGGAAGGAAGGAAGGAAATCTAAAATAGTATATTTAGTAGGAATTTGGTATTCAAAGAATATTTTTAAAAAAAATTTTTTGAGACAGGGTTTCTCTGTGTAACAGAGCCCTAGATGTCCTGAACTCCCTGAACTCACTCTGTAGACCAGGCTGGCCTTGAACTTACAGAGATCCTCCTGCCTCTGCCTCCCGAGTGCTGAGATTAAAAGTATATACCATCACCTAAAGAACTATTACAATTTAACAATAAAAGGACAACCTGACTTTTAAAATGGGCAAAGCGTCTAATTACACTTTTACCCAAGAAGGCAAGTGGCCAACAAGCACATTAAATATGCTTAAAGTTTAGGCTGGGGAAAATGCAGATTACAGTCACAATGAGAAAACAGACAGCATGTCCCCAGCTTTGGGAAGTAGAAACAGTTGGAGGTCTGGAGAGATGATGGTTCAGGGTAAGAACACTGGCTGTCCTTCCAGAGGTCCTGACTTCAATTCCTAGTACGCGTGACATCTCTAACTGTAGTCCTGCAGGATCCAGTGCCCTCTTCTGGTGTGCGTACATGCGACAAAACACCATCTGCCTAAAATACATAAATAAATCTCTTTTTTCCAGAGAGGAAAGAAAAATAGGAAAGGAGGGAGGGAGGAAGGGAAGGAGGGGAGGATATAAGTCTTTGAGAAATTTATACAATGTATTTCAATCATATTCACCCTTAGCTCCATCCAGATCCACCCTCCCATCTCATCTTTTCTTTCTTTCTGGTTAATAATCCATGGACTCCAGTGCAGGCTGGCCAGATGTGGGGCTCCCACTGCAGTATGGTTGGCCTGCCAGGAGCCATACCCTTATTGAAGACTGACTCTCCCTCCCTCAGAAGCCATCAAATCCCCCTCAGTTATGGGTAGGGACTTAGGAGCCTCCGCTCTGTTCCGTGGTAGAATGCTGCCCTGCTTGTTCTCATGCAGATCTTGTGCGAGCAACATGGCCGCTGTGAGTTCAGAAGTGGTCCTGCCCTGTCAGGTCAGAAAACACTGTTTTGCTTCAGTCCTCTCCAATCTTACAGTCTTTCTTCCCTCTCTTCCAAGATCATTCCTGAGCCTTAGGAGAATGAGGTTGCGATATTTTTATTGAAGCAATTTAAATATAAAAAAATTAAAATAAGGGAGTAGCAAAAGCAACAACAACAACAAACTATCTGGTCACAGTGGTACACACCTGTATTCTCAGCACTCAGAGAGACAGAGGCAAGTGGATCTCCGTGAGTTCAAAGCCAGCCTGGTCTACAACATGAGGCCAGTTAATGTAGCTATGCAGTCAGTCTATTTTTATTTTCTTTTATTTTCATATCTCACTAAATAGCTCTTGGTGATCTGAACCTGCTAGGTAGACCTGACTGGCCTTGAACTCACAGAAGTCTGCCTGCCTATACTATGATTAAAAGCATGTGCCATTGGCTGGAGAATTGGCTCAGTGGTTAACATCACTTGTTGCTCTTGTAGAGGACTTGGGTTCAATTCCCAGCACCCACATGGCAACTCACAACCATCTGTAAGTCCAGTTCCAAAGGATCCAATGCCCTTCGCTGGCCTCCTTGTGCACTGAACACACATGTGGTACACATACTTTCATGCAGGCAAAAAACAAAACAAAACAAACAAAACAAAAACATACACATAAATCTCTGAAAAAAAAAAAAAAGTGTGTGCTACCGTGCCTGGAAAGTTCTGGCTTTCTCAGCCACAGGTTCCTTAGGTCACTCTGTGCCCACTTGCACAGGTGGCTGACATGAGGTCCGCTCCTAAGGGACGTCCAGAAAACAAGAACCTGGTTTCTATGACCCAAGAATTTCCCCTCAGAAGCCAGAGAAGAACAATAAATGCTGGGGCTGGAGACGCCTCAGTGGTGAAGCCCTTGCTGTTCGCCAGTGGACCAGCGTTCTGCCCACACACAGCACCCACACGGCAGCTCGCGGCTGCCCTTTGCTAGGGCTCCGGGGACTAGTGCCTCTTCTGGTTCCTGCGTGCACATGGGTGCACAGGAACTCAGGCAAGCAAACACACACGCAGAGTAAGTAAATAAGGGATCTTTTTTAAAGGAATAACAAATGTCAGTTCTTGCATTCAAATGGGCCAAAGTTCCAAGGTGCTGGGAGAGCCATGCTGGCCTCATTCCTCCCGATTGCCCCAGACATCTTCAATTCCCCTACCAGGCAGTCCTGGGTTCATAACCCATGCTTCACTCTAAGATGGGGCAGGAAATTTGACTCTGGCTAATCTAGAAAACATGTGACTCGGTGACTTATATGACTCGTTCGTCCTCTTGAAGCAACCCCAGATTTCAGCCCAGGAGAGGCCCTACCAGAACCACACACGATCCTGTGGTTCTCAGCCCCTCCCCCCTTCCTTCCCCTCCCCACTCTACACACCTCAGGCCTTAAGTGTGTTTCTTAGTCACTGTTCAGTTGCTGTAAAGACACACTATGACCACATCAACTTTTTTTTTTTTTGACCATGGCAACTCTTGCAAAAGTGTTTAACTGTGGGCTTGCTTACAGTTTCAGTTAGTTCACCGTCCTATGGCAGTGACCGCGGGGGCACGAAGGCAGAGATGGCAATGGAGAAGTACCTAAGAGTTCTATATCCTGAGTCATAGGCAGAGAGAGAGAGAGACAGACTGGGCCTGGCATTCGTATTTGAAGCCTCAAAGCCCACCCCTGGTGACATACTTTCTCCAACCAGGCCACACCTCCCAATCCCTGTAATCCTTTCAAACAGTTCCACTTCCTGGTGACTAAGGATTCAAATACATGAGTCTGTGGGGGCCACTCTTATTCAAACCACCACAGTGCATGAACCCCTGCTCCCTCCACCTCCCAATGCCAGTTTGCTTGTCCTTCTCTTCAAGGACTCTTCAGAGGTTTCCACAAAGTGCACTCCAATATTTTCCCATTTTCCACTTTAATCCTCTAAAGTTGCCACAGAGAAGGGAGGAAGGCTGAGGTCAAGTCCAAATGACAGCAGGCAGGATTGTCCTAGCGGCTGCTTTACCTCTCGCCGGGGATGGCTCATTTCCTAGCTCTAATGGAGGCACCTCACTGCATCCCGTCCTCGACGTCAGCAGGGCTAGTTCCAGGTTTTAGGTTCTGCCATCTGCATCCACACACACAATAACAGCTCTTTATTTGGATGCGTCTGTTTGGAAGTGACAGAAATCCAACTTGAACTCGATTAAACATAGATAAGAATGTGTAAGGTAATAAAATCCAATAAATGGCTAGACAACTAATTTGAAGAGTAAAGATGTCTCGGGCAGGGCCGGGGAGACAGCTTAGTGAGTAAAGACGCTTGCAGCCACCAAGCCCGATGACCTGAATTTGATCCACAGGACTTGCACTGAAACGCACGCACGCACGCACGCACGCACGCACGCACGCAGAAATAAGTGTATGCAGCTGAGTATAGCGTCATCTGCCTTCCATCCCAGTAGTCAGGAGGCAGAAGCAATTGATCTCCGCCTGTTTGAGGCCAGCCTGGTCCATATATGAGTTCCTGCCAGAGCTACATAATGAGACCCTGTCTCTAAATAAATAAATAAATAAATAATGCTGTATTTCATTTTATAAAATCATAACAATAAACACTGAGGAAGGGGAGTGTGAACTTGTACAACCACTTTGGAAATCAATCTGGCGCTTTCTCAGAAAACTGGGAATAGCTCTACCTCAAGATCCAGCTATAGCACTCCTGGGCATACACCCAAAAGATGGCCCAGCATTCAGTGAGGACATTTGTTCAACTATGTTCATAGCAGCTTTATTTGCAATAGCCAGAATCTGGAAACAGCCTAGATGTCCCTCAACAGAGGAATGGATACAGAAATTGTGGTACATCTATATAACAGAATTCTACTCAGCTATTTCTTTCTTTTTTTTTTTTTTCTACTCAGCTATTTAAAACGAGGAAATGATGAAATTTGCAGGCGAATGGATGGAACTAGAAGAGATCATCCTGAGGTAACCCAGAAACAGAAAGACAGGCCTGGTGTACATGCACTAATAAGTAGATATTAGCTGTATAACACAGGACAGCCATCTACAGACCTAGAAGCTAAACACTGAGGACCCTAGGGAGGACGCTTAAATCTCATTCAGAATGGCAAACAGGACAGACACCAGAAGCAGTGGAAGAGAGGAAACAGGAAGGGAGTCTACTATCCAGGGTCCTCTGAAAGGATCCACCCAACAGGGGATCAAAGCAGATGCTGAGACTCAGGACCAAACTTTGGGCAGAGCCCAGGGAGTCTTATGGAGGAAGAGAGGAGTGGGGATAGAGGGACATGGAAGGGACAGGAGCCCCACAGGGAGACCAACAAAACTAAAATGTCTGAGCCCAGGGGGTCCTACAGAGACTGATGCACCAACAGAGGACCATGCATGGAGAGGACCTAGACCCCCTCCTCAAATGTAGCAGCTCAGTCTCCATGTGGATCTCTGAGTGAGGGGAGCAGGGGCTGCCTCTATCATGAACTCAATTGACTGCTCTCTGATCACTCGCCCCTGATGATGCAGCCTTGCCAGGCCGTGGAAGAGGACCCAGGCAGTTCTAATGAGACTCAACAAGCTATGGGCAGATGGCCTTTCAGTGGACTAGGGTAGGGGATGAGGGAGAGGGGGTAAGACTGGGGGGAGTAGAGGGAGGGGACTTTAATAGGGATATATAATGAATAAACTGTGAAGAAAAAAAAAGTTTAAAAAATGGTGAGGAAGAGTTGACTGACCTTTGGACAAGACCCACACTTGGGCCAGGATTATATAAGCACAGTGGTGCCCTGGGTAATCATGTGGGTAGAGGGGACTATTCCCAGTTCCCAAGAGGAAGGGTTGTGCTGGAAGACTGCTCCATGATTGCCTGCTACGGCAGCCCTTAGGTGGGTCTCTTTCTTCACACTACAGCCCAGGGAACATCGTCAGCCTGCGGCGTGCTCGGAAGATTCTGGAAGCTTGAGGAGGTGGGTCTGCATGGAGGAGGTAGCTCCCTGGGGCATGGTTCTGAAGGTTTCCCCTGGCCCCCAACCCTGTCTCCACTGTTTTCATTCCCCTTAGTCAGCTGCCTCCTCCACATACCCACCACCACCACCACATCCCGCCTCAGCGCTGGCTGCCCCAGACTCAGTGGAGGCAAGGCCTACAGACTGAAATTCCTGAAGCCAAGAATGAAAACCAATTCTTTTGCCTTTATATTCCTGTCTAGTCACAGACAATAATTAAAAGAGAGACAGGAAAGAGCCTTTGTGGTGGGTCATACCTTTAATTCTGCCTCAGAGAGGCAGAAACAGGAGGATCTCTGTGAGTTCCAGGCCAGCCTTGTCCACAGAGCTAGTTCCAAGGCAGCCAGGGTTACACACAGAGAAACCCTGTCTCAAAGATAAAGAAAAAAAAAAAAAGTAACACAATAGAATAAAGTCCTTTCTGTCTGTCTGTCTGTTTGTTTGTTTCCTACCATTCCTTCCTAAGAAGCTACAGAGCTTGTCTGTTATAGTCTAGACTGGTGCTTTAGTCAGCGTTTTATCCCTGTGAAGGGACATCATGACCACAGAAACTCTTAGAAAAGGAAGCATTTAATTGGGGCTTGCTTACCGTATCAGAGATTTAGTCCATTACCATCTTTGTGGAGAAGGAGCTGAGAGCTCTACAACCAGATCCTCAGGCAGCAGGAAGAGAGGGACTTGACTTGGCGTGGGCTTTCTGAAACCTCAAAGCCTACCTGCAGTGACACATTCCCTCTAATAAGGCCACGCCTCCTAATCCTTTCAAATAGTGCCACCGTGTGGTAACTCACCATTCAAATCTATGAGCCTGTGGGGGCCATTCTCATCCAAACCGCCACAACTGGGGTGTCGCCCTCAAAGTTCAGTCAGGCACTTTCACGGCAGTGTGGCCACAGGCTAGACAGAGATACCTGACTCCACTCAGCTTCTATGTATAATTGGACAGTGAAGAGTTGCTGCCCCTCAAAGGAGAGAAGATAGATTGCAGTAGCAAGGAGAATCGCCATGGAGGTGGTACTCAGAGCCCAGGAGATCCTGCCTTAGAGGACTGAGGGTGAAGATTGGAAGCCGCTCTAAAAACGGGGCAGCCAGCCAGGTGGTGCCTACAATACCAGCACTCAGGAGGCAGAGGCAGGTGGGTTTCTGTTGTGAGTCCCAGGTCAGCCTGGTCTACAGAGCTAGTTCCAGGGCCCTGCCTCATCAAAAAAAAAAAAAAAAAAAAGAGCAAAGCAAAACAAAACAAAAATGGGTCAGCCAAGACAGCAGCTCCTGGAAAATCCCCCAGGCTGCCCTTCTCCGTGCAACCATTGATGGGCAGGGTCCTCCAGGACGCCAGCTCTTCCTGTCCATCCTCATGGCTTCCTGCTGCCCAGGCTCGGTGGAGACATTGTAGAGCAGAGAGAGCGCGGAGTGGTCCACAGCGCACACTCTGCCAGCCTAGTCTCTACCGCAGCATGTTCTCTCCGGGCAGGGTCCTCACGCTCTCCTTTTGTGCTCCCACAGACCCCTCCTCTAACCTCAACCCTTCATCTGCAGGGTCAGCCCAGGGATGTCTTCTGCCTCTGACGGTGGTGTGGGAAAAGCTAATCGAATTAATGCTTACTACATGGCAGACGCTGCTTGTGATGGCGATTATTGGCTGTCAACTTGACTGCACCTGGAAGTAACTAAAAGCCAAGCCGCTGCGCACACCTGTGAGAGGTGGCTCTTAATTAAACTGTTGGGAGGACCCACCTTGAATCCAGGTCTTCTGAGGTGGGAGGATCCCCTTTAATCTGAGCCACACTTTTTGGTGGCAGGCTATGTAAAGGACATGCAAGAAGGGAACTTTTCTTTCTCTCCTGAGTGACCCCGCTCTCAGTGATGTTTGTTCCTCAGCTGGCATTAGAGCCCACTTCTTCAGGATTCCAGCGGATACCAAAGACTAGATGAGACATCCAACCTTGTGGACGGAAAGACTATTGCATTCTTGGACTTTCCGTTGGTAGACAGCCATTGTTGGACTAGCTGGCCCACAGCCTGTGACCCACTCGAGTGACTCCCCTAAATAAATATACAATATATGAGAACCCGACTAATACACTATTCCGACACTACATATTTAACTCATCTCATCATTAAAACAAACCAGCTTACAGATTGGAAAGCCAAGGCACAGAAAGGCTGAGTAACTCACCTGTCATTCAGCCGACCAGTAGTTGGGCAAAGCTGTGCCATGAACATTAGGCTCCAGAGTTCGCCATCACTCATTAAATGAAGACACCGTGCTCACAGAAGGCTCCTCACAAGACTGCTGTGACACCACTTGGGCCAGAGCATTTTCAGTTCTCCCACAAGGGCACATATGGGGGCATGTCTCAATTAGAATGATGCCCTCACTCCAGACTCCCCACTCCTCCTCTCTCCGGGAGTGTCCTCAGGAACCTGCGCTGGCTGCTTTTCTAGAGGACCAAGTTTGATCTCTGGTACCCACAGGGTGGCTCACAGCCACGGGTAGGCCCAGGGAAGCTGATGTCCTTCTCTGTCCTCCAAGGGCACGAGGTGCACATATGGCATACAAACATATGTGCTGGCAGAACACTCAAACACACAAAAATCAAATAACATAAAACAAAAAATAAAATAAAAGCCACCAATTTTCTAAAAAACAAAACAAGAAACTGCTGCAGAGCAAGGTGGAGGGGTCTGTCATTGGCTCAAGGACCACACTGTAGGAGTGACAGGCTGGGTGGTAGCCTCTGGACCCCTGAAATCGGGACCTTCAGCAGCGCCAGGCCCCAAACACTCCTTGTGTCTTTGCCTGCCCTGCAAGCTGCAGCTGCTTCTATGGGTGTCAGCAGTGTCACTGGGGACATGGCTGAGGGGGAGCTTTCCTCAGGCACAGAGGAAACTGGAAGGAAAGTGCTCTCCTGTATCGGGGAGAGGACACAGAAGAAGTGATCCCTCTTCAGATTATGGAGTCTCCAACGAAAACTTCTTCCCTGGAGACAAGGGCAGGTCGTAGTCATTCCTAAACAGACGGCGCTGGAGAGACACTGGCAAATAGGAGGACACAGTTCCGCACTAAAACCTGGAACTCTGCTGTAAACTTTTCAATAAGGCGAGCTGCGCAGCCAAAGAAAGAGAGGCACCCCGGGCACAGCACAGACCCCCAACCTAATGTGGCAGCGTCAAAGTTGGCTTGTGAGCGCCAGCAGGGGCCCAGGTGTGTCAATGAGCAAATAATGCAGGGTCTGGGTATTGGAACAAGCATGGGGGGGGGGTGACCTTTCATCCAGGAAGAGCATCTCTGAACACGTCTGACCCAGTGTGCTTCCCAGACCCCCAACCCACATGGTGGCTAACTGTGGCTAACCACCTGCTGGACCTCCAGGTCCAGGCGATCTGACGCCCTCTACTGGTCTCCACGGCACTAACCCTGTGCATGTCGCACAAACAAACATTCAGGGAAAATACTCACACACATAAAAATACAATAAATAAATATGGAGAAAAAAAAGTAAAGTGGGCCAGTGGTGGCACACACCTTTGATCCCAGCACTCAGGACCTCTGTGAGTTTGAGGTCAGCCTGCTCTGCAGAGAATGTTTCAGGAGTAGCCAGGGATACACAGAGAAACCTTGTCTTTGAAAAAAGAAAAGAAAATCACTGTGGAATTATCATGTGGAGATACAAAGTGCAATTCTCTTTCTGGCTATATACCACAAAGCAGCTGGGCAGCACGGAGGCAGGAGGATGTCTGTGAGTTCCAGGCATGCCTGGGTTCAAACAGCCCACCATTTCAAAGACACAAAACCAGGGGCTAGAGAGATGGCTCGGTGCTAAAGGGTGCAGATCACCCCTGCAGACAGCCTGTTCCAGCTCGGATGTCTGGAGACTTACAGCGTGAAACGGTCGCGGAGGAACCAGTACCCTTCTCCGGACTTCACAGGCGCCGGCACTCACATTTGCACATTCCCACCCAAACAAGCATGTAGTGAATATAAACTCTCTCTCTCTCTCTCTCTCACACACATATACATACACATAAAAAATAAATATTATAAATAAAATAAACAAAAAATTGAAAGCAGAGCCCTCAATCCCAGCCCTTGGGAGGCAGAGGCAGGCAGCCTGAGTTCAAGGCCAGCCAGCACAACATAGTGAGACTCTGATTTAAATAATAATAATAAAAAAAAGTGAGCTGGAGAGGAGGCTCGGTGGTTAAGAGAACACATTGTTCTTGCGGGGAGCTGGAGGTCTGTTCCCAGCACACACTTGGTAGTTCACAACCATCTATGGCTCCAGTTCCAGAGACTCTCACGCCCTCTTCTGAGCTCTGTGGGCACCAGGCTCAGATGCAATACACATAAATACATGTAGGCACAGCACACATAAAATAAAATTAATAAATGTTTTAAAATGAAATTACAGCACCCCAAGAGTTATGTGTCTGTTCCCACATTCATATTGTCATTATTCACAGCATCTAAAACACGAATCTATGTATCCATGAAGGGATAAGTGAAAAGAAGAGGGAATATACATACTACAGAATACTAGTCAGTAGCTGGTGTGGTGGCTCATGCCTTTAGCACTCAGGAGACAGAAGCAGGTTGAGTTCAAGGCCAGTCTGGTTTACAGAGGGAGTTTCAGGACATCCAGGGCCACACAGAGAAACCCTGAAGAAAAAAAAAAAAAACTAGCTATTCAGATTAAAGAAAACCAATTCTGACACATGCTACACAGACAACCTTGAGAACATTATGCTCAGTGAAATAAGCCAGTCACGATAGTGCATGGTTCCACTTTATGAGATATTTAGAGTGTTCACAGTTACAGAGCTGATGCTGGGGAAGAGCTCAGCGCTAAAGTGCTTGCCCAGGGTACATAAGGCCCTGGATTCGACCCCCAGAGCATCTCGCATGCATCGGTGCGTGCATGAAATACTTGGTACAGAGTATGGGTGAGGAGAATCAGACATTCGAGGTCACCCTTAGCCTCACAGGGAGTTCAAGGCCACTGGGATATATTTGACCCCATCTCAAAAAAAGTAGAAAGATAGATAGATAGATAGATAGATAGATAGATAGATAGATAGATATTAGAAAGGTAGTTACCAGAAGATAGGAAAGATGGTTAGAGAGTTATTGTTTCATATATGGAGTCTGGATTGTACAAGATAGAGAGTTATCAAAATAAACATGACAGTGACTGTATTGTTCAACATGATGAATGAATTAATAACACCGAACTATACAATTAAAAAGAGTTACGATGGTAAAAATTTGTGTTTATGCATATTTTAATACAGCCAACCAAAAACTGGGGGGAAATGGTTTGAAATAAAAACAAACACCCCCAAAACTCCTGACCTAGACTACTTACAGAATGGAGGCAAAGCAAAGAAAGAAAGAGCAGCCTGGGAGAGGGGTGGCCTGAGGGCTGCGGCTCCCACATGCTGGTAAACACAAGGGAAGGCAATTCCAGCAGTGTTCCTCTGAATCCCAGGGGATCTGGTGACAAGGACATGGCTTTCTCCTGGCTTCTCCTTGGGTCTGTCTCGGGCTTCCCATCAGCCGGATGCAGCAGGGCCTGGAGACTTGGGGCTGGGGAGTAAAGAGGAGAGAAGCTTATTTATTCTTCAGGAGTGCCAAAGAGGCAGAAGGGAGTTTCTACTCACCCTCCAGGTAAAGATGCTGAATGTGTTCCATTAACCCACCGTCTGGAGAGCTGGTGAAAATCCGTGGAGGGTCAATCTACCTGGTTTTCCAGAAGAAGAAAAGGGCCTCTGAAAGGTAGAAGAGAAATACTGAAGGAGGCATTACCATATTCCTAAGGCTTAGCATCACACACACACACACACACACACACACACACACACACACACACACACACATGTCCAGAAGTCACAAGCTATGGGGAAAGACAACAGAGCTGAGGAAACAGGGAAGGGAGGGGGTGGGCCGGACCCAGCAGCTGCAGGCTCCTGTGGCCCTCCGGACAACAGAGTCTCAGGACAGACTTCCACCCTGCCACCTCCCCGCCTTAGCCTCCGCCTCAACAGCCTCCCCACCCCAAGGTCTCGGCCGCCTTCTGCCCTCTGGCTCGCAGATCCCAGCCCTCGGGAGGTCCTTTCTCTCCACTCATCCCTCTGCTCCGCCGGTCTGTTTCTGGCCTTGCCACTCTAGGCCCATCCTGTGTGCGGCCTCACTATGATTAGTCTGTTTGTCTCAGCCTTCTCCGGAGCTCCACCACGGTCCTGCTTGCCTGGTCCATGTCCATCCGTGTCCCTCTGCCTGCATGCCTGTCTTTCTCCACCCCGCTGGCCTCTCCGCGTACCTCCATCTCCACCCCTGCCTTTCTCTTCTTACGGGTTTCATCCTCATCGCCATCTCCATCCCTCTTTCCCCTGTCTCTCTCACTGGGTCTGCCCCCTTTCCTCTCGGTCTTCTCTCCATACCCAGGTCCCCTCCCTGTCCCTGTCCCAGGCTCTGTCTCTCTCTCGTCCTTGTCTCCATCGCCCCCCCACCCCGTCATCCAGGGCAGCCTACGCAGGGATAGGCCCTAGCTGGGGGCGGGGCTGAAGGGCCAGATCGGAATAATTCGGTTATCTGAGAGAATTGAATTAACTTCTTCACACCAGCACCGCGGGGCCTGCCTCCCTAGCTTCCAGGGGGCCGCAGGTGGGAGGCCCAGGAATGAGGTCGGGACCCTCCTGCTGGGCATGACGTGAAGGGATCGAAGGTCTTAGGCCAGATTGGGACGGGATAAGGGACTCTGGAGATGGGGTCCCACGCAGCCCCGCCTGCACCTCGGGAGCCCTAACAGGGAGGCCCTTGGAGGTGGGAGCCCCCGGGGTGGCTGGGGGCGGGGTCTGGGCCGCTCAGACCCCGCCCCTCGGAGCTCGCCCCGCCTCGCCCCCTCCGCGGGGTCCTGCGCGTTAAAAGGCGCGCGGGCTGGCGGCACTGCACTCGCGTTGCACCGGGGCAGAGTGCGGGCCGCGACGGGGCGGGCGGACTCTCGGGCGCGCAGAGCGGGTCGCAGGTCCTTGCGCCTGGAGCTCGACTCTCCATCCCGAACTCCACCCGGCCCGGGACCCGGACCCCGACCCGACCCGACCCGACCCGACCCGACCCGACCCGACCCGGCCCGGCCCGGCCCCCGCCCCCGCCCCCTCGGGCCGATGGACTACTCCTACCTCAATTCCTACGATTCGTGCGTGGCGGCCATGGAGGCGTCCGCCTACGGCGACTTCGGCGCCTGCAACCAGCCTGGGGGCTTCCAATACAGTCCTCTGCGGCCGGCCTTCCCCGCCGCGGGGCCACCTTGCCCGGCGCTCGGCTCCTCCAACTGTGCGCTCGGCGCTCTACGCGACCACCAGCCCGCGCCCTACTCGGCAGGTGAGCGTAGTCCCGTCCCACCCCTACCTCCAAATCCCACGGACCCCCACTCGCTGCTCTACTCTTGTAAATGAATGTGACTGCGCCCACGAGCCGCCTATGCGCCTGGCTAGACCCTCCAAGGTACTTTGAGACCCCCAGAATTAGGAGTTTCCTCTTGGCAGGGATGAGCCTCGCCTCCTGCAGTTCCTCTTTCTCAAGGCCAAGTCCCTATCCTGTGCCTTTGGTATCAAAGAAACGGGCCCAGTCCTGGGCCTCTCGCTAGGCCCTCCCTTTCCTCCCTACAAAGGTGGCCATTAAACCCCTATCCCCTGTGTCCTCGGAACGGGCTTCCAGCTCCGTGCAGTCAACTCTCACCCTTACCACCTGTGTCCTGGGAGAGGCCACCCACCCTCAGTAAAGATCCCTGCTGCCGCTGAGCTGCCCAGATGGGGCCCTTTCTGGAGCCCTAATGCTAGCCTCCCCCTGCCCTGTCATAGACCTGCCCTGCCTGGGCCCGAACCTTACTGTATCACCAAAAAGCGGTTCCTATAGCCACAGAAAAGGAGCCTCTATCATTGAGCACTTTCATTCCCACACCCTCCCATCCGGGACTCTAGCTAGAGCCCTGCAACACCGAGGAGGCAGATCTTCCGCCTTCAGGTCCTCTGATTCGGGGAAGACCCTGTCCAACCCTCAGCATCCCTTAGCCTTTCAGGCACCCGTAAAGCCTTCGGGAGAGTCCCAGCCTGCCCCACCCGGCGTCCTTCTCTCTTAGCTCCTGCCCTCCGGGAAAGAGGACTGGGGTTTGGCGGGGAGATAAGTACTTGAATTTAGGGAAATAAGAACCATTTAAGATGAGGCCAGAGTCCGAAATCAGGATGGGAAGACGAGTGATCCTGGACCAGGCAAGGATGGGGATTGTAGACATGGGAACAGGAAACGGGGAGATAGACTCCTGAGAAAAAGGCCTGCGAGACTGTGGATGGGATAGGGTAGAGAGATGGACACACAAATAGGGACCCTGAGGGAAGAGGGCATTCAGTGTTGGAAGACGGAGATAAGAGCCAGATGGTGGGGGCACAAATTATGGGAGATGGGAACCAAGAGAGACTGAAAACAGGTAAGTGAGAGGATGATAAAAATGGAGTGTTGTAGACAAGGATTTGGGAAGAGGGGACAAAGAAGTGATGGGGACCCCAAGAAAAGCAAGGAGACTTAAGCCAGACTTAGATACAGGGATTCAGAAATGGTGTCTGCACGGGGTGAGAAGAATGGTGATGGAGGGGAGCGGCTGGGAGAGGACTTGGAAGAGGGGACACAGAGAAGGTGACTGAGTGGGAGGAAGGGGACAAAGAAGATAGAAAAACTTGGGTAAGAAGGAACAAGAACTGCCTCAAAAAGCACAAAGAGAACAGTGGCCCGGAAGGGGGGAGTTGCGTGGAGATTCAGATGGAGGAAGATGAAGAGGAGAAAAAGGATCGTAAATACCCGGAGAAGAACTAGGATGAGAGGCAGGGCTAGGAAGTGAAGTTTGGGAAGAAGAGAGACGGGCTGGGGGTGAGGAGAAAGCGACCCGCGGAGGCACAGCGGAGTAAGCGGCAGGACTGACGTAGAGCGGCCGAGGCCCAGACGCTGGGTCGTGGGGAGGCTCGGGTGCTGGTGAGATCAGAGAGCAGGGCCTGAGCGCCCGGGGAGAACGCCGCGGGGAGGGTGGGGGCCGGAAAGGCCAGCGGAGCGGTAGGGTCGGATGAAGGTGGAAAACGGGACAACGGACCCTTAGCTGGAGCTTCTGGTTTGTTTCTGCGGACGCCTGAGGCCGGTGTCCTGGTGATCCAGCCTCAGCGCCTGGCGGGGAGCGACTGAGGGTCAAATCGAGGGAGGGAGAGCTTCCCTCCGGGTCGGGCGCAGGGCCCGGGGCCGCGACCCTTTCCCGCCCTCGGCCCTCAGCGCCCCCTCGGCCCTCCCCGCCCGCAGTGCCCTACAAGTTCTTCCCGGAGCCGTCCGGCCTGCACGAGAAGCGCAAGCAGCGGCGCATCCGCACGACGTTCACGAGCGCGCAGCTCAAGGAGCTGGAGCGCGTCTTCGCCGAGACCCACTACCCCGACATCTACACCCGCGAGGAGCTGGCGCTCAAGATCGACCTCACCGAGGCTCGCGTGCAGGTGCGGGGGACACGTGCTGGGCACGCGCCGCCGGGGGCGGGGCCGGAGCCGGGGCTCAGAGGGCCGAGCGGGGTGGGGGTGGGGGCCCAGGCGCTCAGGGCCGAGCGGGGTGGCGTCGGTTTGCCCCCAGCCCGGGAGCCCCGCCTTTACCGGCCGGGTCGGGGGCTAAGACGCCGACGCTAGGAGACGGCAGCCGAGCTGCGGAGGGGCCGACCCGGCCGTCGGCGCTTCAGCGTCGCGCCTTTGCACTCCCGAGCAGGAAGGTTGGGTGTGGGGTGGCCGCAGGGCCGGCGACAGAGGCCGGGCGGGCGCACAGGTCTGGCCAGCCCGTTTTGGCAGGGGACCCCGGACCGAGCCTCGTCCCGGCCCCCAGACCTGCTCTGTACCGTCCCGGGACGCCCCAGGCGGGCTGGTGACGAGACCAACTGTAGAGCCCCTCCAGGGGGCAGCGGGGGCCCGGGGCGGGGCGGGCGGCGGCTCCCCGGAGTCTGAGGCTCGGCCCTCCGGGCTGACCGGCCCGTGCCCGCAGGTCTGGTTCCAGAACCGCCGGGCCAAGTTCCGCAAGCAGGAGCGCGCGGCCAGCGCCAAAGGGGCGGCGGGGGCGGCGGGCGCCAAGAAGGGCGAGGCGCGCTGCTCGTCGGAGGACGACGACTCCAAGGAGTCCACGTGCAGCCCCACGCCCGACAGCACCGCGTCGCTGCCGCCGCCCGCGCCCAGCCTGGCCAGCCCGCGCCTGAGCCCCAGCCCCCTGCCCGGCGCGCTGGGCCCCGCGCCCGCGCCGCAGCCCC
>NW_026596046.1:36316708-36331163 GCF_907164565.1 Psammomys obesus
GCGGCGGGCCCGGCGCGGGCGCGGCCGAGCTGCTCAAGGCCTGGCAGCCGGCGGAGCCCGGGCCCGGGCCCTTCTCGGGGGTCCTGTCCTCCTTCCACCGGAAGCCCGGGCCCGCCCTGAAGACGAACCTCTTCTAGCCGCCGGCGTCCGGAGGCGAGCGGCCTGCCCGGGAGGACCCCACCGGACGGCAGGCTCTCCCCGTCCCGGCCGGCTGCCCGGAAGCTCCCCGCCGACCCCACTGCCCAGTGTCTGACCCCCAGGTGCGGCGTCCCCTCGTCCTCCCCTCCCGGGCCGCCGGAAGCCCTTTTTGCTGGGCTTTCTTAAGAATAGGGATCAGATTACACCTGTCTCTAATTCGGGGACCAATCATAGAGGGGTCCCCGGAAAGCGACCGGACAGCTCCTGCGGCTTTTCAGCTAGCCGGGCCACTCCTTCCAGTCGGCAACCTGAGGAGGCCCACTGCCAATTCACTCCCGAACTACTCACCTCCCGTCCCCAGCCAGCTGGCGCAGAGGGTAGACACTAGAGGGGAAGGGCTGTCGGAGGACGGAACAAAGCGGTTTTCCTCTTCCCTTATTTTTTTTTTTCTTTGAAAAACTTGTAATTTATTAAGGTGATTTTGCTCAATCCAAATAAAACTTAATTTATTGAAGACATCAAGCCGGCAACCTTTCCGAGTGCCCACGATGGGATGGGATACGTTGTGTTCAAAAGCCCTGTCCCCCCAAGCGAGGCGGAGGCCACCTCCCTCTCCCTCGCTGCCAGGCCTTCCCTGGGAAGGGTGCTGGGGACCCGAGGAACAGCCGGAACCAGGCAAACTGGCATTTGACGGCCGAGGTCCTGCCCCACCCCAATAAAATTAGTGTGCCCTCCCTCCCCAAAACCCACACAGAAAACTTAAATAAACCCAGCCCGGTCCTGGGCTCTTCCTTCATTTCCGGACGGACGGATGTCCCCAGAGTAGGAGTTGCAAGGAGAAACTTCCCCTGTGGTTCAGGCCCGAGGGAGGGAAGTGGAAACGTCGGTGGAAGCGGGGACCCAGATGTGTCCAACTATGTACCCACAGACAACCCCGCGGCTGGGAGGTCTCCGCACGACAGTAACCGCCGAGCGTGATTGCCACAGGCTACCCAACTCCCTACCCTGGGCCTAAAGTTAGGCGGGGAGAGCGCGATGTCCTAGTTAGAACGTCCCAAACAACTGGGCAGTAGGGACTGCTGACCCCAATAAATAGCCAGGGGCGCGCTGCCACACCCCTCCGAACTTTGCACCCCCTGGTTGCACGAGTCCTTCCTGCTCTGCCGCTCTGCCGCTCTGCCGCCGCGTCCCGATCACTTGCCGAGCTGCAGGGTGTCCAGAAGAAGGCGCTTGTGAGCAGGATCCTGCACCCCGGCCTCCTCCAGGTCTTCCTCGGTGATGTCACTGCGGAGTGAAGAGAGGCTGGGAGCCGGGCTGGGAGGTCCTACCGCCCGATCCCACCTCGAGGCCGGACACCGCCCTGCCCACCTCCAGCCCGCCCCCACCTGAGGAACTCCAGGTCGTCCCAGCCATTGTGCAGCAGGCCCTCCTCATAGCGCTCCAAGCCGATGGCCCGCAGCCAGGCGCCCATGCCCGCCTCGCCCAGCCCGCTGGCCCGCCCGCCCTGCGGGCACGGAGCCTGAGGGAACAGGGCGTGTTAGGGGGAGGACTAAGGGTGCCTCCTCACAGAAACACATGCAAACAGCCACATTCTACCCATGCCCTAAGGGAAAGGGGGCAAGGAATGGAGCTGGTTCATGTGTCCCCGAAAGGCCCATTATCCAGCTACAAGCAAAGGGGCCCTGGGCACCGGGGAGTTCCGAGAGGAAGAACGAAGGAACACGTTTCGGGTTCGAAGAGCCAGCAAGCTATGGTCTAACACACCTCCTCCGCCAAGTCTTCTTGGATGCTCTCTCGGATGCGGGGTGGAGGGAAGCTGAGGGGCCTGCCATAATCCGATGGTGCCCGGGGAGGCTGCATTTCCACGGGGTTGGGGAGGAGGGCTGGGCGTCCAGGCCCAGGCGCATAATCCACCTCACTGAGTGTTCTGGCCATCTGTAGTACTGAGCAAGACCGGTCATCCCCACTTGCGACCTCCCCCAAAAAAGTACTGGCAGGTGAGGTGCCTGGGGGTAGTGGTGGCCTTGGGTGGGCCTTGGAAGGGGGTGGACCACGGGCCTCAGCCCCGCTTCGGCCCCTGACTACTGGCACTGACAAAGGATCCAGGCTAGGGGGCAGAAAGATGGCCGAGACTGGCAGTGGTGGAGGTGGGAAATCTGGCGGGGGCAACGTGCCCCCGGAGTCCTCGTCTGATGAGCTTCCCTCTCCTGCACGCGGGGTCCGGTGGCGCCCGAGCTGCGGGGCAGGCACTGTAATGGCCACTTTGTTCTTGGTGGCAGGTGGGACAGGGGCCCTGGCAAGTGACGGTGGCTCCAGGGGCAGCAGCTGATGCGGGACGCCCTCAAGGACGTAGTAGGCAGGGTTGTTGAAGCTGTTCTTGGGCGGAGGGGGTGCCACTCCCTCCTGCTCGGCTGTCCCGTCCGGCTTCAGCCTGGGAGGGGAGCGGGAGAGCTGTCAGGACCCAGTGGGTGCAGGGGAGGGAGATGGGGAGCAGGGGATCTCTAAACCTGCGGGGAGTGCTGTGGGTAAAAACCCTACCTTCTTTTCCTCATTTGCCCATTCGCAGATCTTTTATGATTTTATAACAGAAACCTGAGCTCAGGTGGGTGAAATGGTGAGACAAGCGTCTGCTACAGGTAACTAGAGACCAGAAATGCCTCCAGAAGTAGGAGAGGATCCTTCTGCAGAATCCTACTCAGGTTCAGGCTAGGGCCTTGAGATTTAGCCCAGGCTAACCTCAAACTTTCAATGCTCCAGCCTTAGTCTTCCTCAGTGCGAGGAGAGTGGTGGCCCCAGGCCTAGGATGTTGCTACGTGAGAGGAAGTTTCCTGGCCCATTAGGTTTGAGAAACTTATTTAAACAAACTTTGTAAATTTTTTTTGTCCATATTCTTGGAAGCTTTGCACATACTTATGTACATAATACATAGTAATGGACGTCTGAAAAGAAGAATCCAGCAAGAAACAGTTGTCAAACTTTGGGTCATGAACCCATTTCCAGAAGGGCCTTTTGTTAGGTAGTCTCCTAGGATGGACCCTGGGAAATCGCCTTCTCCAAACCTCAAACTGTGTCTGCCTGTGTTTGTTTTGGTTGTTGCCTTCATTTGTAGCTGAGAATGACCATGAACACCTCCTCCTTTTGCCCCACCTCCCAAATAGTGGCATTACAGGCCTGGGCACCGTGCCCTAGCTCCAGAACCAATCTCCACATCCATCTTTCAAAAGGACAGAATTGAGAGAAAACATTAATTGGGTTCCTTCTGAATCAGCCATGCCTAAGGCTGAATCAGCCATGCCTAAGGGAGACCTGGCTGGCCACTGTCACCCTGAGATGTCAGAGCACTCAAGCAGCCCAGGTGGCCACGAAGGGTAATGGACAAAGTCGGGGGATAGCAAGTTTCTCCTCTCACCTGGGGTTAGCGGGCTCCTCCCTAGGGGCTGCTCGGGGCGGGGCTGGGGGCCTGCCAGTCGGTGGTGGCTTTTCAGGCTCTTCAAACAACTTGGACAGCGGACAGGGGGCCTCTGTGGAAGCTGGCTTTCGGCTCCCCGATCTGCCAGGAGTACAGAACAGAGGAAAGATGATGGGGACCAGAACAGGGGCCCCCAAATGGGCTTCCTGCCATAACGCAGCACAAACCTAGCTCACCTGTGTTCCTGGCTGCCTCGGGACACTGACGGGGCCTTGCTCTTGGCGCCTGTCTCATCTTTATCAATGCTGATCCATTCTGGGTAAACACCGAGAAGGGGACTTTGAGAGGACTTGGGGTCCCAGATCCCAGGAGTATTCATGAGCACTGGGAATAGCTAGTCCCTTCCCGGCGACCCCTTAGGGTTGACCCAGTCAGGGCTGCAGAACCTTCTAGTACCACAGGATTCCAACATGCTGCCACCCTGGGTGTGCTCCTCCCCCACCTGGCCCCCACCACCACACCACACGCCTCACACCAGTGGGGCCCCCACCATAGAGCCGCTCACGGGTGCCCAGGCGCTCCGTGGGCACCCGCACCTTCATGGAGCCACGGATGTTGCCCGTCTCCTCTCCACGGTGAGACAGGAAGGTCAGGAACTGCTGGGCCGTGCTGCCAATCATGGATTTGAGAGCGACCACGCACTCCCCTAAGGAGTGGATGCCACAGACAAGCAAACTGTCAGACTTCTCTAGGCTACACCCTGGTTTCCTATACCCCCCGCCCCGGGCACCTCTTGCCGCTCACCATAGGATTCATAGCCGTCCATGGACTTGACTGTGAGCAGGAGATGCTGATCCTGCAGATATTCGATGTCAGCCAGAATTGGCTTGAGCTGAGGGACAGAAGGGCCCAGTGAGGAGCACTGCCCTGGACACCCCATCATGCCCTTCCCACAGCAATCCTGGCCCCGCCCACCCTCTGGCCTACCGCCTGTCCGTGCTCACTCCTAAAGACACAGCCATGCATGGTCTTTCATAGCATTTGCCATCACTATAACTAATTAATTGTCTGTGCTCTCGGCGGGCAACACTAGACGTTTACCAAAGGTTCAGGAAGCATTCATTAAACAAATGAATAAACAGACTACAACTTGGCTCCACAGCTCCCAAAGGGGCAACTGTCTCTGTCCTTACTTGTATGCAAAAAGCATACGCACAAACCCCCTCCAGCCTCACCCTCTTTCCCAAGGAGCCCTGCAGTGTGCTCTCGCCTCTCGCTTTCTGTAACCCTTCCCCTGCAAGTGTGGGCCCGTCCTCCAGCTCACCGTGGGCAGCTGACGAGAGGACCACTGCACTTTGAGGAAATTGATGTTGTCACTGCTCTGAGCGTCATTCTCGAAGCTCTTCTTGTACTCTGCGGTGAAGACGGGAGGGCCCAACTGAGACGCTGACCCTCTGGGCAGCCTGCGACATCCCACTCTCTCTTGGCCCACGGCCAGCAATGGCCCCCTCTGACCTTCCAAGCAGGTAGAATAGAACTCAATGAAGAACTTGGTACGGCTGGCTGTCTTCACAATGGCCTCGATGCTCTCAAACTCAATGTAGGCCTGGTCTGAGGTCTTAGAGAGCCCTGAGGGAGCAAGGGAAGAGTTGTAGGCAAAAGCATCAGGAGGCCAACACATGCGACAGAAAAAATGAGGGGTCCTAGCAGATCTGAAGATAAGGCAGTAAGGAATCCCCCAATCCTAAACCAACAGCAAGCCCTACAAACCCAAACCTAGGGTAGAAAGACATGCCAAGCATGAAAGGTCCGTGTCAGAGTGCCCCTAGGCTTGTCTGACACCATGCCACATCTGCGGGCACGCTCGGGGCACATGTGTGACAGATTCAGACACACTGTCGGCCATCCCTCCAAAGATGACTGAGGTTCAGACAGCCTCACATACCATAGGCTCCGAAACACCACTGTGTTCCCATGGACACACCCAAACACAGTCTGTCCCTCCCACAGTCTCCACATCAAAACAGGCACCTTTCTTGGAGATGAACTGGGAAGTAACTCCAACCTCAAATGTCCCAAACACAGGCGAATGGTCGCTGCTAACAATGTCATCAGTGCACCCTGTTTAGGGGTATAGGAACGGGGGCTCAAGAGAACTGTCCCCGCCCCAGAGGAGGGCTGAGGCAGAACAGTGGCCACCCAGTGTCTCCCATCATCCTGTCTGTCACAAGGCACTGACCATAGGAATTGCAGATGATGTGGGTTTCAGGGTACGATTTCCACAGAATCCGGTCACACCATGAAGGCACATTGGTCCGGACCTGTGGCAGGGATGTGGTCAGCCCTGTCAGCTGGGAATCTTGACACGGGCCCACCCAGAACTGACAAAACCCCACTCTCCTTCTGTCACTGGATTCCCAAAACACCCCACCCCACCCCCGAAAGCCTCAAGGAGCATATATGCTTGAGTAGTAGCTGCAGAGACCCAGATCCTTGGCGGCCAATCTCCTAACCTCCTGAAAGCTGAGGAAGGGTTCCCCAGTCTACATTTTCACTCACCCCAGTTGGCTTCTGCTTGTGCCAAGCATACGTGTCCCGGGAACCCCGCTCATATCGGTAGGTGGGTGGGAAGGATATCTCCTCCTCACCTAAAGAGAGCAGAGGACACGTGAAGTCCCTTGTGCCCGCGAGCGTGCACGCGCGCGCGCGCGCACACACACACAGACACACACACACACACACACACACACGAAGATGTGGCTTCAGAGCCCAGGGCCATCGGGGAAGCCTGCCAGGTCCCCACTTACTGAATCGAAGGAAGACCTTATGCTTCTCCCGCTCCAGGTTGAGCTGGTCCACCCTGAGCAGGGGCTCAAACTCTCTCCTACTAATGTAGCTCAGGATCTCCTGGGAGGCAGATACAAACACCAGAGGCTTGCCTCTCGAAGAGCCATGCAAGCCTCCCTCCCAGTGCCCTCCTTCACAGCCACCCATCAGCCCCTACTGGCACCTGGATATCCATGTCTAAGCGGTAGTTAAGGTCCCCAAACCAGAAGAGATGAGTGAACCGCAAAGAGATGTCGAAGGCACTGAGCTGCCGATCACCCAATGAGAGCAGGCGCAGAATGTCCAGGTAATTCTGATTCCGCCTGCAGTGGAGGGCCAGGGCAGATCTCCAGAGTCAGGAAGGAGGGACAACACGAAGGTAAGAAGTCTTTGGGGGCAGGGATGGGGGTCCCCACAAATGGAGAAAGCAGGTAGGGACAAGCCATGGTCAGGCATAGAGAAGAGGGATTCTGAGACAATGGGGGTCTCTGGAGAAGTCAATGCCTGGGCTACAGGGAAAGGAATGCGTCTCAGGAGAATGGAGGATGAGTAAGGAGACAGGAGAAAGGCGCCTCTCACCTCGTGGTCTTCTCATTCCCTGAGGTGAGATGGCAATTCACAAAGCCAAAGGAGGTGCCATTGAACATGAAGGACACACCCACAGCTCCCTTGTTCCCTGCCAGGGCGAGAAAAAGAGGAAGCCTGAAGAGTGGTCACCTAAAGATGGATCCCAACTGTCCTCCTTCCCTCAAAGCAGCGCAGAGGCCGTCCTTCCCTGAGAACGTACGCACGCTCACGCACTAGAGCACACACACACACCACACACCCTCTTTCCTAGCGGTCTTCCTTGGGGCTATCTGCGAGAAAACTGAAACCATGGAAGTGGGGGACCCTGGAGAGGTGTGAGCAGAAGCACGCCACCTTCAGGAGCCCACCTGCCCTGCTCACCCAGTGTGTTGGCGATGCCAGTCTTCACACTGGATGTACTGACGTGGCTGATGCGGTTCTCATGTTCCGGCTTGACCAGCACGGCCACCTTGATGTTCCACAGTGACTGCATGGCAATCTGTGGAGAGGGCGTGGGGTCATCCCTGCCCCAGGCGGAGGCCCCTGCCCGCATTCCCCATGCCTGCCATCCACTGTCTTGTCAGTCATGGCTAGGGAGGCTTGCTATCCCTTTCTAGAGTAAGCAAGAGCATCCTCTCCCATGGTGCAAATACCTCATGAAATTCAAGTTCAGTCTCCCAAAGGAAACACCGGGGCTTAGAGGGAAAGCCACGGGAGCCATACTTCCCAGGGCCAGCCACGAAGTCAAGCAGAAAACACAAGGTCTATGAGAACAAGGAAGCAGGCGAGACAGCTCCCTCACCGGGCGGTAGTCCAAGTCTGTCAGCTCCTTGAGGCCCCCACGCAGCAGATCCAACCACTCTCTGTCACCCACTGAGTTCTCCTGAGTCCCACAGACATAGATATCGTGGGGTATCGTCACTGTGGCCTCATCCAGGGCCTTCCCCAGTCCCTTCGATGTGAACCAAGACGTGACGTTTTTTGGCGGTGGTACACTTCCTGAAGGTAGAGGGGAGGCGGCAGGGATTAGCAGGGCGGCCAGGTCCTGTCCCGGGGCCAGCCTCCTCTCCCAGCGTGACTCCAGCCCGGGCCTGACCCATGTTCCAGGTGCCTATGAAGACAGAGATCATGTCCGGCTCATCCTGCTTGGAGTGCTTGTTCTTCATGAGCTGGAGGAGTTGGCAGAAGGCTTCTCGCTTCTAGCGGCGGGGAGGGGGGTTGGGGGAAACAGAGCACATGGCAGCCAGTCAGGGACGGCAGGCACCCACAACCCCCTCTGCAGGGACACCCTGCCTTGTGCAGGCATCATGAAGGAGGGGCAGGGGCATGCTGAGGCTCCCACTGCACACACGCTATGAAAGCACCAGCAAGTGCTTACAGACTCTCTCCTCCCAGGAGCCATCCTGCCACCAACCACAGCCCCGCACCTCACATCCCAACAGGACGTATCCTGTAATGACCCCAGCAGCCCCCAGTGCCCAGCACAAGCTACCGCTCACCCGGGCACTGACAAAGATGAAGTCCTTGCGCTGGGTCCGATCTTTCTCCTTTTCAAACACGACACCCAGCTTGTTCTGCACACGCTGAGATTTAATGAGCTGGCGGACTAGAGGAATGAAAGGAATCAGCCAACCTGGGCTAACCGACCGAGGCCTTGCTCTGCCCACTTCTCCCCACTCTGGCCCTGGCTCACTTCGGTCGTGCGTGAAGGTGGTCCAGTCCTCCTGGGAGTCCCGCTGTCTCCTCAGCAGCACCAGCCTCCCACCTTCCACATCCACGCTCAGCGTGAACTTCTGGGACTTCCCAATCTTGGTCAGATCACCCAGTGTCACATCCAGCTTCACCTGTGAGACAGGAGTGGGAAGGCCGCTGTCCAGACCATAGACAGGGGTACCCGCTCTGCCTCCAGCCACCTTCTGCCCGAGGCCCCACCTGCCATGTACCTCAAAAGCCTGTACTGGGATGGTCTTGGCCTTTCTCGTGGAGGGCTGCAGTGGAGCCGGAGGTGCTGTGGAGCTCATGTCCTGCAGTGCCTTCAGGGCCTAGAGGGAGTGGGAAAAAGGTGAGGTAGAGAGACGCCGAGGGATGTGACAGGAAGGGGCACCGCTGAGCTGGGGTAAGTGACTGTAGGGGCAGGTAAGGGCAGGACAGTCCACCTTCTTCTGGATCCCTGACAGGAAGTCCTTCAGCACAGACAGCTTCAGCACGAGGCTCTCCAGCTCTTGCTCTCCAGTCTGTGGTAAGCTCTGCCGGGGAAAAGTAAGAGTGGTACACAAGCTTCCTAAGCAGAAGCCCCCTCCCGCCCCCACAGCTCTAAGATATGTCCCACTCCCACAGGCCTCCCTACAATCCCACCTGCTGCTGCAAAAGCCGGGTCACCATGGGTGAGCTCTGCTGGTCAAACACCTTTGACAGGATCTCCAGGCCTGACAGGACCTTGTCCACCTCGCTAGGGAAGACAGTGGGGTGAGAATCCCTACCCTGACCTCCAGTCAGAGAACACGGCCCTTCCACCTTCAGCTACAGCACCGGGGACAAGGGAGGAAGTCAGGACACAGTGGACATGGACGGTTCACTGTTCTGAGACCAGAATGTGGCACCGGGCTCAGCCCTCCCACGTACCTGTGTAGCCTCCGGCATGAGGTGACAAGAGTCCGGGTGAGGTGGGGCAAGTTGCTAGCTCCATCTCGTACAGCCTCCAGGTCCAGCCCGTAGCTGCCCTTCAGATACTCATGTGACACAGTGCTGAGCCCATTGGGAGTGCTTCCGGAGAGACGGAGAATCAGGGGAGGCCCTGCTGGCTGTCTGCACCCTACTCTACCCAGTTCCTCAGATACTGGCAAGCAGAGTGGAACATGCCAGAGGAGCTGCCTCTGGGGCTGAGATGGGATGGGGTCCCTAGGAGGGGGCTCAGACGGTCAGTCAGATGGGGAAAGTCCCCATCTGAGAGAGAAGGGACCTCCTGGGAGGGTCTTACCTCTCAGCTGCTGGCGTTGTGGGAGTCTCAGGGGGTGTCAGGGGGCTGTTGGGCCCCACGGGGGCAGAAATGCTGGTAGAGCCAGAGCGCGGGGGTAGTGGGGGCTTCTCATCCTCCACATCTGTAGACAGTGAACCGAGAGACAGCAGTTTGGACTCAGTGGTATGTGACAGGGATATGCCACGGCCATCAAAGACTTCCATAAAAAAGAGGGTTTAGTGTGGGGCACCAAGGTTAGGAGAGAGTGGAACTTCAGGGGAGGGAGGCCTGAGAAGAGGGGAGGGGAAGAAGGAGGGAAAGTCAAGGGACTGGCAAGGAAGGGATTTTCTTTTCTCCTTTGTGTATGTATCTATGTATGCGTGCATGTATGCGTGTACGTATGTATCTGTTACGCAGGCATGTGAAAACGTCAGCATGGGTTCCTGTGTGTGCATGTGCGTGTGTATGTGTGTTGGCTCAAGACTGATGCTGAGTGGCCTCTTTACCTTGTTTATATACTGAGGGATTCCCTGCCCGAGGCCACCACACCTACCCAGCTTTTAGGTGGCTCTGAACTCCACTCTGGTCCTGGCACTTAATGTGGCAGGTGCTCTACCCACCGAGCTATCTCCCGGGCAGTAGGATGAGCAATACCTGAGGCATCCCGATCATCTGGTGGGTCTGGCTCTCTCTCCCCCTCTACCGGCAGCAGCAGGGCACACACAAGACCCTGGTTGGGCTGGGCATACAGGCCTATAAGCTCACCCAGGGTCTGGAAGCGGCGCACGGGAACGCCCTGTGAGGTCTGGACCAACAGGGATGGGAGAGTCAGCCAGCAAGCAGCTCTCCAAGCCTGAGGCTAAACCAAAATTAGAGGTCACGGGTCTGAGTTCCTACCTGCACAGCCAGGAAGTCCTCTCCGTCTGGCAGAATTCGGTATGTGTGCACGTGCTTTTGGTATCTAGTGGCAAAGAAGGGACCAGAACCCATCACCCCTCAGCTGGAGTCTGAAGACCAACACTTTCTTCTTCCTACTTACCCCTGCCCCCAACTCAGCCACAGACCCCTCATCTTGGGTCTCTGGAACCACTTGTCCAGGCTGCACAGGGTTAATGGTGGGGCCAGTCAACTTCTACCCTCTCAGTACTGCCAACAAGAGCAGGACTAACCATGCCCCCTCTCCACTCCCAGACCATACAGACTCCAAACCCACCCACCGCAGGGCCTGGGAAGCAACAGGCAGCTCTTTTGTGGCCTCTACAGCTGTCTAAACAGCCCCTCTGGGCTGAGGTACCAGTCTGGGCCCCCCGCCAGAGTAGAAGTCCTCAGAGGCCTGGGCAGATCCTATTTGCATGCATGGGCAATGTGCTAGCACACGCGTGAGGCTCTGTCTGTGTTTATGTTGGTGTCTGGCCCCTCTGGAGCTGGGTGTGGCGGGGGAGTTTTGCTGGGGATTGTGGGGGCATCAACCTAGGGCTTTGCTTTCTCTCTTCAAGCATCAGGACACCGGAAGGAGCCAAGGGGGATCCCTATGAGAGACTCAGCCTCCAGGAACCCCAAGCCAAGAGGGGTGCTGACAGATGGTGGTGGCAGCTGAGCAGGTGACAGCTGAGCCAGCCACTTACTAAGCAGGGGATGGAAGGTTCCCTTGGCCTCCACACCTCAGAGAGGCACTGTGGTCTCTGTCTATGCTGGGCAGAAGCGGGTACTAGCTCCAGAGAGGACCAAACACCACAAGGTCATTCTCTCCCTGCCTTAGTGGGGACACATTACTTTGTGGTGTCTGAATCTGTATTTATGACAGTAGCATTCCGGCAACCAAGCCCTGACTGCGTCATGCATCCCATAAAGCTCACTTTACATTCACACTGTAAAGCAGACATATCAATATTTCTGTTCTCCAGATGAGGAAACTAGGGCTCAAAAAGGAAAAAAAAAAAAAAGATTTGCTCAAGGTCACAGAACAAATAAAAGGTAGGGCTGGCTGGCATCCAAAACCAGGGGAGAGGCCCGTTTGTCTGTCAGGGCAGGCGTGTGTCCTGAGCATTATTTGTGTACATGTGATTTGTATACAGGTAAGCATGTATTGGGGAAATCTAAGAAACCACCCACTTCCTTCTGCCAGGCTCCTGAAAGCCGAAACCTGGGCCCGCCATAAACACACACACACACACATACACACATACACACACACACACACACACACACACACACACACACACACCAGGTCCCCACACCCCCAAATGCCTTCCCTGACAATGGAACCAGGATCTCTCCTCACTGGGACAATAGTTCCTTACCCAGACAAGGCACCAGCTGTCCCCCTCCCACTGACAGCTGATCCAGCACCTGCCCCTGTCCCCTCCCTAATTAAGGGATCTGTTTAGAGGTGGCTAGGAGGCAGAAGTCTTGGGATTTTCATGGACATAAGATCTGGCTTTAGTTTCTGCACAGAGTGGGCCTCAGACTTGTTGCTGAGGTTTACAGGGCCTTCACTCAGCCGGTCAACTGCCTGGGCCAGAGTTCTCAATGTCTACTACCAGCCTGTGAAACCCCACAATCCTTTGTTGTCTTAGGTACTGTCAAAGATGAGCAACATCTCTGGATTCTATCTACCAAATGCCCACAGCCCTATCCCAAAAATGACAACCAAAAAATGTTCCCTGTAGGCCAGGCCAGTGCATTCCCAAAGATGTCAGAAGAGGACAATCGATGGGAAAGAGGAAATGGGTCCTCTAAGAGTGTTCTCTCTAAGTCTAAACCCAGCAGCCCCTGGTGCTTCCCACAGAGACCCACTCAGTGTTGAACTGTGGGAGTACCGGTCATAAAGAAGACTGCAAACAGAAAGTACGGCACTACTATACACAGCTGCCAGGTCCAGCCACTGGCCCAGACCCACTCAAAACGGCCAAATCTAGCTTTATACTCAGTACTCATGCATGGCCAGATAACCAGGGCTCAATCCACAGCCAAGACAGACTCACTCACTGATTCATGAAAAGAAGGTTCTATCCCACCAGCTTCACCCGGTTGCCTCCCCAGGTCTTCCTCTCAATACACACTTTTCCACCCCACCCCACAACCATATATATAGCCACAGACTTCTAAAAAAAAATTACTGGGCATCCGAACACTGGTCCCTCTGCCCCCTACTGCCTACCACTCAGTGCTTTAAAAAGAACTGCACGCACGTGGAACATGCATCCTTTCCCCTGTTCGTCTGGGGCACTGGGAGAGGCTGAGGGGGCCTGCCACAGCCAGCCAGCATTCCTCCTCATCACACCACCCTGAGCTTCAGAACTCTGGCCTCAGGCCTCAGAAAGTGCTCTCAGACACAGCAGGAAGTGCTCCCCTGTATCCTTCCTCCACCCAGAGATAAAGTCAAGGTCTCCACTCGGGGTGAAGGCGGGGCTACAGCCCCACAGCTCCAGTCACCCCACCACCACCACCGAGGCACACCGGCGTGCGCCCGCCCTACTCACAGGACGCAGAGCGCGAAGGCCCCCGCCACGCTCTCGCTGTCTCGCACCAGGAAGCTGCCATCGCGGCCCGCCCGAGCCAGCAGCTCCTCCGCGGCGGCGCGGCTCAGATCGCGGTGATACCAGGCGGGGGCCGGGCTGCCCAGCGCGCCCCCGGGGCTCGGTGCCCCGCACACTGAGGCCATGGCCCGAACGGGGCTCAGCGCCGCCGATGCCTGCCGCCCCGCGCCATCGGCCCGGGAAAGCTCAGAGTCGAGGCTGAGGCCGTGCCCGGGTGCTGGCTGGGCCTGAGGATCCACCGGCCCGAGCCAGCCCGGTCCCGGGGCTCCACGCTCCGCCGCGCCGGCCGCCTCGATCTCCGCGCAGCCGCCGCCGCCCGCAGCGCCGGCCTCAACTTGAAGAGAAAGAAAAGTTTGTTCGGAGGCGGCGGGGGAGGGGCGGGAGCCGAGCTAGGAGCTGGCCGGTCCCCTCCCCCTCCGCTCGGCCCGGAGCCCGGGCCGCCCCTGCCCCCAGCCTCCCGCCAAGGACGACGCCCCCCCAGCCCTCCAGACCCGCACTTCCCAAGCGCCACAGTTACCTCGTCCCCCCGGCCCCGCTCGGGACGGCCTGGGAGACCCCGATCCCCCTGGGAACTCAGCCCTCCCAGCGACTCGCAAAGAGACGACCCCCAAGTCGGACCGTCCCGCACGTCCCTTCCTCTCGGCGCCCCCACGGCCTTGCGGGACCGAGGTTCGCAAAGAAAGGCTGCGCGATGAGCGGATATCCCCCAGCCAGTGCCCCATCGCCCAAGCGAACGAGTTCTCCCAGTTCGTGTGGGACCAGAGCCCCGCAGCCCCGAACCCCAAACTCCGATCCCTGACACGTCCCGCAAAACCCTTCCAAAGAGCCCGATGACCCCCCCGCCCCCGCCACACACACCAGCGCGACCGAGGTCCAGGACCCCCAAGTCCCCCCCGCACCGGTCCCCGCAGGCCCTCCAGCCTGGCGGACCCCCTCCCCCAGCTCCGCCAAGTTCCCTGGCACCACGCCCCGCGCCCTCGGGCCCCCAGGCCCCCTAGGCGAAAGTTCCCACCTCCGGGG
>NW_026596046.1:36331563-36333816 GCF_907164565.1 Psammomys obesus
CCCGCGCCCCGCCTCGTCCGCCCGCGCCGCTGCCCGCCGCTCGCCCGCACGGCGACCTCGGGCCGCTCCCGGCGCCTCCGTGCGCCCGCGCTTCCCGCACCGCTGGGGGAACGTTACCGGGGCGGGCTCCCGGGGAGCGCGGGGCCAGGCAGGCAGCGTGCGCTCCGGGACGGCGGCTATTTTTGTTATTAATTAAGGAGTAACGACGGTGACAGCTGTGTAAACTGTAAAGCGCGGCTGCGGACCGAGCGGCTGTTGCGCGCGCCGCCCCCGCCCCGGCTACTCCCTCCGGATCAGCAAACTTGCGCCTCGGTGGGTGAGGTGCGAGCGGGGAGCCCCGCGGGCCCATCCACGTACCCCTGGGGCGGAACGGGGGACGCGGCGGGAGAAGATGGGGCGGCACCCCATCGGGGCTCCGGCCCGCCCCATTCCCCCCTAAAAAAAGACCTGGATGGTGGCGGCGTCTCCTGGGATTTCTCTTCCTGCCCCGCCCCTCTGCCCCCTGGCTCCTTAAAGGCGCAGGCCTCCAGCCGCTTGCCTACAGCCACCAACTCCTGGGAGATTGTCAGAGCATCCCTTTAACCTGGGAGAGAACTTTTCGCTTGGTAAATTGAACCTGTTGACCGAGCCCGGGGGAGGGGGGGGTCAGCCCGGAGTTGTCCTCTGTTTCGAATAGGCTTTGGTTTAGCCCAGCTGGAACAAAGCTTGGGACGTGAGGAGGAGGTCTACAGGGGCCTTCCGGACGAGATAAACACAGTAACAGATACACCATGCACCTACCTGTCCTGGTCCTTCCAGAGTTTAAATAACTCATCCTCCAGTCTGTACCCAACTTCTCCCGCCCTTTTGGCAAGAGTGACTTAGAGTTGGTGAGCCTCATGCCGCCCTGGTGTGGTGGGCAGAGACCTAGACCACGGATCTGCCATCTGGGCTCTAGCCTGAGCTGGTGGTGTACTTCTGTCAGACCTGTGCCTCGCTGAGGTTAACTGTGGTAGGGATGTGGAGACAGAGACGCCCTGAAGGCGGGAAGGCAAGGCCCAGGAGACCCATAAATCAACAAAAACCTAGACCCTGGGATGTTCAGTGACTAAGCAATCGAGGGTTTTTACTTGCCCGTGCCTGTAAACCTGGCCCTTAGGAGGCAGAAGCAAGACGATCTCTACCCAGTCGTAAGCCAGCTTTCTGGTCTACAGTTCCAGGCTACGTAAGAGAGCCAGCATCAAAGAACGAAAGGAGAGCAAGGAGGAAAGTTGTCATGACCCTGCAAAATCAGTAAGTTTACAGTTCCTCGAGAAGACAGAGATGCCAAAGAATGGGTCATTGGGGCTGATGGCTTAGCAGGGAAAGGTGCTTTTCCCAAGTCTGAGCACTTGAGTGGAATCCCAGGGACCCACATGATGGAAGTTGACAGCTCCTTGCACGTTGTCCTCTGACTTCCACCCCTGTGCCAAGGCAGCCATGCAGCCACATAGAATACCCGTGCACACAGAATAAACACAAACACAATTCAGACGAAGGACAGAGGGTGCCTCTGCCTCTGGGAAGCCTCAAATGGTTTCTAACCCTCTACAGCCTCGTCTGCAGGAGACAGCACTGGGCCAAATGCAAGCCTGGGTTTCCTCTGAATCCTCCAGATTGTCTTCCTAATGGACCGTCTTCCTCTTCTGGGGGGCCGAAGCACAGCCAATCTATGTCATAGTTGGGCGGTGTGAATTTTCTCCCCTTCCCCCAGAACCTTTGCTGGACTCCTATTTTGAGCTTTCCCATTGGGCTAAGAGGGCACTTGGTGGGAATAGGGTATGTGTTTGTATTTTAGTTGGAGACAATGTCTCTTATATCCCATGTTGGCCTCAAACTCTCCATGTAGCCAACGGTGACACTGAACTCCTATCCTTCTGCCTCCTCCTCCCATGTTCTGAGATCACAGGCCTGTGCCACCATCTAGGGCTTCCTGAATGATGGACAAGCACTGGTCCAACCGTGCTTGTACATTCTCAGCCCATGATGGGATAATGTTTGGGAATGATATAAATAAGAAATCCTGGGGGCTGGAGAGATGGCTCAGCAGGTAAGAGCACTGACTGCTCTTCCAGAGGACCCAGGTTCAATTCCCAGAACCCACATGGCAGCTCACAACTGTCAGTAACTACTAACTCCAGGATCCAACACTCTCACACAGACATACATGCAGGCAAAACACCAGCGCGAAAGAAAGAAAGAAAGAAAGAAAGAAAGAAAGAAAGAAAGAAAGAA
>NW_026596046.1:36333826-36584422 GCF_907164565.1 Psammomys obesus
AAAGAAAGAAAGAAAGAAAGAAAGAAAGAAAGAAAGAAAGAAAGAGAAGAAAGGGAGGGAGGGAAGAAGGAAGGAAAGAAAGAAGGAAAGAGAGGAAGGAAGGAAAGAAGGAAAGAAAGAGAAAGAAAGGGAGGGAGGGAAGAAGGAAGGAAAGAAAGAAGGAAGGAAGGGAAGAAAGAAAAAAGAAAGATCCTGGATCTTCCTCTCATTTGGGGCCCTAGAAACAACTCAGTTCTCACAAACTAAAGTGTACTAAAGTGTAGACACTTGGTTCATCCACCTTCTAGGAGGAGGGACCTTATTACAAACTTTTATGTGGTGACAGTGGGGATTCAAGCACTCTACTTGCTCTGACCCAGAAGGGTCTGTCCCGACCAGCCCACAAACTCACAATGACTCTCATTCATTAGATCCAGATGTATCACAAATTTATTCAAAACGAATGCTGTAGGAACCCTACGCCCCACCATGGAGCAGGACTGGATGGCGGAGGAGTCGGGGAGAAGCTGGCCTAGACCGCCTCATTCTTTGAGGAGGTGAACTGAGAACCAGCCTCAGGCAAACCAAGGAGAAGTCTAGAGAGAAGACTGCCTCAGCCAAGGAGCCATAATGACAGCATTGGGGTCAGGCTGAGCGCAAGAAACACCACTGTATGGTCCGCAGCCCCAGCCGTCATCAAGGAAGCGTAGAACCTCGCCACCTCCTCGTTGGGGTTGCCCTGGGCGGGGTCGAACCACATCTGGATGCAGCGGCCGCTCCCTCGGCTGTAGTTGCTGAGCCTGTAGGAGTGACTCCAGATCTCCTCACACAGAGCGGCAGGGGTGGGGAAGTAGAAGCTGAAGGGACGGCAGGAGGCGCCCGCGGGGCACTGGTTCTGCCCTAGGGAACCGACAGAGGACCTCAGCCACCGCGCCCGCCCGGCGCTGCTCCGGCCGCGCCCGCTGGGAGCCCCAGGCCCTCCCCCGGCGCACCCACGCCTCACCCGAGGCCCAGTCCCAGCCCTCATGCCAGTTGCTCTTGCAGCTGAAGGAGGAGCGGCAGTCCTCCCACCACTGCTGACAGTCCTCCCTGCACAGGGGGACGTCGAGGACGCGCTCTCTGCGCCAGCTCTGGTCCACCTGAGGCGGGGAGGAAGGCTTTGGACTCAGCAACGCCGCCGGGGCGGGCCGCAGCTGGAGGCGGAGGCGAGGGGGACACTCCTACCTGCTGGATCCAGGGCCCCAAGTTAGGGGAGCACTCGTAGAGGCAGGTGTCCTGGATGAAGTGACGCTTACAGGCAGGTGTCATCTTACCGCAGTGATCCCAGTTGAAATTGTACAGACGGGAGTTGTCCTTGTGTAGCTCCTGGCTGGTGTTGACTGAGCAGCAGGCACTTCTCTTCCATGGACTACACTAGTTGGGAAAGACAGGTCTGAATCCCTCGACCCCACCTTCCAGCCTTGCTTCACTCGGCCCTCGCTTCCCTGCCCCACACAGGCTGTTCTGTAAGCCCTTACCACAAAGGCCCCTCTATCCTAGAACCCCGGGAACCCCATTTCTAGAGAGATATAATTACCACAGTGTAAGAAAGAAGCTAGGGGAGCCTTGTCTTTGGGATAATCGCCTACTTATTTAGCGCCTCAGCTTCTCAGCTGGGCATGTTGGTTACATGCCTGTAATGCCAGCATTCAGGAAATGGAGGATGGAGGACGTTGAATTTAAGACCAGCCTAAAAAACCATGGATGAGACTCTATCTAAACAAAACATGCCCCATCATGGTAGCACAGACTTGCAAAACCAGCACTCTGAAAAAAAGTGGAGGCTAGAGAATTAGGAGTTCAAGGTCATACTCAATCACATCCTGAGTTCAAAGCCAGCTTGGGCTATGTAAGACCCTATCTCAAAAAACAAACAATCTTTTAAAATGCCAAAACAAGCCAGGCATGATGAAGCACACCTTCAGTCCCTGTACCTGAGAGGCAGAAGCAGGTGGCTTTCTATGGGTTCGATGCCAGGCCTGATGGCCTGGTCTACACAGAGTGCCAGCCTTTTCATTTGTTTTTTCAAGACAAGGTCTCTCTTCGTAGCCCTGGCTGTCCTAGAACTCTGTGGACCAGGCTGGCCTCGGTCTCAGAGATCACCTGCTTCTGCCTTCTGAGTGCTGGGATTAAAGGCGTGTGCTACCACTGCCTGGCTTCATTTGTTCATTTAAAAAAAAACAAACAAACAGAAACAGGCCAATGAGATGACTCAGTGGGTAAAGAAAGGCACTTGCCACCAAGCCTCATGACCTGCGTTCAATCCCCAGGACCTACATGATAAAGAGAACTGCCTCCTGCAAGCTGTTCTCTGACTCCACACATGTTGGGCATGTATGTGTGTCACACATATACAGAAAGATAAATACATGTAATAAAGGATGAATGTCTTATTCTGTCCTTTGTTTTACCCTTTTTTTTTTAAGTTTTATGTATGTGTGCCTAGATGTGTGTATGTGCAGATCAGAAGAGATCAAATCTTCTTGACCTGGAGTTAGAGTTATGGGTAGATATGAGTTGCCGTGTGCATGCTGGGAACTGAACTCGGGCCTTCTGCAATAGCAAGAAGTGCTCTTGACTGCTGAGCCATCTCTTCAGCCCTCATATATGTATGTATGTATGTGTGTGTGTGTGTGTGTATATATATATGGATGTAAACATATTCATCACAAAAGGCTGCACTAAGTTTCCATCATAGACCATGTGAATTGCAGCTCGCACATAGTGGGTCTTCCCACTTCTGCATTTGGCACTCTGCCTCTGCAGAACTGAGGGTAGAAACCATCTCTTCTGTGTACTCTCACCCTCCAAGTTTCTAGAGAAGCTTTTCCTAATCCTACCTGAACCCCACTGTACAAGCTGGTAGTGTTGGGAGCTGGAGAGATGGCTCAGAGGTTAAGAGCACTGGCTGCTGGGTTCAAGTCCCAGCATCCACATCACATGGCAGCTTACAACTGTCTGTAATTCCAGTTTCAGGGGCTCTGACACATACGCCAGCAGGACACCAATTCGTGTTAAAAACAAACAAACAAACAAAAAACCCTGGTGGTATCTAAGTCCTGTGAGTCACTGTGCTTTCATAAGCCCTTATTTGAGTGATAATAGATTATCATCACATGGCCTCTAATTAGAGGCCTATAATGATCAACTGCGTGGTCGCCACCATCGTGTCCTCTTCTGGGGAGAGCCCTCAGGAAGTCACCTCCCCCGTTTCCCCCATGCCTCACATGGGCTGCTCGCCACAGCCCCCACAACCACCCCGCCTGCCATCGCCTCCCATCAGAACCTGGTCGTGCAGCTTGTCCTCAGGACCTGGCTTTGTCTTGTGGTGCTTGGCATCCATGCAAACATTAAGCAGGTCTGCTCTGTCCCGGGCACTGCGTGTGGTAACCGTGCAAACCAAAAGCAGGAGTGCTGTGTGCTTCCAGGCCATGCCTTTCTGCCTGTGCAGAGGGAGCTATGGTTAGGGAGACTAGACCCCGAGGGGCGCTTCATTCATTCCCTACCTTAGCCTCTCTGTCCCTACGGCGAAAGATAAGGTCAGTCCTTGCTCCTTCAGCATTGGGTCCTGAGGCTCCCTGAAGCTGGCCTGGAGGTCAGCAAGAAGGTTCTCTTATCCCATGGCGTGAGAGGTTTATAAAAACAGCTGAGCTTCCCAAGCTAGAAGAGATGTGATGCTTTTTCCTCTCATCTTCTCTCCAGACTTTATGACGTGTACTTAAATAGTTCCGTTCTCTGGCTGATTGCTTCTTTGAAAAGGGCCAGGACACACATATCCTTCATCCTGTCATAGCTGGTTCTCTGTATCAGCTGGGTCATCATGTCAGCCTAGAAATCCTGTTAGCCCTGGGGGAGATGGTGACCCAGCCCTGCCGAGTTCTCCCAGTTGGCAGGAGGATCAAGTGACATAACCCGCAGGACGGTGTTTGCTTAGAGGGCACAAAAGAAAGAATGGCGCTTTGTAAAACTTTGCTTCCTCAGTCTTTTCCTTCCCTGTTCTCTAAAAGTCATTCTGCCTTGTACTCCACCCTGACATCACTTCCGCAGCAAAAGCACAGACCCTACCCAAACCTCTCAAACGAAAACACACAAAACAAATTCAGCTGCAATTGGTGGCGCATGCCTGTAATCCCAGTACACGGGGGAGGAGGGCAGGGGAAGGACAGTGGGTTCTAGGCCAGTCTGGGCTACATAGTGAAAACTTGCCTTCGCCACCACCCCTCAAAAAGTAAATGACCTAAAGAACTGAAGAACAAAAGAGTCTCTCTTAGAGATAGATGGCAAGATGCATTAGCACGTAAAGACACTTGCCACCAAATCTAATGACCTGATTCAATCCCTGAAACCCATGTGGTAGCAGTCAAGAGCTGACTCCCACATACATACATACAAACATACATGCATGCATACAAACAAACAAACAAACATACACAAACACATTCAATCTTCAATCAATCAATAAATGTGAGAAGTTTTTAAAGGTCTGGATTTTGAAAATACTTACATGCATACACACATACACACCAACATAAATGTTCTCCTTTTTAGAGCAACTGAACAAACCCTCTGGGTCATAGCAAGTACATGGCAAACACCATGATCCCCTTCTCTGTTTGCCCGTAATTTCACCTCTCTCCACTCACCACTGATCTGTTCCTTTGGGCCCAGCCTGGGAGGCAATGAAGAGTTGCAGATGGAGACAGGACCCCTGCCTCCCTGCAAACACGGATCCCCAGGCTTTTCATTTGAGGGTCAAATCTTTCCTCCAGTTTCTTCTTCTTTGAGTCTTCTTCACAGAAGCCGCAATGATCTGTCTCAGTTATTCCTTCCTTTCTCCTTTCCTGTTTTATTTTACACAGGATCTCACTGTGTAGCCCTGGCTGGACTGTAACCCGATATGTAGACCAAGCTGGCCTTGAACTCACAGAGATCTACCTGCTTCTGTCTCCCAAATGCACATATGTGCCACCACACTTAGTCTTCTTTTCTTATTTTGTTTTCCTTTCTGTAGAACTAGTCATGGACTCCAGGACCTTGAGGATACTAAGCCAGATCTCTACCACTAAGCTACCTTTCCAGTCCAGAGATTTTATATTTATTTTATTTAAATTATGAATAGGTAATTTTATCTCCATGCGGGTATATGCATGTGAGATCAGGTGCCCATGAAGGTGAGAGCGACCTTTCTTTCTTTTTTTCTTTCTTTCTTTCTTTCTTTCTTTCTTTCTTTCTTTCTTTCTTTCTTTCTTCCTTTCTTCCTTTCTTCCTTTCTTCCTTTCTTCCTTTCTTCCTTTCTTCCTTCTTTTTTTCCAAGACATGGTTTCTCTTCATAGACCAGGCTGGCCTCAGACTCACAGAGATTGGCCTGCCTCTCCCTCCTCATTGCTGGGATTAAAGACGTGAGCCACTACACCTGGCAAGAATGATCTTTCTAACAAGACATTTGTACCTTCTTTGCACAAAACCCTCCAAGTCCCCCAGTCGTACTTGGAAAATCTTACCTGAATGTCCTTGACTTCTAGAAGCACACACAGGGGGGTCCGAGTTGGCCTCTTCCTAGCAACAGATTAGACCCTGGGGAGACCCAGAAGTCTTTGTCCACAGCCCAGCAGAGAAGAGAAGAGCTTTAGTAAGCGCAGAATGAAATATCCCATTCAGCACTTCTGTTCTTCCTTCCTTGGTTGATTCCACCCTCTTCCAGGCTCATGAGTCAGTCTAATCTTTGTTGTTTTCATCTCTCTCTCTCTCTCTTGGTTTTTCGAGACAGGGTTTCTGTGTGTATCCCTGACTGTTCTAAAACTCAGCCAGCCGCTGCCTCCCAAGTGCTGGATCAAAGGTGAGCGCCTCCACCACCTGGCTTCATCTCTTCACTTTAAAAAAAAACTTTTTTTAATTTTTACTTATATGTATGTGCCATGTGTGTGTGGGTGTCCGTGAAGGCCAGAAAAGGGCATGCGATTCTCTGGAGCTGGAGTTACAGGTGGTTGTGAGCCATCCTAACTGCTAGGAACCAAACTCTAGTCCTGTGGAAAGGAGGAAGTGCTCATAACTGCTGAAGCACCATCTCTCCAGCCCCTTTTCTCACTGCAGGATTCACACCCTCAACATCCACCAGTATCAGGACAAATGCCCATTCCACGGGAATCTGAAGTGTGTGTGTACTCCACATAGTTCCTGGGACAAGGTTAGCTTGAGGGAGGCAAGCCCTGGCTGAGAAGACCAGGCTGTAAGGTCATGCCAATGGGACCCAGTGTGAGATCCACCCCTTTAAAAGCTCACAGGGTCACTAGGCCTTACCAAGCTGTAACTGGCACCCCAGAACACTTTTGAGAAACATACATGTAAAAGCCTCATGTAGTGGGTGTGTTGGCCTGAGCCTTTAATCCTGCCTAATCAGGAGGCAGAGGCAGGCTGATCTCTGTGAATTCAAGGCAGCCTGGTCTAGAAAGGGAGTCCAGGACAGCCAGGGCTACACAGAGAACCCTGTCTCGAGGAACTAAAACAGAACAAGACTGCACAGGCCGAAATGATTTATATCAGCTCACATCGAGAGTGGATACAGATAGAAGTTGACAGATGTTTTTCTGGGATAGAAAAACAAGTTGTCTTTAGTCTGATAATAATATCTTAACCATTTGAAAATATTTATCATTAATTATGTATTAATAATAATAATAATTTGGGTTTCTCAAAACAGCGTTTCTCTGTGTAGCCTTGGCTGTCCTGGAACTCACCCTGTAGACCAGGCTGGCCTTGAACTCAGAGATCCACCTGCTTCTGCCTCTGGAATGCTGGAACTTAAGGCACAAGCCACCCCTGCCTGCTATTTACTTTCCTTTTACTTGTATGAGTATTTTGTCTAAATGTGTGTCTTGGTGGGTTTCTATTGCTGTGAAGAAACACCACGACCATGGCAACTCTTATATGGAAAACACTGAGGCTGGCTTACAGGTTCATGGATTTAATCAGTTATCATCATGGTGGGAAACGTGGCAGCATGCTGGAGAAGGAGCTGAGAGTTCTACATCTTTTAAAAAAAATATATACACACATATATGTATATACATATGTATATATACATACGTACCTATACATGCCTATATACATGCTTATGTATATATGTATGTATATGTGTGTATATATACATACACATAGGTATGTATGTGTATATGTGTGTATATATATACATATATGAGTGCTCTATCTGCATATATACCTGCATGCCAGAAGATGTCATCATGTGAGCCACCATATGATTGCTGGGAATTGAACTCAGGACCTCTGGGAGAGCAGAGGTCCCCAGTACTCTTAACCACTGAACCATCTCTCTAACCCCAAGTTGACATCTTTATCCTCAGGTAGCAAGAAGCAGCAGCTTGACCTTCTGAGGCCTCAAAGCCCACCCCCACAGTGACACACCTCCTCCAACAAGGCCACAGCTCCTAATAGTACCACTCCACTCCCCACGGGCCGAGCGTTAAAGCACATGAGTCATTCCTATTCAAAACACCACAATATGTGTGAGTACCACATGCCTGCAGTGCCCTCAGAGACCAGAAAAGGGGTAGGATACCCTGGAACTGGGGTGTGAGATGGCTGTGAATTGACATGTGGGTGCTAGGAATCCAACAGAATCTGCAAGAGCAGCAAGTGCTCTTAAGCACAAGCCATCCTTCAAGCCTCATTGTAGCAACTTTTTAACTTTTATTAATTACACTTTATTCACTTTGTATCCCCCCATAAGTTCCTTCCTCCTCCCCTCCTGGTCCCACCCTCCTCCCCCTTCTTCACCCATGCCCCTCCCCAAGTCCACTGATGGGGAGGTCCCTCTCCTTCCTTCTGATCTTAGTCTATCAGATAACAATTTTTTTATTGTTGTTTTTTGAGACAGAGTTTTTCTGTGTAGCCCTGGATGTCCTGGAACTCATTATGTAGAATAGTCTGGCCTCAAACACACAGAGAGCTGCCTGTTTCTGCCTCCTGAGTGTTGGGATTAAAGGCATGCACCAGCACCAACCAGACACTCCATAACTTTTTTTATCCCACAGAATGGAGACTTTAGAACTAGACCTGGAGGCATACACTTACAATCATAGCTACCCAGAAGGCTGAAGCAGGAGGATCAAAAGTCCAAGGCTAGTCTGAGCTGCAGAATGAGCTCAAGGCTAGCATGGGAAACTCGTTGAGACTCTTTTATAGGGATATCTAATAGGAATGATAAGATAAAAGGTAGATTATTGAATCTGCTTCTCAACTTAAGGCTTTATTTGATACTCTTGAATGAGGTTACTTTTAACTCATTGGCATGAGATTTTCTATATTGATGCAAAAATAAGTATTTTTGATGCATTACTGTAAATGTTGGTATATTGATAAAAATTTAAGGTTTACTTCCAATACTTTTAAAACTGCTATTACAAACTGTTTAGAATATTAGGTAATACAAGTTAATTGTTAGGTAAACAACTCATGGGTCATTTTAGACACTAGTCTAATTTATCACAGGACTATACACCCTGCGTTTAACAGATAGATATGATTCTACAGATAGATAGACAATATAAAGATAAATAGATAAATAAGTCTTCAAAAACCTCAGAGACCTACAGAATATGGCATTTAAAATGTTTTTATTATTTTAAGGATTCTTTGAGAATGAGGCATGTCATCTCCTGACAGCACCCAGTTTACCTCAAAGAAAATAATGAACACTGAAGAACTTCCATATGAAAATGTCCTCAAATGTGTCAAATCAGCCAGCTGGGCAAAGAAAATGCCCTCGCTTTTATGACAGACAGAATTCTGCCTAAAATAGGCAAGCTTAAGTGCAGGCCAAGTTGACTGCCAAACTCTGCCAAGACAGGGTAAGCAAGTCTTAAATAGTTCCTGTTTCACATATATGTCTGTCAAAGGTAGTAGGCCAGAAGGCCAAAGATGATGCTCCAATGTTACAGAGCATTTTGGGTTGCTGTTCAGGCAGCAAACTGTCTCTGTCAATTTTTTTTTTTTTTTTTTTTTGGAGGCTGCTAACATGCACTTTCTATTTACTCAAGTAATTAATTTTATTCCTTCTCAAGTCTCTGATGGGGCTGAAGAATGTATAGTCATAACCTTAAAATTAGCTTAGTTGCTTAAGAGTTAAAAAGATGTCTTACGTCTAGATGGGTGTTTTTAGGTTAATATATACAAACCATAATAAAAATAATTTAGGTTCAAAAATTAGACCCTCATAGATAGGATAGATATTTTCTTCAAGACTACCAAATACATTTAGACTAGACATTATATATAGTCTTACCTACTGGTTTTTATAATTGTTTCATAATTATTATTACTGTATAAAATGGCCTTTTTATTTAGACAGAAAAGGGAAATTGTTGGGGTTAGTTTGATGCTTGAAAGTCCTAAAACCTGGGCCGGGAAGAATGGGGTAGGCATAGCTAAGGTTCCCCGGGCTTTGGGTTCAGGAGAATCATGGGAAACAGACAGAGAGACAGACAGGAAAAGAGGAGGCAGGAGGATGCCACAATGGGTTAGCATGGAGAAGGAACCACGTGGGCTGGGAGGAAGGACTCCAAGGATGACATGGATGGAGAAAACACCAAGATAAAAACAACATAAGCAAGTATTTATAAGATTATGGATGGAAGGCAGCCCAGATAGGAATGGTCAAGGCAGAAGGCATTGGATCAGGACTGAGAAATGGATGGGAAGGTAGAAATATCTGCCCAGCCTAAGGTAAATAAGGCAATTATAAAATCTTATAACAGGTGGGGGCTGGAAAAATGGCTCAATTCCCAGCCACCACATGGTGGCTCACAAACATCTATAATGAGATCTGGTGCACACAGAACAATGTATACATAATAAAATAAATAAATCTACTTTTAAAAAATCTAACAGGTGTCTCTGTCTTATTAATTGTGATAGGAGGTTTAAAAATAATATTGCTAGACTAAGATCAGAAAGAAGGAGAGGAGGACCTCCCCTATCAGTGGACTTAGGGAGGGGCATGCATGCAGAAAGGGGGGAAGGGGGGACCGGGAGGGGAGGAGGGGGGATTTATGGGGGAATACAAAATGAATAAAGTATAATTAATAATAATAATAATAAATAATATTGCAATAATTACAGGGCTAATAATATGCAATATATAGCACAACATCCATTTTATTTACTACAATACTCTTTTTTAAAAGGACTTTATGTATTTATTATTTATACAATGTTCTGCCTGCATGTACACCTGCATACCAGAAGAGGGCACCAGACCACATTATAGATGGTTGTGAGCCACCATGTGGTTGCTGGGAATTGAACTCAGGCCCTCTGGAAGAGCAAGCGGTGCTCTTAACCTCTGAGCCATCTCTCCAGCTCCTTAGCGAAATTCTTGTCTCAAACTGAAAACTGAAAAGAGGGTTAGGGATGTAGTTGAGTAGTAAGGCCACAGGTTCAATCTTGCATAGCTTTTTGCCTTTTTTTTCCTATATGTAAATATACATGTGTAGCTGGGTGTGTATGAGGACGTGAGGTGAAAGTGCGCGTGTATATGAAGCCAGAGGACAGCCTCGGTGTTGTTCCTCGGGTGCTGTGATGTTAAGGCCGAGCCTCTCCTGGAACTCACCCGGCTGGGCTGTCTCTGTCTCCCCAGTGCTAGGACTATGAGCATGCACTGCCATACCCAATTTTCTCCCGCCTATCTAGAGATGGAATTTCGGTCGTCATACTTCTTCACAAACATTTCACCTAGCCATCTCCCCATGCCTCAGGCCCCAGTACTGTGACAGACAGTGATTCCAAACTCCTCAGACGCTCTGGACACTCCCCTTTCCTCCAGCTACTGTCAGTCATGGTCTGGTTTTTATTTTCTATGAATTTCTTTACTCCAGGCACCTCCTACAGCATATGCTTGTTTCACATAGAAGAACTGAAGCTGAGCCGGGCGTAGTGGTTCGTGCTTGTAATCTTAGCATCTGGGAGGCTGAGGCAGGAAGATTTCTGTGAGTTCAAGGCCAGCCTGGGCTATAGACTGAGTTCCAAAGGCCAGCCTGCACTGCTGAGTGAAACTCTCTCTCAAAAACCAAGAAACAAACTACAAAGGACTCATCCAGGGCCTGAGATGGCTCAGTAGTGATGAAGAGCATGTATGGCAGCCAAATGTGGTAGCACAGGCCTTAATCCCAGCACTCAGGATGCAGAGGCAGGCGGGTCTCTAAGTATAAGGCTAGCCTGGTCTATAGAGCAATTAAAGGATAGCCAGGGCTACACAGAGAAACCCTGTTTGTTGTGGGTTATTAATATTTATTATTTACTTATCTTTTAGTTAAGTAGAGGTTATTCCTAAACCAGCTGTTCACCCAAACCACCACACAGAGACCGGGGGGGATTTATCTAATCAACCTAGAGCACAATGCTGGGCAATAGTTACTCCATCCTAAACCTCCAAGCCCGCATAGTTTCCTGTCATTCAGATTTTTCCCATTACACTTGCTTTTAGTCATATCTTAGGTCCAGTTCATCTCTCCATATGGTTCCAAGTTCTCTCCTGCCGACCTCTGCTCCTCCCTACTGCTTCCTCTCTCTCCCCTCTCTGGACCAGGATGTCCCACCCTATCCTCTCCATTGCTCAGCATTGTGGCTGGTTGGTTGAACTGACAATATAAAGAGCAAATGGTGGCATGTTTACACAAACTTGAGACAGGTGATGCTTAGAATAAGCATCACAATGCAATATCCGGATCGAAACCAGATAGCGGAGGAAAGAAAGGTGTATACATTCTAAAAGAACATTATATCAACACCTGTCTCAAAGGAAAAGAGAGAGAGAGAGAGAGCATGTCTTGCTGTTTCAGAGGACCCAAGTTCATTGTTAGCAACTCACATCAGATGGACTGGAACACCTGTACTCCAGCCCCTGGGGATCCAATGCCTCTCTGCTGTGTGCTCACACGCAGACACACACATACACCTGTATTCCAGCCCCTGGGGATCCAGTGCCTCTCTGCTATGTGCTCACACACAGACACACACACGCCTGTACTCCAGCCCCTGGGGACCCAATGCCTCTCTGCTGTGTGCTCACACGCAGACACACACATACAAATACTCTGATTTTTAAAATAAAATTAATTTTTAAAAATTCCTCCAGGTTGTAAGAATGTCTCATCTGGAAGCCTGAGTTATGTTTGTCCTCTCACTTTCCCCCAGCTAAGGGATCTTACTCACTAATGACAGTCATGCCTTGCTCCGTGACAAGGATGAACGGAAGCGTGTCACAAGGCAGTTCTGTCATTGTGCAAACAACACTGAGCGCCGTCTGGGTCAGCCCTTCCAGGTGATAGCTGACGCAGTCAAGAGCAGTGAGTGTGTGTGTGTGATCATATCCACAGTGAAGGTCAAAAGTAGAGCATTCCAAGCCAGGCATGTTCGCATATGCCTACAATCTTACATAGGATACAGGAGGAGACCCCGTCTCAAACAAACAAAAAGTGGAGAGATGCTCTTCAGGTAAAAGCCCTTGTCGCTCAAGCCTAAAGACCTCAGTTTGAGCCCCACAGGCAAAGTGAAGGAAAAACAGACTCCTAACCGTTGTCTTCTGCCCTCCACATACATGTGTGCCCACATAATAAACAAAATTAAGGAAACATGTAATTCATTTTCACATATATTCATTGTCAGTTTACAGGTGTATTTAACAAAAGAACAAAACAACAGCAACAAAAACCAAGAAGGACTGGAGAAATGGCTTAGCAGAGCACCTCCTGATGGTTTCCCAACTCCAGGGGATCTTCTGGCCTCCAAGGGCACTGTGTGTGTGTGTGTGTGTGTGTGTGTGTGTGTGTGTCTGTGCCTTATGTAACCCAACCCATCAAACTTATATTGTATAAGACAACAGCACTGAACTTTTGGGTTTTTTGGTTTTGTTTGGTTCTTTGGTTTTTTGGGATGGGGTTTCTTCCTGTAGTCCTGGCTGTCCTATAACTCACTCTTATAGACTGGGCTGGCCTTAAGACATTGAACTTTTAATCCTCTTAGCTGCCCCCACCCCTGGCCAGCGCCATGATTACAGACTGAACCACATGACCGCTGTTCCCCTGCCCATTTACACTAATAATATAATCAAATGATTTGGGGTTTTAAACCTTAACTGTCTTCCCCAGGAATAATTCCCCTTGGAATTCGTGTGAAACACTTTTGACATATTGGAGAATTCAGTTTCCTAGTGTTCTGTTGAGAAAATTGACAACCTTATTCACAGAGGATATTGGTCCTCAGTTTCCCTTCTTTCTGGTGTCTTTGTCCAGTTTTGTATTAGTATAATGCTGACTTCATGATGTGAGACAGAAGCATTCTCTTACCAACTCACTCGGGGGAATTTCTGAAGTGGTTTGTGTGTGTGTGTGTGTGTGTGTGTGTGTGTGTGTTTGTTTCTAGTACTGAGATTTGGACCCAGGACCTCACTTATGCAAGACAAACACTAAAACGCTGGCTCTTAGCCAGTGGTGGTGGCACACGCCTGCCATTAGTCCCAGCACTCAGAAGGCCGAGGCAGGTGGATCTCTTAGATCAAGGCCACCCTCTCTACAGAGAGAGAGAGAGTTCCAAGATAGCCAAAGCTGCACAGAAAAGCCCTGTCTCAAAAAACAAAAAGTTGGCTCTTATTATTCTTCAGACATTTGGTATTCTGGGCCTGGAATGTGGAAATTATAAGAAATTATAAGACAATTAGCTTAATCTCTTCATCTGTTGTAAGCCTATTTCGAGGAGGTTTTCCCTTTACCGTTAGTAGTTTGTGTCTTCATAAGAATTTGTTCCTAGGGGCTGGAGAGATGGCTCAGAGGTTAAGAGCACTGGTTGTTCTTCCAAAGGTCCTGAGCTCAATTCCCAGCAACCACATGGTGGCTCATGACCATCTATAGTGAGATCTGGTGCCCTCTTCTGGTGTGCAGGCACAAATGCAGACAGAATATTGTATACATAATAAATAAATAAAATTTAAAAAAAATAATTTCTACCTAGCTGGGTAGTGGTAGCCTTTAATTCCAGCACTTGGGAAGCGGAGGCAGATGGATCTCTGAGTTTGAGGCCAGTCCGGTCTACAGAATGAATTCCAGGACAGTCAGGGCTACGCAGAAAAACTTTGAAAAACAAAAAGAAAACAAAGAAGAAAAGAAAAAAAAATGTCTTCTTTGCCAGGTACATGCCTCTAATCCCAGTACTTGGGAAGCAGAGGTAGTTGGATCGCTGTGAGTTCAAGGCCAGCCTGGTCTACAAAGTGAGTCCAGGACAGTCAAGGCTACACAGAGAAACCTGTCTCAAAACAACAACAACAAAAAGAATTTGTACCTCTGGGATGTATGGCTCAGTGACAGAGTGCTTGAGCAGCGTACATGAGGTCCTAGGTCCGATCCTCAATAGCAGAAAAATAAATAATCCAGTAACAGCTAACAAGACTGGGGAGACCCACCATCATCTGTAACTCTAGTTCCGGGATCCAACATGCTGTTCTGCGCTCATGCACCAGGCATACACAAACACACATACTAGCAAAATAAGATAAAAACAAATAAAACTTAAAAAAGACAAACAAGCCATGTGTGGTGGCTCACGCCTGTAATCCCAGCACTCGGGAGGCAGAAGCAGGTGGATTTCTGTGAGTTTGAAGCCAGTTTGGTCTACAAAGCCAATCCACTATAGCCATGGCTACACAGAGAAACCCTGTCTTCAAACAAACAAAAAAAGACAAATAACAAGAAAGATTTTATGGGGGTGCACCTTGCAGGGACAGTTTCTACTGACCACTTTTTCTCTTATTTCTTTGTATAGCCTTTTTTTCTGTTGGAAACTGCCCTTTTTGAGTTCAAGGCCAGACTGGATAATAATGATAAATAATATAATTTGGCAGTTCTGTAAACCAAACAACCCTTAGTCAGCGTTCATTGTTACTGGGTCTGGGTTTTGTTGTTGTTTTTGTTTCTTCTTTTGTTTTATTTCAAACTAGTGTCTCACTAATTAGCTGAGGCTAGCTACAGTCTTAAGATTCTCTTGCCTTGGCCGGCTGAATGCTGGGATTTCAGGCATGTCCTGCCCTGCTTGTTCCGGCTGTTCATTTAGTGATATTCATAGGATGGTTCTGTAGAATCTATTTTCTTCGTCTTGCATACTCACTGAAGTTTCTGCTTGGTTATCTTACAAGCCAGCTAATGACTAGACTGGCATTTCCTTGTGTGCCCGAGCCAGGGAGCTTCTTCCCCTCCCGCAGGGCTCTGCATGTTAGTTGGGCCCATTGCTCAGTGCTCTGGCATTTGCTCTGTCCTTGCCCTTCTTCCTGGTGGTGCCCTCTGGCCTCGAGGTCCCCGAAGTCAGAATCTTCCTGGTCCTTCCTAGACAAGCACCGTAGGTATCTGTTGATTTCTAGACTCCCAGCGTTACACCAGAGCTTTTCGAAGGGCCCTGGAGACATCTCATTCCCTAATTCCAGCCTTTTGTTTACCTTATTCTTAGTCCTGCCTTTGACAGCTGGAAGGTCAATTTATTGCTGATGGTTTATACAAACACTATAGAATTTTTTTCACCATGATGGGCACAAGTCAGGTCAAATAAAGACCAGCCCTGTGAATGGTGCCTTATTCTGTCTATCTATCTATCTGAGACAGGGTCTCTCTGTGTAGCCTGTGCTGTCCTGGACTCACTTTGTAGAGCAGGCTGGCCGGGAACTCACAGAGATCAGCCTGCCTCTGCCTCCAGAATGCTGGGATTACAGGAGTGCAACACCACACCTGGCTTTATTTTTTTTAATTTATTTATTATTTATACAACATTCTGCCTGCACACCAGATCTCACTATAGATGGTTGTGAGCCACCATGTGGTTGCTGGGAATTGAACTCAGGAAGTCTGGAAGAACAGCGAGCATTCTTAACCTCTGAGCCATATCTCCAGCCCCCTCCCTTTTTTAAGCTTTATTATTTTTTTAACTTACTTTTATTTTATGGGCACTGATGTTTTGCCTGTATATGTTTATACAAGAGTGTCAGATCTTGAAGTTACAGACAGTTGTGAGCTGCCATGTGGATTTGAACACAGGTCCTCTGGAAGAGCAGTCCCTTAGCCATTGAGCGATCTCTATAGCCCCTTTATTATTTTATTTATTCATTTATTTTAAGACATGATCTGATTATATTGCCCAGGCTGGCCTCTAATTCTCAAGGCCAACCAACAGAGTAGATAGGATTTCATGCACAGGCCATGGCACCTAGAATGAATGAGACTTTTACAGGGACAGCCTGGCTGGTGAAAGCATGTGAACGGTGTGACAGGGCTTTGGGGAGCCTCCAAACCCATTCTGCCCCCTCTAGTGGCTGCCAGGACATTGCTTTTCACAGCTACCGTAATGAGACTGTTGGTTTTGAAGGCAGCTACTGTAGAGTTGAGTTTCCAAAAACAAACAAAAACAAGTAAAAGTGCCACATAGCCTCAAGTTCCTACTGAGATTCAGCCACCTTTCTTTCTTTCTTTCTTTCTTTCTTTCTTTCTTTCTTTCTTTCTTTCTTTCTTTCTTTCTTTCTTAAGATTTGAAATTTTGTACGTAGATGTGTCTATGCCTGAACGTGTGTATATGTAGCACAAATTCCTGGTACCAATTTCTGTCTCAGTTGCTTTCTATAGCTAGTGTAAAGACTATGACCAAAAGCAGCTTGGTGAGGAAAGGGTTTATTTCATTTTATGACAAACGGAGGAGCGCTGCTCACTGGCTTGCCCTCCCTGACTTGCTGAGCCTGCTTTCTTATACAACCCTGGACCACCAGCCCAGGGAAATACCACACATAGTGGGCTAGAGCTGCACACTTCAAACATTGATCAAGAAAGTGTCTAAGGCCAATCTGGTAGAGGCCATTTTTAAACTCAAGTTCCCTCTTCCCAGATGACTCTGGTCCTGTTAACAAAAAACAAGCCAGCACAATTGACCCCTTATCAACTTGACACACAAATACACCATAATTACAGCATAACCCTTCCCCCCTTTTTTGGCCCAAGATATTAATGTGATAATATAGAACATAGTATAACTTTAAAAAATTCCCACAACTTCTAAGAACTCAAGTCTCTTTAAAATACTGAGTCTCTCTGAACACCCAAACTCTCTTAACTGTGGGTTCCTGTAAAATAAAAAGTAAGTTACATACATCTTAGTCTAAGAGAGTTGAACCGGAGCAGTCACATTAGGAACTCTGCCATCTCTCCAACACACGGCTATATATTTTTTATTTTAGTATTTTTGATTTTTAAAATTTTATGTATATGAGTATCATGCCTGCATGTATGTGTGTGTCTACCAAATGCATACCTGGTGCCCTCAGAGGTCAGAAAATGGCATCAGATCCCTTGGAACTGGAATTATAGATGGTTATGTGTTGCAGGATATTTGATCACTCTGTGTTGTGTACTGGAAAAACCTGCTTCTAGTTGTGGTGTGGCTCAGCCCTAGCAAACACCTTTAATCCAAGAGCTTTCTACTGGAATATAGTAAACAGGATTAAATAAAGTCAACCACAGGTCAAGAGGTGGAACAAGCAACCAGTTGACAGGAAGTGAACATAGGAAACAAAACACAGAGTAAAAGGAAGTCAGGAGAACTGATAGAGACACAGGAAGAAGAAGGGAGGGACATTCAGTTTGAGGGGATTTGTGAGACAGCATGGGGAAGGAGAAGGCTTTTCCTTTTTGGGATGTCAACTGAGGAGGAAAGGTCCGTGGCTGTTTTCCCTGCCTCTTGAAGCTAGCAGGCTTTCCCCCTAGCATGTGGCTTCCCAGTCTGTACAATCGAACAATTGAGATTTTGTTAAAAACAACAGTTAGGAGCCACCATGTGGGTGCTAAAAACCAAACCAGGTCCTCTGGAAGAGCGGCCGGTGTTCCTAACCACTGTTCTGGAAGAGCCGTAGATAGATAAGCCACCTGTTATCCAACCTCTGGTACTGTCTGGAGACAGGGTCTCCCTGTGCAGGCCCAGTTGGCCCAGGCCTCTGTATGAGATCAGGCTGCCCTCTGCTCCACCAGACCCGGCTCCCCCAAAGCCCTTTCTGTTTCTTCCATTTTTGAAAGCTCTGGTTAATTTTGAGAGTTCTAGAAAAATCCAGCGCTGACTCTTGCCAGGGCTCTCGCTGCTTTGGGGGAAGGAATGGATTCTCAGGTGTCCTTCCTCTGTCCTTCGAAGAGTGCTGGCTCAGATTACTTCTATTTTAAGAAGTATAAAGCTTTAAATGATATCGGCCGCCCAGAGTGTAGTCTATTCTTAACACGAAGATATGAAAGTGGTTTTTGTTTCCTGTGTGTGTTTTCCCCTGACTACAGCATTTAAGTCCTTACTCAACCTAAAAGTGAACTTTCACTTCTCAAAAAAATCTGTTATTTTTTTTTAATTTGTTTTTCTTGCTTGCTTTTGTACTGACTCATGTCAAATTCTCAGATCATGCCTTAACATAACCCAGTGAGAAGGTTCCCTACTTCTAGAGAAGTTATAATGTTTTTGTTGGTTGGTTGGTTGGTTGGTCTTGGTTCTGCTTGTTTGTTGTTCTAGGGATTGAACTCAGGGACTTGTGTGTGCTAACTAAGCGCTCCAACCACTCACTGTACATGGCCAGGCGTAGTGCTCCGAGTTGTTACGTTTGTGTTGGGCTGGTTGGTTGGCTGGCCTGCCTTCCTGGTCAGGTGGGAAGGTGTCCAGCCTTCTGGTACTCAGAGGGAAGGGTGTCCAGATCACTCACAACTCCCAGGCTGCAAATCCAAGTCACGAACTACGAGGACTGGAAAGGTATCCCAGCTCTGAGGTGTCCCAAGGGTATCCGGAGGCACGGGAGCCCGGGAACCTCACAGCTCTGAGAGGAGGCCCCCTCAGCAGAGATGTTGCAGCTCCTTGCGGGGGCTACCCCAATCCCTGATGAGCTGAGGAGCCTAGGAGCCTGAGCTCTCTCCTTCTCCAGCCGATGCAGCTCAGCTCCAGGCAACCCTCCCTGGGTCTCTCTCCCACCTCAGACTCCAATTCACGCCCTGGAGCCGTGGGTTTCCTGTACACCCTTCTGTCTGAGTACCAGAAGGCTGGACACCTTCCCACCCCATCAGGAAACGGACCAATCCAACCACAACATCACACACCTTTAATCCCAGCGCTCAGGAGGCAGAGACAGCTGGATCTCTGTGAGTTCGAAACCAGCCTGGTCTACATAATAAGTTCCAGGACAGCTAGGGCTACACAGAGAACCCCTGTCTCAAAACAACAAAAACAGTGGTGCTCGTTCCCATTAGATGGATTGTTACATAAAATGAAAGATATGGCTGTGATCCCAGGTCTTTTGTTTTGTTTTGTTTTTAGGTTTTTCGAGGTTTTAGGTTTTAGGTTTTGTGGACCAGGCTGGCTTTGAACTCATAGATACCTGCCTGCCTCTGCCTCTCTGAGCACTAGGATCAAAGGTGTGCACCACCACACCCGGCTGATCCTGGGTCTCTCTAGATAAGAGCATCCCATGATCTCTAGTAATCTTATTGTCGAGCTAAATAAAAAAAAAAATTTTGAGATTAAAAAAATTGTGTACAGAGAGTTGTTTTGCTTGTGTATGTGTCTGAGCTCCGTGTTCAGGCAATGACCGAAGAAGCCAGCAGGGGGCACCGGACCTCTGAAACTGGAGTTGCAGGCTGTTGTAGGCCGCATGTGCATGCTGTGAACAGAAGCTGGTGGTGCAGATGGAATCCCAGCACTCAGGCAAAGCCAGCTCAGAATTCAGTAAGAAGTCGGTTAAATCGGATGAGAAGTCTAAACTTTGTGTCTTCTTCCTCTTCTTTTGTTTTTGTTTTCTGGGTTTGGTTTTGTTTTGTTTTTGTTTTGGGTTTTGTTTTGTTTTTTGGTTGGCTGGTTGGTTTTTGGGTTTGGCATTTTTGTGCGTGTGTATGTTTTCCTGTTTTGTTTTGTTTTTTAGTTTTTGAGACAGAATTCTCTGTGCAGAATTCATTCTGTAGACCACGCTGGCCTCAAACTCCCAAGTGCTAGGATTAAAGGCGTGGACCAGCAGTACTACCTGGCCTCTTTTCGCTCTGGTATTGGACATTAATAGGTTAACCCCATCTGATATGCAGAGGTGGTTTCTCTTCTCTCTTCCTGTCTGTCTAAAGATCCCTCCCACAGTTTACAGAAAGCAGACTCACGCAACTGACATCACTGCCTTAAACACTTGGATGAGTCAAACTCTTTGAGGCCTGAGACTTGGGTTTCCAGAAAACTTCCAGCCACTAGGCAGAAGAAATGGAGAGAGATGCTGACCCAAGAAATGATTTTAAAGGAGTGAGTCAACCTAGGGAAGGAGATGAGATTGTGGTTATCATCTTGTTATTTTGGTAATGCACTTCATACGTACATATTTTTCTGATTAGTCATATGATAGCCCCTCCCTCCCTCCCTGTTCTGCTCTGTAACCCTCAATTTAGCAGGCTATACTTGTGCCAGCTGAAATAAACATTCTTTTAAAAAGTCCTTGGTCAGTGGGCAACTCCCCTAAATGTCTCAACTGGTTTTTTCTGCAGCCTGCTCGGAGAACAGTGTTCCTCCTGGACCAATTGTACCCTGTCCCCCTGGTCTCAACCGCCTTTCCTGTTCTTTATCTTTTGAGAGAGGATCCCACTATATAGTCCTGGGTTCCCTGGGACTTGCTACATGGACCAGGCTGGCCTCAAACTCAGAGACTAGACTTCCTCTGTTTCTACAGTACAATCTACCATTGTACTGAGTCTTGTCATAAGACTCGGGTGGTTACCGGTGAATTATTCTGCTTTTCATGCTGATATAGTCATTTGCATAGGTTCACAGAGCGAGCCCTCCTCACTGGGACCCCGAGGAAAAGTTACAGGAGGAACTTTGGGCTGGAGAGATGACTCAATGCTTAAAATGCCTGCTCTTGCAGGGGTCAGAGTTTGGTTCCTAGCCCCTCACCCACATGGCAGATCGCAACCGTCTGTGACACCAGCTCCAGGCACAGGACCTTCCTTCTGGCCTCCTGCACTCACAGGGTGTGCAAATTTATGCACAGCCATTTAAAAAACTAATTGGGCCAGGGGTGGTAGTACAACCTTCAATGCCAACAGGTAGGAGTCAGAGGTGGATGGATCTCTGTGAACTTGAGACTAGCCTGGCCTGCATACAAGCCAGCTGGGGCTATATAGTAGGGCCTTTTCACAAATAAATAAAAACTAATTAAAAAAATAAAAGAATCTTGGCGAAAGCTTGGCCCTTGTTAGAAGTTCTACTGAAGAAGAATTAGAGCATGATGGCTCTGACCTAATCAATGAACTCATCCATTGGTGGATGAATAATATGATGGCAAGCTGGACATGTAATCTCAGTACCTGGGAGGCTGAGGGAGGACTGTCATTAGTTCAAAGCTAACCTGGACTGCATAGGAATTTCAGGGCAGCCCAAGCTACAGAGTGAGACACTGTCTCAAAATAAACAAACTACAAAACAAATCACCCAGTGTCTTTCTTGGGAGGTAGAGAGGAGGACGTGGGACTTGGTTGGGAGTAGGTCACTGGGGACATGCCCCGGAGACACACACCTAGTCATTCGCTCTATACCTCCTGGCCACCATAATTCAGTGATCTCTTCCTCAGCCACATGTCCTTCGACCTTGATGGTCTGCCTCATTAGAGGCCCAGAAACAATGGGACTACCTGAAGCTGCGAGCCAAAACACATCGTCTTCCAGTAAGTTGTTTCCTTGGTTATTCTGTCACAGAGACAATAAGGCTAACACACCCTTCCAGAAGTACAAACTGGTTATAAGACATGAAGGTCTTTGCAGTGGCCATAGGTTTGACAGACCTGGTGGTTCTGAACCTTCCTCTTTGTGAGATTTATTTATGATTTACACAGTATTCTGCCTGCATGCGTGCCTGAACGCCAGAAGAGGGCGCCAGATCTCATTCCATATGGTTCTGAGCCACCATGTAGTTGCTGGGAATTGAACTCAGGCCTTTTGGAAGAACAGCAAGCGCCACCACCGCCCGGCTTGAAATAATTATATTTTCATTCGGCCCCAAATAATTCACAAGGCACATGTGGAATGTCTGGTTTATTTAGAGAGCTGTCAGAGCAGCAGGGAGCTCCAGGTGTGGGAAGGGACTCAGCTGAACGCCCAGAGGAACACCAAGGACAGGCTGCACACCAGTGGCCAGGCCCCCTGACGCCCGGCCCTGCTCATGGCCTCCGCGTAGAACCTCGCCACCTCCTCGTTGGGGTTGCCCTGGGCGGGGTCGAACCACATCTGGATGCAGCGGCCGCTCCCTCGGCTGTAGTTGCTGAGCCTGTAGGAGTGACTCCAGATCTCCTCACACAGAGCGGCAGGGGTGGGGAAGTAGAAGCTGAAGGGACGGCAGGAGGCGCCCGCGGGGCACTGGTTCTGCCCTAGGGAACCGACAGAGGACCTCAGCCACCGCGCCCGCCCGGCGCTGCTCCGGCCGCGCCCGCTGGGAGCCCCAGGCCCTCCCCCGGCGCACCCACGCCTCACCCGAGGCCCAGTCCCAGCCCTCATGCCAGTTGCTCTTGCAGCTGAAGGAGGAGCGGCAGTCCTCCCACCACTGCTGACAGTCCTCCCTGCACAGGGGGACGTCGAGGACGCGCTCTCTGCGCCAGCTCTGGTCCACCTGAGGCGGGGAGGAAGGCTTTGGACTCAGCAACGCCGCCGGGGCGGGCCGCAGCTGGAGGCGGAGGCGAGGGGGACACTCCTACCTGCTGGATCCAGGGCCCCAAGTTAGGGGAGCACTCGTAGAGGCAGGTGTCCTGGATGAAGTGACGCTTACAGGCAGGTGTCATCTTACCGCAGTGATCCCAGTTGAATCGGTACAGGTAGGAAACGTCCTTGTGCGCTTCCTGGCTCGTGTTGGTGGAGCAGCAGGCGCTCTTCCTCCAGGGACTGCACTGTGTGGCGAAGACAGGGCCAGGCGTCCGCCCAGCGCAGACAGGACGTTACGCACGTGGCCTTGCGCCGCGCAGCCCTTGATTGCCTAGCCTAGTTCAGGGGACGTCCTTGCTGCCCGGCCCTTGCTGGCTGCCGGAGCTCGGCAGGGACAGCCCTAACAAAATTCATATCTCGTGAGCCCTGGAGAGAAGGCTCGGTGGGTTAGGGCTCCGGCTGCCCTTGCAGAGGATCAGGGTTTGGTTTCCAGCACCCACACGGCAGCTCACAACTGTGTAATTCCTGTTCCAAGGAGCTAATGCCCTCTCCTAGCCTTGGAGAACACAGGCGATGGACGTGCATACATGCAAGCAGGCAAACACTCAGACACATAAAATAAAAAATAATTTAAAACATTTACTAATTCACACTTTTAATCCCAGGGAGGCAGAGGCGAGTGGATCGCTGAGTTCAAGGCCAGCCTGGTCTATACTGTGAATTCTAGGACAGCCAGAGCTATACAGAGAAACCCTGTCTCAAAAAAAAAAAAAAAAAAAAAAAAAAAATCATAAATTTACACATAATTTTTCTTTTTTGTTTTGTTTTGCTTGTTTGTTGTCCTTTTGAGACAGGGTTTCCTGAGAGCTGGGATTACAGGTATTCGCCACTGCACCCAGCTCTCATGTTGTTTCCTTTGGCATGTTTTTCTTACACACATGCAAGTGTGGAGGTCAGAAGACAGCCTCAGGGAATCTGTCCACCTCCTCTGAGGCAGGTCTCTCACTGGCCTGGAGATCACAAGCCCATTCTACCTCGGCCCTGTCGTCTGGTCTGTAACCCCAGGCTTCGTGTTTGTGAGGCAAGTACTGTCTCCCCAGTCCTTTCTTCCTGAGACAAAGCCTCACAGAGTCTAAGCTGCGTTCAGACTCTTACTGTAGCCAAAATGGCCTGGAACTCCTGGATCTCTTACTTCTGCCTCTCAAGTGGTGATATTACAGTTATGTGCCAAATAATAATAACTTATTATTATTTTAAGCCGGGTTTTCACTATGTAACCCTGGCTGGCCTGGAATTCACGATATGGGCCAGGTTGTCATTCACACAGATAGGCTTAACAACAACATGGCTGGCAACACACCCAGTTTTGAGGGTTTCTCTGTGGAGCCCTGGCTGTCCTGGACTCTCTTTGTAGACTGGGCTGGCCCCAAACTCACAAAAACCAGCCTGTCTCTGCCTCCCTGAGTGCTGGGGTTACAGGATGGGCCACCAGGCTCAGTTCACACCCAGGTTTTTAATTCAAGTCTTTGTGAGTCCTAACCCACCCTAAGCCAGGCATTTTTCTAGGAAATAAGGAATAAAATGATAAACACAGCATGCCAATTGTTTTGGAAACTAACTAAATAAAGGCGTGTGGACTTGCAGCACCACCAGATGGTCAGACAAACTTCACTGAGAGAATGACAAAAACCTGGAGAACAGTTCCGCTTACATAAACACGCAACACACACACACTTACTAGTGAAGGAAGAGTATACAAGGCCTCTCTATGTAGTCCTGAAACTTGCTATGTAGACCTGCTGGCCTCAAATTCAGAGATCTGCATGCCTCTACCCATCGGAGTGGTAGGCTAAAAGCCATGTGGCACCATACCTATTTTTGTTGTTTAAAAAAAAAAAAATCTAGAAGATAGATGACTCAGCAGTTAAGAGTCTACTGCCCAACACCCACGTCCTGGCTCAAAACTGCCTGCAACTCCAGTGCCAAAGGATCTGACACCTTCTTTCAGCCTCCACCGGCACTCCTATGTGTGCGGCATTCATTCACACAGACACACACACCTACACATAAATAAACTTATTATTTATGGCACAGGGTCTCATTATGTAGCTCTGTCTGACCTGGAATGTGCTCTGTAGACCAGGCTGCCCTCAGAGTCACAGAGATCTGCCTGCCTCTGCCTTCCAAATGACAAAAATAAAAATAACTGAAAAGAAAATAGAGCTTGAATAAGTATAAGTTAAGGCTGCTTAAAGGTCACCGCTGCTCAATCTGAAACTAGCAACTGTGTGTTCAGTGATTCAAAATACCAGCACCAGGTACGGAGGCACACAGCTTTAACTCAGTACTCAGTACAAAACAAAACAAAAAAACATCAGCAGTGTGGGTAGGGGAAGGACAGAGGTGGCACTCCTAGCTGAGGAGCTACTGGCAGCTGACAGCTTCTAGGGAAGAGAGAGTCACTCATCTTTGTTGGGTGTCTGGTAGGTTGGCCATTCTCTAATAGTTTATAAAAAAGAAAGGAAAAAGACAAATTAGAAGAACTCCAAGGAGGTCAGTTGTCCGATTGGGTCAGATATGATAAAAATACATTGTATGCATGTATGTCGTTCTCAAAGAATAAATCTTAAAATTTTATTTATTTGTTTGCTTATTTATTTAGGTTTTTTTTCTTTCTTCTGTAGAACAGGCTGGCCTTGAACTCAGAAATCCACCTGCCTCTGCCTCCTGAGTGCTGGGATTAAAGGCGTGTGCCTCCACTATTTGGCTAAAATATTATTACAATAAACAAACAGACCAGCAAATAGGACATGGAGAGATGGCTCAGAGGTTGAGAGCAAACTTGTTGCTCTTGCAGAAGACTTGAATCCAATTCCTAGCACACACATGGAGGCTCACAACCACCTTCCTCTCCAGTTATGAGAAGCCAACGTGTGCTTTTCGGCTCTGCACATACTTGATGCACAGACAGGTACAGGCAAAAGTACTCATAAAAATAAATCCATTTAAAAAAAAGCACCAAACAGACCTGTGATGGCTCTCAGGGATGGAGTCAAGATGATCATGTCTATATTGAAGTATGGGATACAAATTGCTTTCCTTTCATTTGTTTTAAGATTTTATTTATTTTTATCATATCAGTGCTCTATCTGAACGTGCACCTGTACACAGAGGGAAGTAGAGGGCATAGAAGGTCGTGAGCCACCCTGTGGGCGCTGGGGATTGAACTCAGGACCTCTGGAAGAGCAGCCAATGCTCTTAACCGCCGAGCCAGCCATCTCTCCAGCCCTACTTTTGTTTTTAAAAGTACTTTCGGGTGTGGTCCACCTTTAATCCCAGCACTCATGAGGCAGAGGTAGGCTAGCCAGAATCACATGGTAAAAACCCTGTAAAAACAAATAAAAGAACTCTCTTTCTCTCCTCTGTTTTCCCCATTTCTTGACAGGATTTCATGTGTTCCAGGTTGGCAATGGACTCAGGATGTAGCTGAAGGTAGCCTTGAGCTTCTGATCCTCCTGTCTCTGCCTCCCAGGGCTGAGATTACAGCTACGTGCCAACACACCCAGTTTTACGTGGTGCTGGAGATCCAACTTTGAGACCTGTGAATGCTGAGCAGGTCCTCTGTCGACTGATCTATACCCAGCCCGGCTTGTCTGCTTACATGTTTGCTAGCTTTATTTGTTTCACGTGTGTGACTGTTTTGCACCACCTGCATGCTTGTGCCTGAAGAGGGCATCGCACCCCAGAGACAGGAGTTACGGATGGTGGCTAGCCACCGTGCGGATGCTGGGGAGCAGACCTCAGTAGTTTGCGAGTGGGACCAGTGCTTCTAGCCACCGCGCCAACTCTGCAGCCCTCATCTTTTGCTGTTGCCGACACCGACTGCAAAGTCCCCAGGGTGAAGCTATCCTGTCTCAGACTCCCCAGTAGCCGACCTTCTGTTGTCTTACTTTACAGTTGTTACAACTCACTGATTTTATTAAATGTGTAGGGAGGTTTGTGATAATAAACAACTGTTGTGACACAGAGACTCAAAGCCCTCGAGCTGAGGCCCACAGTCCAGATGTTTGCCAGATGTCTGACTCCAAATGCTCGTCAGCCAGTCTCACAGACAGGGAGAGTCTTCTCAAGACTTCAAATGCTGGCAGACAAGAGCAACTGTGGGCTGTGGGCAGCCTCTTCCCACACCCTGCAGAGGCAGAGGAGTCCTTCTCAACCTGAACCTAAAACCATCACAATGGTCTACCTGTTCCAGCTCCCAGACTCTTCCACGAACCTACTTCCCTATTTGTTCACAGCCAAAGCCCAGCTACCAAGAAGGTGAGCTGCTGGTATTACACTGATATCTGGCAGCTGACATTTACCGTCAAAATCACCGATGTCAGAGAGACCCGAAGGTCTCCTCAGGAGGGTCTGCCCACCTCCACCACAGACTGGGACTTCTCTCTCCCGACCCGCCGCCAGCTCTCCGCCAGCCACATCACCCTTCACCCTACCTGGTCGTGTAGACTGTCCTCGGGGCCTGGCTTTTCTTTGTGGTGCTTGGCATCCATGCAGACATTGAGAAGATCAGTCCTGGCCGGAGTAGCCCTGGACTGGGCACATTCGGCCACCCACATCAGCAGGAGCAGCAGCTGCGCCGTCCTCAGGCGAGCCATGGCGGACCCTGAAGGGAGAACTATGGTAGGTGCAGCCTCCAAGCTTGAGCTCAGCTGCTGTGGGCGGAGCCTGCGCTCGTGGACCTGTGTCACCTCCTCCTGTCAGTCTACCCAGAATCTGGGAGAATCAGACGCCCGGGAGACAATCACTGGTCAGGTCAGAGCCTTTTTCCTTTGGTTGTTTTTTTTTGTTTGTTTGTTTTTGTTTTTGTTTTTTTGAGAAGGGTCTCTCTGTGTAGCCTTGATTGTCCTGGACTCACTTTGTAGACCAGGCTGGCCTCCAACCTGCCGAGATCCTCCTGACTCTGCTTCCCTGAGTGCTGGAATTACACTGGCTTGGTCAGATCCTTTTTAACATCAGACAAATTGCAGACAAAGCAATTCAAAAAGAAGAGATGGGCAATTTGCAAAAATAAAGTTTACTCATGCTCATATTCAAAATCCTTGAGAGCAAATGTTTCAGTGTGAAAAAATTTTGAAGATTTTATAAAAGGTGATACAAGATTCAAGTATAGGTTAAAAGTCTTGAAATTTAGAGAGGAAACCGAAAGTGTAAAATTAGGTGATGAGAAAGGAGGTAGGCAGAGGACAGAAGTCATGAAGGACGATATAAAGCTCATTTTTTTCTCATAATTTCAACTTCATGACCACCAGTGCAACAGGATCTAGACAGAACTAGCTCCTGGAAGCACTTGTCACACTGACCCACTCTGAAAAAAGGAGATTTAGTAATTATCTTTGTGTGCTTGAGTGTTTTGCTTGAATGTATGCCAGTATACCACCTGCATGCAGTGTCCCCAGAGGCCAGAGGAGGGCATCAGATCCCTTGGTACTAGGGTTAGAGATGATTGTAAGCCATCATGTGGGTGCTGGGACTCTAATGTGGGTCCTCTGGAAAAGTAGCCGGTATTGGGGCTAGAGAGATGGCTCAGTGGTTAAAAGCTCTGTCTGCTCTGCCAGAGGACCAGGGCTCAATTCCCACACGGCAACTCACAACTGTCTGTAACTCTGTCCAGGTCCAGAGGCTCCAACGCTCTCACACAGACATTCACACAGACATACACACAGGCAGAACACCAATGGACAGTTAAAAAAAAAAAAAGGTATTTAGTTTGGTGGCACATGCCTTTGATCCCAGTACCGGGGAGGCAAAGACAGGCAGATCTTTTTGAGTTACAGAACAGCCAGGTCTAACTCAGTGAGACCCTGTCTCAAAACAAAACAAACAAACAAAACCTTAAGAAGCTACAAAGAAATTGAAGATTTATGGAATTTTGTTTGTTTGTTTGTTTGTTTGTTTGTAGGTCCAGACTAGCCTTGAAATCCTGAGCTCAAGGCAAGCAGTGGCTTGAGCCAGCACTCAGGAGAAAGAGGCAGCCTGAGCTACAGAGAGTGCCAGGGCAGCCAGGACACACAGAGAAACCCTGTCTGGGGTGGGGCAGAGGAGGGGAACTGAAAAGATTCCCACTAACTTCCTAGAGTTGGAAGTATAAACACATGCAGCCACACCTAGGCTTTTTTCAAGACAGGGTTTCTCTGTGTAGCCCTGGCTGTCCTGGAACTCACTATGTAGACCAGCCCGGCTTCGAACTCACGGAGATCTGTCTGCCTCTGCTGCACTAAAGGTGTGCGCCACTGTCCAGCCTTTGCTTCCCTTCTTTTTCAGCCCTTTCCTATCTATCATTTGAGCATTTCAACAGCACAGGCATCCCAATGGGCCCCAACGGAGACCCAAAGGCGTTCACAGCCAGCTGGACAGCCCTGGGAGTCCCAGGCGCTCCCTCCCACAGAGCTGGTGCTCCCTTGGCCATCCTACTATCAATTAACTGAAGACACTAAATTTGGGAGAGTTTGTACCTGCCCGCTACCCAAATATTCCAGATTTATTTCCCACAAATTCTCCTCTCCACCTCAAGTCCAAGTCCATGTTTCATTCAAGAGTTGGTAAAGCAAATGTACTTCCTGTCAGGTCCAAAAGAAGCCCAGGCTATCTGTGGTGCTACCAAAGCTCACGCTAGCTGGCGTGTTCACTGGGCATCACCACCCGATCTCTCCTCAGTCCTGCTCACCCTGTCCCCCCTTTTAAGGGTCTCTGGCTTATGGACTTCCCTCCCACTTCTCCGTATAATCCTGGTACTTCAGCTATGGTCTCCTGTCTTCCTGTCTTGGTCCCCTCCCTCTTGCCCTCATCTCCCTCCTCTCACGGCCCAGTCCAGTCTGCTACCCATTTTTTCTCTTTCCTTCTTTTCTTTCTTTCCGATTTTTTTTTTTTTTTCAAGACAGGGTTTCTTTGTGTAGCCGAGGCTGGGCTATCCTGGACTCACTTTGTAGACCAGGCTGGTCTCAAACTCACAGAGATCTTCTGTCTGCCTCAGCCTCCTGAGACCCCCGCTGAATTTTTAATTTTCTTGCCTTAGCCTCCAGAGCAGACAGGATTACAGGCTAACACCACCAGAGCCATCCAGACGTCTGTTTATCCCAATGCCTAGGCACTCATTCTCTCAGTTAAATCACTCATTCCAGGACCCAGCCATGCCTCTGTTAATCTACTTACTCTAATCTCCAAACTCAGGCCCGGGAAAACAGTGCTTTTGGAGCACCAGGTGTGTCTTCAGCTCCCGCAGAGTAAGACAAGCCCTGCTACTGGGAGCACGGGTTAAAGCTCAGAAAGCCTGGCCCAACCCAGGGGCCCCTCTCCCCTTCCTGCTTGGCCATGCGGAAAACAGACACAGACCTCTTCAGGCCACTTCACCGGAGGATTAAACGTAGAAGATAAAAAAACAGTCTCCAAATAAGGGCCAATTTCATCTGCGTGGACCGACTGGGGCAAGCTCCCAGTCGCACAGCAGGGACTACCCACCCAAGACTGACCCCTTTCCACAGCCCCTCCCCCTGCGAGATGCTCCACATTGCTAAAATGTTCCAAGTCCCTGCCCCACCCACCCCACCCGCACTCGATCTTTACCAGTCTCTCTATGTCTCTCTTTCTCTCTCTCCCCCTCTGCCTCCCCCTCCCTCTCTCTCTTTCTTTGGTTTTTCAAGCCGGGGTTTCTCTGTGTAGCCTGGGCTGTCCTGGAACTCGCTCTGTAGACCAGGCTGCCCTGCGTCCCCAGTGCTGGGATTAAAGGTGCGTGCCTCCACCGAGGGGCTGTCGGTGATCTCTTTTAAAACTCTGTTTTAACACCCTTCCAACAGCGCCCTGTCTCCCCGTGAACCACAGTCTTGCAAGCTCACCGCCATTTCCCCGGTCACACTCTCAGGTCTTAGTCCACCCGTGACACAGCCCCACCGCTACCTCATGCTTACACTTTTGGGGGCCGAAGCCTAGGTTCTGGTTAAAGGACAGACACTACTACCTTACAGTTGAACCTTGGGCCGGCCATGCTCTGCTCTGGGCTTCAGGCTCCACCTCTGGGTTCCCTGGGCTTCAGGCAGTAGAAGGCCTTTCCAATTCAGTAAATTCTTTAACATATGCTGCGGGTACCTTAGGGTTTGTGGTCCCAGTTGGAAAGAGTCAGGCCGTACACACGGGAAAGGAGGCGGCAGCTCTCAGGCGGGCTCAGGCTTCAGCTCCGCTCTAGACTCCCTTTGCTTTCTCTATTCCAGAGACTGTGAGGTTTAGTGGCCTAGGAGACGGGGGCTGTGGATCGGGCAGTGGGAAGGCAGCCCAGGAGTGGAGACCTGGCGAAGGCCCCTCAGCTGGTGATTACTGCGTGTGTGCAGCACCAGCCAGGCCTCTGTGGGGATGGGAGGCTCCGTCATGGAGGGTGTTACAGCAAGGGCTTGTCTAGCAAGTGTGGGGCCCTGGGTTCAATCCCCAGCATTGCAAACAACAGAGACACAAACAGCTGGTCAGTGGGGGTGCATACCTTCCATCCCAGTACTCAGGAGGCAGAGACAGGAGGATTTCTGTGAGTCTGAGACCGGTCTACAGAGAAATCAGTACAGACAGGGCTACACAGAGAAACCCTGTCTCAAAAAACATTGATGATTGATTAATTGATTGATTGAAAGCCTATGGAAGGCCAAACACTCAGTCCCCCCAAACCAAACAAACAAACTTTGTGTCTTGAGCTGCTAAGGTTTTTCGAGATAATCACACCTACTTCCACCATCCTTGTCCTGTTACACAAATGAATAGAACGGAATCCAGAGAACCACAACAGAGCCAATGTCAGGACCATCATTAGAACACAGGCCTCTCACCTCCAGGCCCATGTCCCTAACCTCTACCAGCTACTAGCTCTCCCCATCTCACAGCTGTCACCCACTTCCAGCCACGAAATCACTGATGGTCTAAATCTTCGGACAGGAGGCAGCCTCAGTGGTTTGAAAGCTCAGACCCCCCATCCTTTCCTTCTCTATTCACTGACCTCCCGTTCCTATGATGGGTCTTTGTAGTTCTTTAAGGATCTGAGCTAATTTCTACACTTCCCACATCCTACTGCAGCCCAAACAGAACAACCCACATCCATTATCCATCCCCTACTCAAGCCCAGGATGGTGCTGCTGTTGAAAAAGGAAGTTGGGAGTGGATTTGAGCACCAGAAAATGTAAAGCTGTGTGTGTGCGCGCCCACGAGCGGGTGTCTTCAGAGGAAGGCTCCAAGTTGAACATGGGCGTGAGAGCTATCTCAATAGAAACTTAGGTCAGATAAGAGAGGTGAATGCCAGGAGAAAGAGAAAAGGGGGGAGGAGAAACTAGAGGAGAAGGAGGAAGAGAAGAGAAAAAGAAGGAAGGAGTGGAGGCAGTTTGGCTTCTAGGGGAAAATTAGCCAAAAGAGGAAGGCCTACAAAGAGGCCAGCTCAGAGGAGGTCTCTAACTCCCATCCTGCTGCCTTCTCCACAGCCTCAGCAGTGTATCTGAGTCCTGCGACACCCCAGGAGCTGTTCTCTCCTGAAGATCAAGAGGTTGAGGACCTCTATCGCCTTCAGGCCTCCTTCCTTTTTTATATATACTTCCAGATCAGCCTGCTGATTGGGGAAGGGTGGTCCTAGTATCTAGCCATGCCTAAAGCTGGAGGCCCTGGGTAACAGAACCTGTCTCTGCCTGGAGGCTGATAATTAACTGGCCTTTATGGCTCCTCTGTTGCAAAAGTGAGTTTTGTCCCCTGGGCGATGCTCCTAAACTCTACAGATTCTGAATAGGTAATCTTCGAAGTGAGGATCTGAGTTGAAGATTGAGCTGAAAGCCTAGAGGGAACCACTGCCCTGTCATAGGCCTCAGCGCATGGTGAAAAAAAAGTAAAAGAAAAAGAGGACGTGACTGCTCCTAGGTATGGCAGAGAAGATTTATTGTCGACGTGAGGAAGAGCCTAGGCAGAGGCATCTGGAAGGGTCCAAAGTGAACATGCCCTGAGCCAGGCCATGTGAGGAGATGGGGGAGGAGAGAGCCAGGAGACCAAAAGGGCCAAAGGGTAAAAAGACCTGGTTATAGAAGAAGATAGTGCAGGAGGAAGGGCAGCCCAGGCTCTGGCTGGAGAAATTTTAGGATGGGACAGGATGTGTCAGCCCGGAGGACCCTGTAACAAGTAGGGCCTGAGGAATGCTGAGAGAGCTGGGTGGACTGCACAGATAGGCACCTCCTCTAGCTGTTGGTCCCGACATGAGACCTAACACTGCCCTGAATGGTGGGTGTTGTACCCATCTGGGCCTGAGTGCTAGGATCACCTGACCACCAGGGAGGGGCAGAATCGGGCAGTCGCCTGGAACCAGTCCGGGCTGTATCTCCCTGAGCTAGCGGCTCATTATCAGCAAGAATGACATTAGCGTCTCTCCGGCCCAGCCTCCAAGTGAGTGCCTTGTGACCAGGCGGATAACAGGAAGCAGGCTGACACCTCCCACATCCAGCAGTGGGACTAAGGGCCTTGGCCACAGAGCAGGAGAAGGCCTCCAGATTGCAGGAGTGAAGCTTCCTGAGCTTTTCTGGTGTCAGCCCACACATGTGCCTTTCACACCGCCCATCCTCAGAGCTGTGGACACACTGCAAGCCTGGTGTCCTTTATTTGCAAGACAGAAGTCTGCCCAGCGTCCGGGGCAGCATCCTAAGAATACAGACTCCATGCTGTTTCTTTTCTTTCTTCCCTCCTTTCTTTTTCTTTCTTTCTTTTTTTTTCTTTCTTTCGTTTTTTTTGTTTGTTTGTTTGTTTTTGTTTTTTTTTTCTTTGAGACTCTTTTTCTTTGTATTGCCTTGGCTGTCTTGGAACTCACTCTGTAGGCCAGGCTGGCCTTGAACTCAGAGATGATCCGCCTGCCTCTGCTTTCCCAAATGCTGGGTTTAAAGGCGTGTGCCACCACCTGACTCCATGTTGTTTCTTTAGCACCCTCTCCTGCCTGAGTTTCTCCTAACTTCCAGCTTAGCCGGCTAGAATTCTGCCTGTACTTCTTTTTCTTTTTAAGAGCTTTTTAGCAGTTCTTTTTCTATTGTTTATTTTATTTTTTATTATTTATTATACATACAGTGTTCTGGCTGCACACCAGAAGAGTGCACCAGATCTCATTATAATGGTTGTAAGAGAACATGTGGTTGCTGGGAATTGAACTCAGGACTTTCGGAACAAGCAAGCCGCACCCTACTGTTCTAAGCCTTGTTGACTCTTCGGTATATGTGTCTCCACAAGGCCTTTGAAAGGAGTTCACTCCAGTCCCTTTCTGTCAGGGAAGCTGACACTGTCATTTGTGTTCCCCTACTGACAGGATAAACGCCTCGATTCCTCAACTCCCGGCACCTCCCATTCAAAACCCAAGCCTTGGGCATCTGCGATAAAATGGCACTGCCTCCCACCCTGCTTCAGGGGAGAGCGTGGAGACAGAATGACATCTCTTCAGGAACTAGAGTGGGAGGCTTCCAGACGGACGGTGCAGTGGCTTTAGTGGGCAGCTGTAGGTTGGGGTCTGTCTCCGTTACTTTTCTATTGCTGTGATAAAACATCATGACCAAGGCAACCTATAGAAGGAAGGTTTATTAGGGGCTGAGAGTTCCGGAGAGATAAGAAGTCATTACCGTCTTTGTGGGAAAGTGTGACAGCAGGCAGGCTTGGGACTGAAGGTAGCAGTGAGAGCTGAGAAGTCACAGCTCAAACTGCAAACAGGAAGCAGAGAGAGAAAGAGAAAGGAAACACTAAATGGTGTAATGAAAAACTCTTAAAGCCCCTCCCCAAGTGGCATACTTCCCTAGCAAGGCCACACCTCCTAAGCCTCTCCAAACAGCCAACGGGAGACCAAGTATTCAAAATGCCCAGACTATGGGAGACACTCATTCAAACCAGCACAGGGGCTGAGTGGCCGCAGGAGGACCTGCGGAGATGCAGGAAGAAAATTCAGGACTCCCAGAGTGCGCTGTGGGAGTACAGTTTATTTGTGGGTATAGAAAGGGAAATAATTTGACATAGGGCCTAAAAGGAGGTAGGGGATTTCAAACACCACTGAAAATTTTTGTGTTTTAGAAGATACCACAGGGGCTGGAGAGATGGCCCAGATGGCACTGGCTGCTCTTCCAGAGGTCCTGAGTTCAATTCCCAGCAACCACATGGTGGCTCACAACCATGTATAATGAGATCTGGTGCCCTCTTCTGGCATGCAGGTGTATATGCAGGCAGAACATTGTATACATAATAAATCTTTTTAAAAAAATCAGGGAACCACTGGAATGCATTAAGAGTCAACAAGAGAAGCAGAGCATAGTGGTACATGCCTGATGAATGAAAAGGAAAGGACTTAAAGACATGACTGGTCTTGGGTTTCTGCAACAGATGAATGAAAAAAATAAGTAAATAAAAAGGAAAGACATTACTGCTCCTAGGTATGGCAAAGGAGGTTTATTGTAGATAAAAGGGAGAGAGCATAAGCCAGGCAGTGATAACACATGCCTTTAATACAAGCGTTTGGGAGGCAGAAGCAAGTGGATCTCTGAGTTTGAGATCAGCCAGGGCTACACAGAGACAGAGAGAAACCTTATCTCAAAAAACTAAAAATAACTGTGTGTGTAGGCGGTGGGGGGGGGTAGAACATAGCCAGAGGCAGGGACATCTGAAAGAGTCCACAGTGGACTTGACCCTGAGTCACGTGATGGGGCGTGGGGGAGGAGCTAGACCAGGAGACCAGCAGGGGAACTGGGGGTTGGCGGTAGAGGAGAAGGTATATCCAGATCCACCTATACCCTGTAACAGGTAGGGACTGAGGGATGCTGACAGAACCTGGCTGCCAGGTCTGCTTTGACACATCAAATAGGCACCCCAACCATTTGTCCCAGGGTTGAGTATCATCCGTAAATAATAGCAGTTGGAAGGCAGAGGCAGTAGGATTCTCTGCAAGTTCAAGACCAGCCAGGGCTACACAACAAGACCTTGTCAGGGGGAAGGGGAATGACAGCAAGAGGGAGCCATGCTTGTAATTCTAATTACTGGAGTCACTGAAGCTGGAGGATTGTAAATTCTGCCTAGGCTACAAAGAGTTCGGAATGGATTCCAGGAGAAGACTGTCAGCGAGGGCAGATACACACAGTTTTGATAGTTGTAGCTTCTGGATGGTTATCAATATAGCCCCAATTATCAAAATATTTGCTTTTCCATAGGTTTGCCAACACAACACACCTGTAGCAGGAAACCTTGATTTTTCTATTTCTCTGACAGGAAGGAAAGAGCACCTCACCCCACCCATCTTTTTGACAAAGTCTTATGGATCCCAGCCTCACACACCGTGTTCGGTGTCTGTGGTGCTGGAAACAAACCAGGCCGCAGTGCACACCGGTCACACACTCATCACCTGAGCCATATCCCCAGCGTGCTCAGTGAGGATGCCGGGCCTTAGGGTTGCTCGGCAACCGCTCTGGCCCTGAGCCAGATCCCCAAGCACTCAGCATGGTTTTAAAACCACTTACTGTGGTTTTATTATTTACAATAACACTAGTCCTGAGCTGGGGGTGGTGCATGCTTGTGAACCCGGAACCCCCACAATCCAGAGCCCATGCTCCCCCTTCACGCCTTCAACGACTCAGCGCCAGCAGCCGATCGCTCTCATAATAAAGCTCCTGGTAGTCTCCTGGTGGTCTCTGAGGGTCTCGTGATCCTGGCATAACAAGAGGCAGAGGCAGGTGGATCTCTGCGAGTTCAAGACCAGCCTGGTCTACATAGTGAGTTCCAGGACAGCCAAGGCTACAGCAGAGAAACCCAATCTTGAAAAAACAAAAAAGACGTAGCTGTAGGCAAGCCTGAAGAACATTTTCTAAATTAGTGAGGGAGGGCCCAGCTCATTGGTGGAGCTGGTGGAAAGCAGGCGGAGCAAGCCATGACAGGCAAGACAGTAAACAGCACCCCTCCCCTCTACAGCCTCTGCATCAGCTTTTCTCCTGGCCTGTTTGAGTTTCTATCCTGACTTCAGTGATGAATGGAGATGTGGAAGTGTAAGCCAAATAAACCCGTTCCTACCCAAGGTTCATGGTCACGGTGTTTCATTGCAGCAACGATAACCCTACTAAGACACTGGGCTACAGGTGTCTCACATAGACAGACAGACAGACAGATAGATAGGCAAGCAGGCAGGCAGACCGACAGATAGACAGACAGATGCGTCTTTCTACATAAATCTAAGGAGGTGTAACCGGACATAGAGTTGCCCTGGCTGGCACAGCCCATTGACTTCAGTCCCTGCCGATGCCGCTCTGGAGCAGGTTCTTCTGCGACCTTGAAGTCTACTAAAAAGTAGAGGATTGTTACTTTGTAGACGTTCCCTTCCGCTGGGCTTCTCCTTCTCAGGTGAAAGCTGGCAGAGATACTTCTGAGTAACTTTGTGTACCTGTTGCAGTCTAGCGGGAACGTGGGGTCTGAGTTTGCTCTTGCCTGGTGAGGGTGACTTTGCTCTGTTCTTGGAATCTCGTTTGCCAGGTTTCCCCAGTACTGTCTCCTTGTTTGTAATAACTGTGGTGTTGTGAGAACTAGATAGGTCATCAGCAGCTCTCGCCTACAAGTCTCACTCTCTGATGGCTTTTGTTGTTCGTTATTGACTGTTTTTGTTTTGTTTGAGGTGCTCTCACTATGGAACTCTGCTGGCCTGGACTATACTATCTAGACCATGGTTGGCCTTGGACTCATAGAGAACTAACTGCCTCTTGAGTGCTGGGATTATAGGCGTGTAACACCACACCAGACCTGATGGACATTAAAAACGATTTTTTAAAACATGTATTTGTGGGCTGGAGCGATGGCTCAGAGGTTAAGAGCACTGGCTGTTCTTCCAAAGGTCAATTTTTCTTCCTGAGTTCAATTTCCAGAAACCACATGGTGGCTCACAAGCATCTTTAATGGCATCTGGTGTCCTCTTCTTGCCTGCAGACACACATGCAGGCAGAATGCTGTATACATAATAAATAAATCTTTAAAACAAACATGTATTTGTTTAGTGTGGTATGGGTGTGTTCAGGAAGTAAGTAGGTTTATGTGTGTGAGTGAGCATGTGCTGTGGCCAGAGGACAACCATCAGCTCCCTCCTTCCATCATGTGGCTTCTAGAGATCTAACTCAGGACATCAGGCTTAGCAGCAGCAAGTTGCCTTTTCTTGATGAATCATCTTGCTGGTCCCTGATCGCACCTGTGATGCCAGCATTCAGGGAGGCAGAGGCAGGCAGATCTCCGTAAGTTGAGGCCATCCTGGTCTACAAAGTGAGTCCAGGATAGCCAAGGCTACACAGAGAAACCCTGTCTCAAAAAAATAAAAATAAAAACCAAACACCCAAACATAACGAATATATATTAGTTTATTATGTGTAAACATGCTTGTGTATATGTACGGTTATACAATATAATGCAGCCTGGGGCACCATGGCAGGCCCATGCTGAAGTGAGCCTCTGAGAAATTACACCATGCAACAGATCTTTTATAGAGGAGTGAGGGCAGAGAAAGAAGGGGCAGAGAGGGAGAGAGAGGGGGCTCTGAGGACAGAAAGAGGGAGAGAGAACAAAGAGCTGGGGTGGCAAGCAGTCCTCTCTCTCTCTCTCACACACACACACACACACACACACACACACACACACACACACACCTGCTGCACCTGGCGGCAGCAGGTGATAACATAAGCACTTACTAGGTCCCTGAGGGCGGGCCAGCAGAATCATCTGCATGCTAACATCCCTCCCTTTTGTTTAATTCAAAACAAGGGGTGGGGAGGTGGGAATGAGGGGCTGTGTTCTTCAGCTGCTTCCTGTTGACTGAGGGTGACATCTTTTCGGACCCTGAGAAAACTGGAATGCTGGCCAAGTTCTGGCTGTTTCACTGCGGTCCAGGCTGTGGGACCAGTCTGGGGCTAGGAGAGCACAGGTCCAGGTGAAGCATTCTGCCAGGCTGGGCCAGAGCGCTTGGGGGTAACTGCTTTGGAGCTGGCCTGCATGAAGATTTTAAGGAAACATCTGGGCTTGTCAGGACGCCAGTGTGTATATAGACACACACATACACATACATATACATAATACATATAAATTTTATTGATTATGCGCAGAAGGTAAAGTCAAGGAGGTTAGAGAGAAAGTTTTTCTTGGGTGTACATTTGAAACTTGAGTCCCAGAACCAGGGAAGGGGAAGCGTTCTGCCCTCTGCAGTAGCAACGGGGGGGTTGATTGGGGTGCATATCCGGAGTCCATCTGACCAGTGAGAGGTGGATCCCCGTGGCTCTCTGAAGCTTACAAGTTTACAAAAGAGATAAGGTTTAGACAGGTTAGTTAGCATTACCATTGTTCGTAATTTCTATGGAAACCCGTGTAGTAGAGAGGGCAGTAGACACACAAGTTTTGTGTTATAGTAGAAGCCTGAGAAATTATTTGGGGTTAAAAACACGACTACCTTTTTTTCCCTTCTTTTTTTTTTTTTTTTTTTTTTTTGTTTGTTTGTTTGTTTGTTTGGTTGGTTGGTTGTTTTTTGAGACAGGTTTTCTGTGTAGCCTTGGCTGTCCTGGACTCACTTTGTAGACCAGGCTGGCCTCACAGAGAGCTGCCTGCCCCTGCCTCCCGGGGGGCTGGCATCAGAGGCGTGCACCACCATGCCCTGCTGTACTTTTTTAAAGTGAGCTCTGAGAAGACAGAAGACATCCATGGAGCAGAAAGGTCAAGCGCTCATTTGACCTGGATCTTCAGCATGACTACAGACTGCGAAAGAGGGCCTTCTTCCCTTCATTCAAAAGACTGGATGTATATAAATTTAGCACAAGGAGAAACACTTCTAAGTCTGTATTTAAGCTGGGTGCGGTGGTGCACACCTGTAATCCCAGCCCTGACGGAGGCAGAGGCAGGCAGATCTCTGTGAGTTCAGGCCAGCCCGGTCTAGAAAGCCAGTCCAGGACAGCCAGGGCTATAAAGAGAAACCCTGTCTCAAAACAAACAAACAAAAAACAAACAACCACAAAAATGTTTCTGTGTGCAGGTGTGTGCAGACACATGTGCGTACAGCTACGTCACATCACTTCTGTGACGTCTAGGGGAAAAGGTCAGAGCCCGCCTCCAGGTGAAAGAATTTACCAAACCCCACCAACCCCTGAGCACAAAACCCCACCAATCACAGGCCACCCCGAAAAACTCTGTCCCCAAGAAACCCTATATGTAAAGCCTGGCTTCTGCGCAGTTCTTCGCTCCTTCTTGCCTGAGTGGAGGCAGCTACCCTCTTATGTTTCTTTCAATAAATCTCTTGTGTGAAGTTTATTGTGTAGGGTGACCTTGTGGTGTTCTTTGGCGTCCAGTTGCCAGGGTATCCTTCTCTTCAGAGCTGAATGCCTCCATTAGGAAAACCTTTCCCCTCAGAGCTGTCACACCTACCTGGGGGTTGGTGAACAACTTGCAGGGGTCTGTTTTCTCCTCCTGCCATGTGGGTCCCCAGGATCAAATGTAAGTCGCTCAGGTTTGAAGACAAGTGCCTGTTGAGCCCTAAAATGATGCATTTTATATATAGTTTTTTTTTCACATTATTAATTAATTAATAATTAAAGAGGCACGTGGGACATGGAGGAGCATGCCTGTTATCCCACGCTGAAGCAGGAGGATTGCCACACCACTTCAGGGCACCCTGGTCTACACAGCAAGTTTCAGGTCAGCTGACCATACGTAGCAAGGTCCTGTCCAACAAGAGAATTAAAAAATGGAGGAAAAAGGGGTGGGGATGAAATGTGGGAGGTGACTGAGTCAACACCCGGTTTTTTAATCTCCCCACAGTAAAATCATGCCTCTGGAGCCTGCCCACACCACACCACACCACATCACCAGCCTTTTGGTGAAGTGAAACCTTATGGGAAGCGGAGGAGGAACGAAGCTCAGTTGCTCAGAGCAGCTTCGGGAAGGCTTCCCGTCCCCCTTCCTCTGTGGCTCTGGCCACACCAAGCTGGCCGCTGTTCTCTGACACCCTCTGACCTGTGTATATGCTATCTTTTGCCCAGCTTCCCTTTCCTCCTCTGTCTTCCTGGAAGATATGAATAATCCTCCAAGGCCAAGGTCAACAGTCCCTTTATGGGACGTTTTCCCAGGATGTCTGACTGGTGAGCTCTTCAGTGTCTCCTGGAGGTGGGGAGCTGACGCCCTGTATGTGTACTACGCAATGGCCTGGAGGAACGTCTCTCCTCTTAGGCCTTGCTGCTGCACTCCGACACAGGCAGGGAGAGGTGTCCGTTCCTCTCTCCAATTCCCTTATGTTCCTGTGCCTGCTCTACACCTTGCTCTCACTGTGAGGTCTGACCCCCATCTGCTAAGTAGGCCCTTGGGTCATGTGCACTGAAACGGTATGAAGATGGTGCTTGACTCACAGTGGGGCTAGATCTATGGACCCTAAGCCACCACGGATTTGGTGGTGTCCTGGGAGGTGACGCTTCACTGTGCCCCAACCCAGCCGACCTAGATAACCTCCCATCTACTTCCCTGTCAAAATCAGACCCTTCTTCTTCTGAGACCCCACTCTAACCTCACTTGGTCTTACAGTGCTTGGTGTTTAGGGGATTCATCCTGCCCCAAGCAATCCTTGGCTGGGCACCCATGTGGCTGTCACTAAAAGTAGAAGCAGTAGCTGAGGCATCTGTAGGTTGTGTCTGTTTGTCTGTTCTGCCCTGGGAGACAGTCAGGGGTAGACGGTTATGAGACAGAGGCAATGATCATGGGGCTCTCACCAGTTTACTGTTGCCCTTTAAACCCAGATCGTTTGCTTTCCATAGCCTGTGTACCCCATGGGGAAGCTTAGAGAACGAGGGGCACTCAGAGGCCAGAGTCCTTCCAGGGGTCACAAGGAATGAACCCTTCATCTGTACCCCACTCCCAACAGCGCTTCAACTCCAGGTTTTGACACAACCTTGTTCTGTGATCTTCGAAGGAGCCTTGGTTCCTCCAGATCCACAGGCTTCTTAAACCCTGACTTTTGACCCTGAGTGCAGTCCCGTAACTGAAAACAGGGTCCTAAAGCTTTGACAACAGTTACGTTTCTGAATGTCAACAAACAAAATTAACGAATAATGAAGCTGCAGTACTCTCTGGCGGAGGCTGGCCATGCTGCCTCCCACGACTCCACCCGCAAACTTGGTTCTGAACACGTAACATGTGTACAAGAAAGCTCACCACCTGAAACACTCGTGCTCAGATCAAGACTTGCATGCAATGATTTGCAGTGTTTTTACTGCACATAAAAAATCTTCTGTTAGTTCTGGTTTGAATGTGAAATGTCTCCCTATGGGCTCACTTGTTAAGCAGTTGTTTCCTAACTGGTATTTTAGAAGGTTATGGAACCTTTAGGAAATGGTGCCTTACTGGAGGAAATACATCGCTGCCAGTGGTCTTTGAGGTTTTGTGGTTTGAGCCTACTTCCTGGTCTCTATCTGCTTCCTGTGTGCAGATAAAATGTGATCAGCCAGGGGCTGGAGAGATGGCTCAGAGGTTAGGAGCACTGGCTGCTCTCCCAAAGGTCCTGAAATCAATTCCCAGCAACCACATGGTGGCTCACAACCATCTCTAATGAGATCTGGCGCCCTCTTCTGGTGTGTGGGCATGCAGGCAGAATACTGTATAAATAATAAATTAAAAAAAAAAAAAGTGATCAGCCAGCTTCCTGGCCGCCAGCCAGCCTCATACTCCTGCTGGATGCCTTCCCCACCATGACAGACTGTACCCCCCTGGACCTGTAAGCCAATACAAACCCTCCCTTCCCTAACTTACCTTTTGTAGAGGTATTTTTATCACAACAGAAAAGTTCATATAGAAACATACCAGCTAAATCACAGAAAACAAAGACTGAAAATTTTCCTACCATTATTTCTCGGGATGTAAGTATCTTGGTCAAATATCTTGCTGAGTGTGCTGGTGAGGATCTGTAATTTCATTACTGAGGATATTGGGGTCAGGAGATCTGCCCAGGGTACTTGAATCTTTATCTCAAAATATTGCCCTACTCAAGCCGGGAATGGTGGTGCATGCCTTTAATCCCATTATTTGGGAGGCATTGTAAGTTCTAGGACAGCCAGGGGTACACAGAGAAATCCTGTCTTCAAAAACCAAAACCAAAACAACAACAACACAAATCAATTAACCAACCAAACAAACAAAAATTACCCCACCCCTTTAAAAAGAGTGCATCTTAGCCAGTATGATGGCACACCACTTTAATCCCAGAACTCAGGGAGGCAGAGGCAGGAGGATCTCTGTGAGTTCAAGGCCAGCCTGGTCTACAAAGAGAGTCCAGAACAGCCAAGGCTACACAGAGAAACCTGTCTCAAAAAAAAAAAAAAAAAAAAAGGAGTGTATCTTTGAATTGTGTTGTATTAGAATATTTTTGTAGGGGGTGGTTTGTTTAGTTTTTTTGTTTTTCAAGACAGGGGTTCTCTGTGTAACCGCCCTGGCTGTCGCCACTGCCCAGTGTTTTGTTTTGTTTTTTAACGTGCATGGCTGTTTTGCTTGTATGCATGAGCTGTGAGTTGCCATAGCCATGCTATGAGTGGAGCTTTGGTCTTCTGGAAAAGCAGCCGGTGCTGGGCCATCTCTCCAGCCCCATTTTCGTTATTTTGAAGTACATTCCTTTAGGAAAGAAGTTTGGTGTGTCAGTGCACACCATTAGTCTCAGTCAGAGGCAGAAGAATCTCAGTCTAGTTAGTCCAGAACAGCCAAAGCTACACAGAGAAACCTTGTCTCAAAAAGAAAAAGAAAAGGAGTGTATGTTTGACTTGTGTTGTATTGGAATTGAGACCTTGTCTCAAATGTTTGTTTTTTGTTTTTGTTTTTAATTTAGGAAGCTTGAGCGGGCTTGGTGATTAAGAGTGCATATTGCTCTACAGAAAACCAAAGTTTGGCTTCTAGCCAGCACATCAGGTGGCTCACAGCCACCTGTGGAACTCCTGCTCCAGGGAATCTGAGGCCCTCTGACCCCCGTGGGCATTTGCACACACATGTACATACATGTGGTGGTGACAAGTTTGGGGAGAAGGTTTTCCTTCCACCAGTGTTCTCGGCATCAAGAGCACAGGTGTTCAGGCTTGGCCGAGGGTGTCTACTCACTAAGCCAGCTCATCAGCACTATTACTTATTATTTTATTTTTTAGTCCCACATAGCTAAACCTATAAGACTTTAAACTCCTATTTCTTCCTGCTCTGGCTCCAAAGTGCTGGGATATGGCCACGTGCCACTCTGCCAGGCTCAACCAGTTGTTTGTTTTTTCTGTTGTTGTTTTTCCAAGACAGCATTTACGTAGCCCTGGTTGTCCTGGAAATCAGTCTGCAGACCAGCTGGCCTCCAACTTGGAGATCCTCTTGCCTCTGCTCCCCCCCCCCCCAGTGCTGAGATTAAAGGCATGTGCCACCCCACCTGGCAAACAGTTTTTGAAAACTGAGAACTTGAAGGGAGCGTTGGCTATCATGTAGGAAGAATGAGGGTTCCTGCAGTGTGTGTGTGGAGGGGCGGGGGATAGAGCATGGTGAGCAGTGACCTGACCAGTTGCTGTTTGCTGGTAAAGGGTGGCTTTTGAGGAAAACTAATGCTCATTAGCAGGAAACAAAACAGGTTTGCCTTTAAGCACTCAAGAACCAGAACTGCAGAGTGCAGCCCCAGAACTGTTGGTAGACAGCCAGCTCCTGAGGCTATGACTTTCTGTGATAGCCCTGATCTGTGGCCTGGGTAGTCAGGCAGGTAGGAACCAACACTCTGATAGCTACCCAACATTCTGCTTTTGGGACAGTGCCACAAAGCAGGGATGCTAGGGGACAGGGCAGGACTTATGATATGATGAGACCAGATGGCATACGGATGGTACCTGTGCCGAACGTAGCCTAATGTCCAGAAGCTGTGAACTGATTTCATAAGGAAAAATAACTTTGCAGATTCAATGAAGATATATATCTTAAGACAGATAATACCTAGATTTTCTGATGTGCTGCATGGGGACAAGAGTCCTTAGAAGATTAGTGAATAGGCTGGAGATATGGCTCATCAGGTAAGAGCACTGGCTGCTCTTTCAGAGGACCTGGGTTCAATTCCCAGCACCTACAAGGGAATCATCTGTGTTTCTGATTCTACTTTCAGTGAATCCAATGCCATCTTCTTGGCTTCCAAGGACACTGCCAACATGTGGTACACAGACATACATGCAGGTAAAACATTCGTACACTTATACATACAATAAACAACAACAAAACCCAGGTAAGAAAATCAGCCAGAGACCTCAGATACAAGAGGCTTGCCACTGAGTGAGGTGGCACTTAGGCACCTGAGGAAGAGAGAGGTCAGCCTTGGTGAGGTAGTGAGTTCCAGGTCAGCCAAAGCTACACAGTGTTATAATGAATGAAAATCCCAGTCATTTGATTTTACCAATAAAGACTCAGGAGCTAGATGCTGGGGTGAAAACCTGCTAGCTCAGAGAGGGAGAAAGCAGTCAGCTGACCTTCCAACTCAGAGTGCTGAGATTAAAGGCATGTGCCATCACGTGCAGCTTGTCAGCTGGTTTCTTGCTCTGCCTCTTGACCTAGGGTTGACTTTATTTAGCTCTTGTTTATAGAAAGCTCTTGGATTAAAGGTGTTATGCTAGGGTTGAGCCACTCCATAACTAAAAATGGATTTTTACTGTTCACAATCTTGGGGTTCACAATGGATTAAATATCCTGTAACAACACAGTGTAACAAAACAAAATAAAACAATGGTGGTGCACGCCTTTAATCCCAGCACTTGGGAAGCAGGGGCAGGCACATCTCCAAATTCGAGGCCATCCTTGTCTATGGAGTGAGTTCCAGGATATCCAGGGCCACACAGAGAAATGCTGTCTCCGGGAAAACAAACAAACAAAGCAAGAGGCTGGAGTGACAGGCACAGCAAAGCATGGAAAAAGGTTCAAGGAAGCATCAAGTAAGTGTCCAAAGGCCAAGCGGTGTTAGTGGGTTTGAAGAACTGAGGCTTGTTGGGGTATAACATGCAGAGGTTAAATCCACAGCAGGGTGGACTGGAAATCAGCGCTAGTTGGTGCGCGGTGAGCTTTTTTTGTTTTGTTTTCTTGAGACGTGATTTCTCTGAGGCCTGGCTGTCCTGGAAGCCACTCTGTAGATGAGGTTGGCACGCTCCGCCACAGCTCAGCTTGTTCCCAGTGCTCTCACCCTGACCGTCAGTGACTTCGTGGGGAGCCACCTGAAGAGGCAGGGCTGAGGTTCTCAGCAGCACCGCAGCAGAAGGTTGGCTGCAGGCTCCCTTTGAACCCGTTCTTCACACAGAGCCTGCTCTCCAGTTGTCTGGGAGCTTTAGCGTGGTAAAATGTAGAAAATATGAAGAGTTCCTTTTTGCCCTTTTTTATTTTGTGTATGGGTGTTTGGACTGTATGCATATTTGTGCACCACATGAGTGTCTGGTGCCAATGGAGGCCAAGAGACAGAACCTGAGTCCCTAGAATCAGGGCTATGTGTCTGTGAGTGAGCACGTAGGTGCGAGAATCTAATCCAGGTACTCCAGAAGAGCAGCCAGTGCTCTTAGCACAGAGCAATCGCTTCAGCTCCTGTTTTGTGTTGGTGACAGGGTCTTGCAACATTGAGTAGGCGGGTCCAAAACTCAGACTCTACAGCCCAGACTCACACAAGGTGCCCCTACAGCCTCAAGCCTACATGCCAGCATGCCCAGCCTTATTTTTGCATTTTTAGAAGCACAATTTAGCAGCATTAAAGGCTAATTCATGCCAGGTGGTGGCGGTGCATGTCTTTAATCACGTGGGAGGCAGGGGCAGGCAGATCTCTGAGTTCAAAGCCAGCCTGTTCTACAGAGTTCCAGGACAGTCAGGGCTATACAGAGAAACACTGTCTCAAAAAAACAAAACAAACAAAACTCCAAACCAAAATAAAACCAAGGAACCAAACAAACAGACAGAAGACTAACTCCTCACTGAACTCTCCCAAGGCCCGGCTGCTTCCATCCTACTGTCTCTGAGTTTGACAACTTCAGGAAGCTTATTATCAATAAATCACTTGTCAAAGGACAGTGTTGTTTTTCTCTGACCAGGTGCCATTACCTTATAAGCCACCTAGCTGGTCCATCACTCTGCTTTCTTTACAACCAACCAGGAGAGAGCCTAACCACTACAGAACACACCCAGCACCCCCTGAAGCCTCGTTCTTGTCTGGTTTCCAGTTAGGTCTTCCTGGGGGTCCGGGCCTTCCTGACTGTGCCCATCTACGAATATGTGGCCGACAGTGTGACGCAGGGCACACTCACTACAGGCTTGGTGTGTATATTCATCTTTTCTTTTGTTGTGTATTCATTTTTTTTCTACCCCAAACTTTGTGGCTAAAAACAACACAAAGGTAATTTACAGTTCCATAAGCTACAGATACGATATGGGTCCCTCTAGAGGTGGAAAGCAGTGTGTGCAAAGCCCTGTTGCTTTCTGGAGCTTCTCAGGGAAGTTTTCCTTCTTTGATTTTTCCGCGTCTAGAGGCCACCTCCTTCTGTTAGCTCGCTATCCCTCTCCCGTTCCAAGTCAGCAAAGTGAGGTTTCCCTGACATCCTCTCTCCTGGTAACAAACTGGAAAATGTTCCCTGGCTTGCAAGATGCACCTCCTGGCATAATCTCAAACAGTCACCTGATCTCAAGCTCTTTTGCCTAATTTGTAAATTCTTCTTTATTTTATGCATGTGAGTGTTTTTCCCACAGGTGTGTGTGCGCTGATGCCCATGCCAGCCAGCGGAGGCCAGAAGACGAAGACCATATTGCATTCTTTGGAGCTAGAGTTGTAGAGCGCTGTGAGTCACCAGGTAGAGAAACGTTCTTAATTGCTCAGCCATCTTTTCAGCTCCCCTTTATCTTGTTTTCTTTTATCATGACAGGATCTTGCTGCAAAGCCAGGCTAACTACAATGCCCTAGAGAGCACAGGCTAGCCTGGAACTCACAGTCCTACCAACATTCTTCTAAGTGGTAAGACTACAGGAGTACCTCACCACACTTGCGCAGAGCCTTCACCTTTTTTTTTTTTTAAGATTTATTTATTTATTAGTTATACGCTACTCTGCCTGTGTGCATGCCTACACGCCAGAAGAGGACATGAGATCACATTATAGATGGTTCTGAGCCACCATGTGGTGGCTGGGAATTAAACTCAGAACCTTTAGGAAGAGCAGCCAGTGCTCTTAACCTCTGAGTCATCTTTCCAGCCCCAGATCCTTCATCTTAATGTCTCTACAAAGCACCTTTTGCAATCTAAGATAACACTCCCAGGGTCTAGGATGCGGACACAGACATCTTTGGGGTAGTGTTTTGTTGTTTTGTTCACCTGCTATCCCAGTGTAATGAAGGTATGTGTTTAAGTTTGTGTAAGTTTGGGGTTTCTTCAGCTTTTGCTTTCAACACAGAAGAGCTCTCTTCCTACTTTTTGTCTGTTTTGGTCAGAGGAAACTTTAACTGTAGTAAACAAATATATGCAAACCCACCATGTAGATAGGAGCCAGCAAGAGCTCCCTTTCTGAGGCTGGCATTCTAGGGAATTGGAAGTGAATCTAAACAGATCCCTTCCAACTCATCCATTCATTAAAAAAAAAAAAAAAAAAAAATTCTAGATGTGATGGTTTGAGTAAGAACTGTCCCCCACAGGCTAGAATATTTGATCATTTGATTCCCATTTAGTGGCACTGTCAGGCCCTGAGTCCTCAATGAATGGCCCAGCAACCCTGATGTAGACGGAACCTTATTTGGGGCTATGGAACATTCCTGGGCCAACTTCCCTGCAGGGCCTCCGAGCTCTCCACACTATCCCTCATACCTGCTGTTCTGTCTTGTTTCCTTACTCCCCACAACTTCAGCATGCCCAGGGAATCCCTTCTTGTTTCTGTTCTCTTTTGAGACCTTCTCTGTCCTGCTCAAGAAAGCTTTTTTTCTTTGTTTGTTTTTGTTTTGGCCTGTCTGGTTTACATATTGAGTTCTAGGCCAGCTAGATTACTCAGTATCTCTCTCTCTCTCTCTCACATACACACACACACTCACCAACTTTTGAAAAAAAATTTTGAGACAGGGTTTCTCTATATAGCCCTGGCTATCCTGGAAGTCACTCTGTAAAGCAGGCTGGCCTTAAACTCAGAGGTCTACCTACCTCTGCCTCCCAAGTGCTGGGATTAAAGGTGTGTGTCACTACTGCCAGGCATGAGATCCTATCTTAAAAAAAATTCCAAACAAAATGCCTTTCTCAGTGTCTTCTTACATTCCCACAAGATTTTGTGCCATGCTTTGAAGACAGGGCACCATCTCTTGGACCTGCTCCTCATATAGTGCCCATTGCCATGGTGACCACACAGCAGGACCTCAGTCAGTGCCATTCTCTGGACACACCACATTTTTTAAGGCCCTGTCTTCTCTTGACTGGAATGTTCTTTGCTGACTGCTTTAGCCTGTAGGTCTCTCATTTCCTTCCAAGATCCTTCCATAGCTCTCTCCCACGTTGTTCTCCGCATCCACATTTGTCTCTTTTCAGAACTGATTGTCATAACATAGCATTCATCACAGGAATTAGTGACATGAACATACGAACCAACGGAACAATCAGTTCTTAGGCCAAAGGAAAGAAATTGATACTATGCCAACATTTGCTCCCAAGACAACATAAAGCCCGAGTCCATGCTTGACCTACCTGCAAGGTGGCATTCATCAGGTCCTGCTGCCTCTCTGCCTTCCTCTGTGTCCTATTTACACAGGACACCGAGCTGCAGCTTTTCTAGGCCTTTGGCATGTTTGTTACCTACCTACCTACTTCCCTGTCTGCCTACCCACATCTGTCTGTCTACCCACCTATCTCCCTCTCTCCCCCTTTTCCTCTCCCTCCCCACTCCTCAACTATTCAAAAGTTGCTATCCCAGTGATTTTTTTGTTGTTCCCCTTATCTAAAATATATTCCCTATAATTTTTTTCTGGAGCTGAGGATCAAACCAGGCAAGGGCTGTACCACCGAACTAAATCCCACTAAATATGTTATGTTTTATTCTCAGTATTTACTGTAATCTTACAGCTGTCGTTTTTGTTGTGTCTTCACTGTTCATCTCGTACTAGAACGGAAACTACAGTAAGAGGAGGACAGTCTCTTGCTCATCGGTGTATACTCACTACTCAGAATGGCGACGCACATGTATCTGGTTTTGAGGGTTTATTTATTTGTTTTTGAGGCAGGCTCTCTTTATGCAGCCTTGGCTGTCCTGTAATTCAGATATCCTCCTAGCTCTATCTTCCAAATGCTGGGACTAAAGCCCTCAGCAAATATTTGTTAAAGGGATGAACAAAAAGGATGGATATTTCCAAGTAGCAAATTTTACCCCTTAATGAAAATCTGTTTTTCTGTTCACTTTTGAGACAGTCTTTTAACTTGATTGCATGTATGTGTATTTTGAGACAGTGTCTCCCTATGTAGCTCTGGCTGACCTGGAACTCATTATGTAGACCGAGCTGTTGTCAAATTAATGGAGACCTGCCTGCCTCTTCCTTCTGAGTGCCGGATTAAAGGCCTGTGCTACCATGCCTGGTCAACCTTTCTTTCTTTTCTTTTTCTGATTCACATTTATTTACTGTGGCAGACAGCCACAGCTACCACATGTGCATGTACAGAGCAGAACGCAACCTCTGAGAGTCACTTCCCCTTCTACCACGTGGATCCTAGAGACTGAGCGCATGCAGGGCCTCTACCCACGGAGCTACCTCACCAGGCTGGGTTGTTATTTTTAACATTTACACTTGGTTTTGTGAGAGACAGGGTCTTATTATCATTTCAGGCCTGCCTTGAACTTGTTATCCAGTCTAGTACAACCTTGAACTTTATATCCTTTGCCTCAGGTTCCTGACTGCTGGGATTTTAACAAGCAAAGCTCGTTAAAGTTTAAAAACTTTTTAACAAGCTGAACTGTTGGGCTACAAAACTGCACTTGATAGGAACCACATAGTTAGCTTACTCTTGAACAGCTCTATCTCATCCATTCTTTACATTAGCCTAGGACAGGAGGAAAACTACCACGGCAGATTATCATGCCAGTTAAAGAAGAAACAGTGTAGACACAGGATTTACAGGCCTGGGGAGATGCCTTTTCTGGTTAAAGTGCTTGTTTTGAAAAAAGCCAGGACTGGAGACCGCATCCTCAGAAAGCACATGAATGCTAGATGGTTATGGCAACCAGCCTGCACTTTCAGCAAAGACAGAATTCCCATAGTGTTGGAGGTCCCCTGCTGGTTGAGGTTGCTGTTCTTGCCTGGCCCAGATAGCCATTTGGAGCTCGGTGCTAAAGGCGGAACTCCCTTGCCATGGCAGGGCCCTTGCTGTCTGCCTGACCTCACTTGGAAAGTGTCTAGATGCAGGTTCCCCTAACCACACTTGCTGTATGGCCTCTGACACAGAAGTATCAGTTAAGAAACAGAAGAGGCCACCAGGACCTTCCAAGGGGATTTGAGCTGCACCTTAGTGGGGCAGTTGAGTTTCCCAGAAATAGAATGATGTCTATGGGTGACTCGTTCCTCAAGGCTGTTATAAGGACTTTGAGAGCAACAGCCATGTTCATAGATTTATTCCTGCTTGTATCTGAACCTAGAACAGACTTCAGACACAAACACTTTTTTAACCAAGGCATACATAAAAGAATAAAAAAAAGCCAGGTGTGGTGACACATGCCAGGTGGCATATCTCTTGTGTTCCAACCAGCTTAGTCTAGAGAGGGAGTTCCAGAACAGCCAAGGCTACACACGGAGAAAAAACAGCATACAAATAAAATAAAAACAAACAAAAGAAAGAAGAAAAAACAAAAACCAAGGGAGTGGAGAGATGGCTAAGCATATGCCCTGCCAAAGGTCCCAGGTTCGATTCCCAACACTGACATGGTGGTTCACAACCATCTTTAATCCTCTTGGATTTCGGGGATCCAACGACTTCTTCTGCCTGTAGGCACCAGGCAGGAACTGGTGCAAATATACATATGCAGGCCAAACACTCACATACATAAGATAAAATTTTAAATAAATAAACAAAAGCCAGCACAGTGGTGCACAGCTTTTATACCGGCACGGGGCAAGGCAGGAAGAGCTCTGTGAACTCGAGGCTTAGCCTGATCCATACAGTGAGTTTCAGGCCAGCCAGGAATACACAGTGAGCCCGTCTGAAAAGAGAAAAAACATGTATTAGGAACACGATGTAGCTCCGTGACGGAGGATGGCTCACGGTACCCACAAAAGGGAAACAATGAATGTACTCAAACGGAAAAGTCTGAGACAACAGAAGGGTACAAACAAAGTCTCCTGGAACGCAGCGCCACACACAATGTCCACACAAGCGAAGATCTCTGAAATCACTCCGTTCCGAAAAGATGAATACGCAGACACCGCTTAGTGACAGGCGGGAGGGCCTAAACAGACACTGGAGAGGAGCCAGGCTGCACACACCGGCAGGCCTTGGGCTCAGGGCGGGATCGACAGGAAGACGGGGCAAACGGAAGCCCTTCGCCAACGAGAACGTGACTAACGTACGTCAACATCACTTCCGGCTTGGTGGTTAACGCGGGAAACAAAAGGAGCAGGAGGACGCATGCGTTAAGCGGGTCCCGGATTCGGGTGGGTTCTTCCGGCCGGGGTAAGCGCTTCCGGGTCGCCGCCGGCTGCCGGCTCTTGGCGCGGTAAGTGCGCAAAAGAGGCTGTTGCCATTTCCTTGCTGGCTCTTTCTTCTTGCTGCCAGAGAAACCCAGTTCCTTTGCCCTGCCTCCCCAGCAGCTCACTTTCCGCTCCTTTGCTCTCAAAGACATCGTGCGCACTGGCAGCTTCCTTAAGCCTAAGCCCCACCCATCACACAAGTTCCGTCATTCATTGGTTTCACTTCCTGTCACCCAGCTTTTCTTTCAGTTAATTGGCTTCAGCCGTGCCGCGCGCATTTTGCGATTAGCATCCCTATAAGGTCAAAATCCTGACGGAGACCCGCCCCTGCTTTCTTCCTGTTGGTCAAACTCATCGTCATTATCATAATGAGCAAAGAATGGGCAGTGGTGGGTAGGATTTTAGGACACAGAATCTGTCAATACTTTTGGGATTAGGGTGGTCTCTGTTTGCCTGTCACGCGGTCCTGGGGAGCTTTTGTCTAGGGAATGACAGCGGCCAGTTCTGTGTCGGTCAAATTAAGTTAGAACAAAAGATAGAGTAGATCGGGTGTGGTGGCTGGCGCACACCTTTAATCCCAGCATTCGGGGGCTGAGGCATGTGGATCTCTGTGAGTTTGGGACTAGCCTGGTCTATATAGTGAATTCCACGCCGGTCAGGGCTACATTCTGAGACCCTATCTCATTTAAAAAAGGGAAAAAGAAAAAAGGAGACACCGATTCTGTTTTTCTTGCGCTCTTCCTACAGTGCTGGGCCAGGATCCCTTCCTGTGTGTGTTCTTAGCCCCAACACAGTGTGCGGCCCAAAGTCAAGCTCTGCCTGTCACTGGGTTTGTGAGCTGATGGATTTTAATTCAGCTTCTTGGTGATCGTCTTGGTCAGCAGCTTCAGTCCACAAAGTTGATTTCATTTGTTCTCTTACATGTTAGTTCATCATTCATAATTCCATTTATTTATCTATCCTTGCCTCCTAGAATATTTTATTTTTGGTTGTATGTAGTGCAGTTTGACTGTGGTTGGTTAGAGAGCTAGTTCATGTCCAAAACATTTTTTTTGCACTGGTTGGTTGTGACCTGACTTAAAAGAGCAAAAAATAAGGTTTATGGTGTGTGCGTGTTTAAAGAATTTACCTAGATCCTGCCATCGCTAATTTTGTACATACAATTTTGTACATACATTCCATCTCTGGCTCCCAGTCTCATCTCTCTTTGAGCAGCATACAACTTTACCCATTATTTTATTTTGTTATCAGAATTATTTTGAGGATGATATAATTGTAATTATCCCCATTCTTACAGATGAGGAAACTGAGGCCCAGAGAGGTTAAGTGTATTGGCCAAAGTCAAACAGCTAGTAAGTGATGGAGCCAGGACTCAAACTCAGGTCTGTCTGATTTCGAGAGGGAAGGGCTGCTTCTCTGCTACCTTCCTCACCAACCTACCCTAAATCAAATTACAACTGCATCAAAACAAAACAAAGCATATTCACCTGACCCTTTCCCTCAGCTTAGGAGCGATGTCCACCTTGTTCCCTTCACTCTTCCCTCGTGTGACTGAGACACTGTGGTTTAATCTGGATCGACCCTGTGTGGAGGAGACAGAGCTGCAGCAGCAGGAGCAGCAGCATCAGGCCTGGGTGAGTGAGGACCTAGCAGAGCATGAAGATGTACCATCTGGATCATGACCTTGCCTTATCCCGGAAACCTGCTTAGAAAAAAGCATTTTTCTCTGAGTTGGGAATAGTCAAGCTGGGTATTTGGGTTCTCACTTTGTGGTGCCCTAACCTGGCTGAGGGACCTAGGACCTCATGCTAGAGTAGAAAAATGTCAAGCTCCTGGCAGCTTATGTTTTCTATAAATCACAGGACTTAATCATTTTAACTCTTAATAAGGACCTACAAGATGCTAAGTGTCTCATTTCACCCTCACGAGAGTTATATGAAAAAACTGAGGCCAAAAGACATTACATATGTCTATCCGTTTTATAAGGAACAGATGAAAGGGGTTTGAATCTTCCTGAAAGCGGGGTGAGGGGTGGGGGGGGCTTTGTTTCAACATTTGGGGTCTTTTAAGGGGTAGAGCGAGCAGTCCCATGCCCCTGACCTGCTATGCTTGGGCCTTGGCCCTGCTTTTCCCTGTACTCCTTTGCCCACAGCTCCAAAGCATCGCAGAGAAAGACAACAACTTGGTACCTATTGGCAAGCCTGCCTCAGAGGTGAGTGGCTTCTGTGGGTGGGGCCTGTGTGAAGCCCAGCAGACCAAGGCTTTGCTTTAATTTAATGGCCTTGCTTCTGACTCAAAGCAATTGTGGATTTCAATCTGGGTAGACAGCAAAAGTGGGAACTTGTGGGGCTAGGCGCTGGGCCTAGCACTAAGGTCCTTCAGGTCATGTAGTAGCCTGCCAGCCTCCAGGTGGGTAGGGTTGAGAAGGAGGAGGCCAGCTCTTGACCTGGTCCAGGTAGCCCTGAGCCTTACAGACTCTTTTGTCCCACCAGCACTACGATGATGAGGAAGAAGAGGATGATGAAGATGATGAGGACAGTGAAGAGGATTCAGAAGATGACGAGGACATGCAGGACATGGATGAGATGAATGACTATAATGAGTCACCTGATGATGGAGAGGTCAATGAGGTAGGCGGGGTGTAGGGGAGTGCCTTTGTTCCTAGGCTCCTGCCCCTGATGTAATTGATGGCCAAGGGATACAGAAACCCTGGCTCTACCCAAGGGCAGGATCTGGGCTGAGGCTGGCCAAGGCCCCTCCCCACCCACACCCAGCCTCCTCTTCAGGTGGACATGGAAGGCAACGAACAGGATCAGGACCAGTGGATGATCTAGGTAGACAAGCCAAGGTGGCCTCAGGGTGATTCCAGGCCACCCCAACCTATTTTGCATCCACAGCCTCAGCCCCTCAGCCTGCAGAACCAGCTTGTGGCTTTCCCTTAGGCACTTTCTCAGCTGCTGCCAGGACAAGGTCTCCTTGGGCCCTTCCAGGCCATCAGTCTTCCCTTGAATCCCTAGAGCCTGAGCCCATCCCACCTTCCTGGCTGGTACCTCATTCCTTGGTTGCCAGGTGTGGTTCCTTTTTAACCTTAATAAAGACACAGGAGTGACTCTTCCCCCAATGTCTATTCCCTGTTTGTTGGTGGGACCCAGAGAGTTCAGCATCTTCTGGACATCGGGAAGGGGTCATGTAAGGGATCTCAAGCAAAGCTAACCGACCATTTGGGCCAGGATGGAGCCCAGGCTTCTGTGATTGATAATTCCCATGGCCTAGCTTGCACCCAGATGCCCCTACTGGGTCTCACTGTCTTCAGCTGCCTCTGACCCTATCTAGAAGCTAAGTCTCACAGTTGGGCGCTCTGGGGCTCTGCCAGCCAGATGTCTTCTTTTTGTTTTATTTTATGCTTGTAGGTGTTTTGTCTGCCTGTATGTATATCACGTGTGCCTGTGCCACTCGAGTGCTGGGAACTGAACCCAGGTCCTTTGGATAGGGAGTAGCAGTCAGTGCTTTTAACTGTTGAGCTATCTCTCCAGCCCCTTTAGCCATCTGTCTTAGTGTTAAGAGAGTAGACTGAATCTCAAGACAACGGAAGGACTCACCTGGAGGGAGCAATCAATAGCAGAAGTAAGTTGAAAAACAGGCCTCTTGCTTCCAGTTCCTGATTTTCTAGGAGGAGAGCTTCTGGGACCAAGAAGGCTGATAGAATTTGACACTTCAGATCAGCATGGAGGTTGGAAGGGGACAAATTTGAGAAGAAAGCCTCCCCAGCTTGAGCCTAGCATGGTGTTGGATACTAAACAGAAAGGGAAAAGGGATATTCTGAGGTCTTCTTGAGTGGGTTGGGATTGTAGTAGTAAATATTCAGGTCCTGGCCCTCAGCCAGGTCCAGTATAAGTGAGTTGGGCTATGCCATCCTTGATGGCAGGGAAGTCTGGGAGGCTGGTGTGGTGGAGGCGGCAGCGATAGCGACCGCAGCTCTTGGTGTATTGTAGGAAGCGGGGTGCACCAGGAAAGAGCACGTGGTCAGCCAATACGGTGGCACCATGTGGGAGCAGAGCATGGGCCTCCAGTAGCTGCAGATCCCTTAAGTAATCTCGTCGCCTGTGTGCCAGGAGCACCAGATCTGCCCGATTCAGCTGGTGCTGAGCGCTCAGGCGTGGGATCACTTCTTCCGAGCTGCCTGCAATGAGCTCCACCTGTGGGGAAAGCCGTAGCTGGAGGTGAGGGTAAGGACTGCTGTTGCGCTCTAGACCCCACCAGGCTCTGGCTAACTTCACGCCAGTTACTGGTCTAGGCCCTCACAAAGTGTCTCACATTTCCTCTGGCCTCAGAAGCTCAGTGTCAACATCAATATTGTAATTTCCATTATGTGCCTATGATGAAGCTGAGAATAAGGATATGTGCTTCACCTAAGGTCACAAACCAACCGACTAGTGAGAGCTAGACTCAGATTTGTTGGGCTATGAAGAGCTTTCTCTTAGCTGCTGCTTTTGTAGTCCAGCAGGAAATAAGTTCAGATGACTCGAGATTGGAGGATAGGAACTACATGGCCTCCAGGATGCCAGCTGCCTGAGTGGAGATGCTTCCTTGAATGGGAGTCCCTCACAAAAGAGGCCTGGCTAGAACAATTCCTGGGATAGTTGTGGAGAGGTAAGCTTTGGGGAGATGGGGAGGCTGACCATTTGCTCATGGAAGCCAGCGAGCCGGATGAGTTTCTCAGCTACTGCTGCTGTACGTGGGTCCCGCTCCACAGTGAGGAGGCGACTCCCAGGGGGTAAGGCACGCGCAATAAACAGTGTAGAGTATCCGCAGTAGGCGCCCAGCTCCAGCACACAAGCAGGGGCCTTCTCTTCCACCAGCCGCATCACAAGTTGACCTGTGGGGCAAGATGGCTGTTAGAGAAGACCTCAAAGCAGAATGAAACAGGCTGGGCTTCCTTCATGTTGTATTTACAGAGGAGGCTGACAGTCTGACTTTGCCCTTTCCCACCCCTATCTCCATCTACTTGGCCAACTTAAAACAAGCCTTCAGCCCAAATGTTCCTTCCTGCAGGAGGGCCCAGGCAAAACCACCCACCCTATCTTCCAGGTTCCTGAGACATTTTGCGTTTCATACTTGAACCCCTGCACTCTGTTATTTCTGATTGCCTTTTTGATTTTGGAATGGTATACATCTCTTAATACTTAGAAGTACTTGTGCTGTTTTGGTAGACAGCTATCTTGAATTGAATGTGGAAGTCTCTTTGGTAGAGAAGAAAGTCTAGAAGCGATCATTACAAAACTCTTAGTTATGGTATTTCCCCATGTTACGCTCTTTTCGAGGCCAACATCTGTGGCTGGTTCACCCTCTGTGATCTCTACCTCTTCCCTCAGCACCTGGCACAAAAGAGTGGCAATAAATGTCTGCTGGATAATTGAATAACTTTGTCCAGACTCCTCATTTCTAAATGAGAGTGGAAAAAGTCACAAGCACAGCATGAAGCTTCCTAATTTACCCAGTTAAGCAGTGGGTGATGCTAGATCTTTCTTCACTGTCTTGGGATCTTCTCAAACAGGAGGCTAGGAAAAGGGACACTGACCTTTTACAGGGCCCATGTGGCTCAGGTACTCGCAGCAGCTGCTCCAGTGGTCTAGAGTGGTGAGGATGTGCCCGGGGTCTCCAGGCAGGGCATGGGTGAGCACATAGCTGAAGGCCCGCTCCTCAACTCGAAGCCCTGACAGGCTGTCTCGGAAACTCCTCAGTAGGACCATACGCACCAGCAGTCGGAAATGGTGTCGGTATCTCACCAGCAGTGTCACCACCAGTGGCAGGAATGCCAGGGCAATGGCAGGGGACATCGTCCCTCATGGGGTCCTAGGATAGAGGGAGACTGGGAGGGAAGCCTGCATGTACCACTGGCCTGTTGTCTGTGCAGCCTTTATCACTTGCAGTTACCATGCTTAAACAAACCACGGCTGAGAGGCTGTCTTTTGCAGGGACAAGGCAGAACTGGGATTGGAGTAGATTTGAATTCCAGCCTCATGCTGCCAGTGTTTAGCGCTCAGCCACAAACTCTTTGTGGCCCTGGCTGCAGATCCATTACTCCATTGTTTGCTGTCTCACTCACTTTGACTTTCCTAACATAACTCTTCAGGACCTTTTTCATTAGTTTCCTGGGGAGTCTTCCTCCCACCATACTCCATCTGACTGGACTCCTCTGACCCATGACGGCGTAACAAAAGAGAAAAGCTCTGTTTACCCTCTTCACACTCTGACGGTGCTAAGCCTAAGTAAAGGTAATCAAGACACTCCATCTGAGTCTGCAGGCTGCTCAGTGGTTACGAGCTCTTGTTGCTCTTGCAGAGCACCTAGGTTCTGTCCCCAGCACTCATATGGTAGTTCACAACCATCTGTCAGCCCAGTTTCAGAAGACGTAGCCCCCTCTAATGACCTCCAGAGGCTCACACGAGGGATGAACACAAATATAAGCAAAACACTCATAAAATCTTAACAGCAAAAAGCCCAACCGAACAAAAAACATCTGAGCACTGGCTGCTCTCCCCGAGGTCCTGGGCTTGGTTCTTAGCACCCACATCTGGTGGCTCACAGCTGTCTGTAACTCTAGTCTGGAGGGCCCAGTGCCCTGTCCCGGTCTCCGTGGGCCCTGCGTACATGTGGTGCACAGAAACACCTTCAGGCAAAGCGCCCATATGTATATAGAAGTAAATAAAAATCTTTAAAAAATAGCACTGTCCGTGGCATTGTGGTGAACACTTGGAATCACATCATGAGGAAAGCCAAGGTAGAAGAATCCCAAGTTTGAAGCCAACCTGGACTACAGTTAAGACCCTGTCTCAAAGACCAATCCACCCTCTATGCCATGTCAGACTGGGATGTCTTTTTTTTTTTTTTTCTATCCAGGGACTTTTCCTTTCCTGTCTGCTCTTCCCTGGAGGTGTGAGTGCTCTTCGGTTCTACGTATTTTCTCTAGTCCTGTATTTATGTATTTGTAGTCGTCCCCTTCACTAAGAATTCTCTTTGTGGGCTGGAGAGATGGCTCAGTGGTTAAGAGCACTGGCTGCTCTTCCAGAGGCCCTGTTCAATTCCCAGCACCCACACAGAGGCTCCCAACCATCTACAGTGTGATCTCGAATCCTCTTCTGGTGCGCAGGGCACATGCAGATGAACATGTATGCACAATAATCTTTAGAAACTTCTGTAAGTGCGAACATGCACACGCACCCCCACGCTTCCTCGCCACTCAGCCTTCTCCAGGACACCTGTAGGGAGAGCTGTCTTTTTTCTGACCCTGCCTCACCCCCCCAAAGCTGGCCTCGGTGCGCTGTTTTTGCAAGATCCTTGGGTGGTAGGGGAGTGCATGCTAAAACTTAGAGTGAATGAATGAATGTGAAGCATCTGTGATGTGGGCATGAATTGGTGTGCTTGGGAACCCACAAGGCCCTGCTTACCTGGGCTGAAGGCTCCTAGGAAAGACCAGAGTAGCGGAATGGGAAGTCCCTGAGAGGAATAACCCTAAAGAAGGAGGCTGGACCTGATTTCAATTATTGATGCTGAGGCTGCTGTTACCTGAGACCTGCAGTTCAGGTTACCAGACCCAGGGACAAACTCCAGCTGCCTCATATTCTTCAGGGAACTTAGAGGAACTTAGCAGAGCTCAACAGTCTTGATTTGAAGAATTGACTAATGCCTTGGCATCAGGACATAGGCCATAATAATTGGGACTTATTACTCAGTTCAAAATCCAAGTTTTCTGTAAGGGCATCAGTCACAGAAAAAAAGTTAGATTCTGGCCCTGTCTTCCAGTTACTTATGTTTGGTAGAAGAGATGAACTCAATAACACAGGTATAGAATAGGCTGTGATCGCCAGACTGGGGATTCCATGATCAGGACTTTGGGCTATTTCCTGACTAGCTGCCTATCCAAATTGAATACTGGAGTGTCACACTGTAGACAGTAAATAGTTGGTTTTCTTTTGAGTATTTATGTATATGAGTGCTCTATCTGCATGTACACCTGCACACCAGAAGAGGGCACCAGATCACATTATAGATGGTTGTGAGCCACCATGTGGTTGCTGGGAATTGAACTCAGAACCTCTGGAAGAACAGACAGTACTCTTAACCCCTGAGCCATCTCTCTGGGGGTGTTTTTTAATTAATTTTATTTGTTTATTTGATGTGTATAGGTGTTTGGTAAAAATGTTGATCTGTGCACCACCTAAGTGTACATGCCTGCTGTCAGAGGGCAGTTTGAACTACCATGTGGGTGCTGGGAATTGAACTTGGGTCCTCTGGGGGGGCAGCAGCCAGTGCTCTTAATCACCCAGTCTCTAGCCCCAACATTTGCTAATTTAATAAGTGAATGACATGGGATTAAGGAGATGGATGTGCTCAGGAAAAGCAAACAGGGAGAAGGGTTTGTACTGAGGCTTTAAAGACTGTCACCCCTGATTTGGAGGGAGGAGTGTCTGCTACCTGTCTGTAAAGGCAGAATTCACCTTAATCAAGAAACTGTGGGAGCTGGAGAGATGGCTTGGAGGTTAAGAGCACTGGCTGCTCATCCAGAGGTCCCGAGTTCAGTTCCCAGCAACCACATGGTGGCTCACAACCATCTATGGTAAGATCTGGTGTTCAGGTATACATGCAAGACAGCATTGTATACATAATAAATAAATCTTTTTTAAAAAAGTGCCAAATATAGTTCTAGAGAGATGGCTAAAAGGTGCCTGCCGCAAAGCCTGACAACCTAACTTCAATGCCTAGGACCCACATGAAAGCAGACAACAAACTCCCACAAGCTGTTCTGTAACTTCCACATTCATGTACGTACTCAAAAATTTAAAAATATACAGTTTTGCTGGGCACGGTGACATATGCCTTTAATCCGAAGAAGGCAGAGGCAAGCGGCTCTCTGAATTTGAGGTCAGCCTGGTCTACACAGCGAACTGCAAGCCAGCCAGGGCTACACAGTGAGTCCTTGGTCTCTCACACACACAAAAACTGGCAAATGTCTGCATGAAGTACACCTCTCGAGTGGCACTGAGGAGTTTATCCGACAGCTCTCAGACCCACAGGGTGGCCTTGACGCCACGTGATCACACAACTCAACTCACATGGCCGAGGCCACTAGGGCCAGGGGACGACGGGATTCACATCTAGAGACTGGGACAACAAAGTCATGTGACTCGCCCCGCCTGGCCTCGGATCACGTGCCCCGGGTCCTGTCACGTAGGACGCACTTTTCCTTTGGTTGGCGATGGTCACGCGGCAGGGCGGGACCGGAAGCAGGGATTTGGCCGCGGCGCCCTAGCGGCTTTGGGACGGGCTGGGCGCGGGGGGAGGGGAGCGGGAGGCAGCCGCGGGTCATGTGACCGGAAAGGCTCCTGACGGACGCCGTCCCTCCTCGGCGCCGCCTGAGCGCCCGGCCCGACCCCGCCATGGGGTGCTGCTACAGCAGCGAAAACGAGGACTCGGACCAGGTGCGGCCGCGGCAGACGGGGTTTGGGACTGTAGGCTACGACCGCGGGACTAGGGGTCCAGAAAGGAAGCCCGCCGGCGGCGGGGAGCCGGGTGCAGGCTCGCTGAGTACGGAGGCCTGGAGGGGACAGATTACGGCGAGGACGGCCAGCCGGGCTCCTACCCTCCTAAAGATCCTGGTCTTACTCCTGCCTAGGGTTCCGCTGGCCGCGGCCTGACTCGGCCCCTCCCCTTCCAGTTTCCGACACCCTCGTACTCTTCACAGCTTGAATCCTCAGCTGGGTGTCTGGGAAGCTGTCGCTTTCCCAGATTCCTGTGCCTTCACTGCAGCTTGTATTCGTGAACTTTGCGTACCCATTCTAGAGATAGGTAATCTGAGGCTCAGTCTTCCGAGATAAATCAGGAATTTTTGTATGTTCCTTGACTGGTGTCAGAGACGTAATGTCATACTGCTGGCTTGGTGTCAGAAGGCCTCTGGAAGTTGGTGGCATTTGAATTGGCCAGTGAAGAATTTAAGAGAGTGAAGACATCAGGATTTGGGGAAAGCAGTAGAGTTTTGCTTTGACTGATAGGGAGGGAAGAGGGAATGGGGAGCTCCTTTGGCTTATGAGTTTGGCTTGCTGTTCTCTGCCTGGTGCCTGAAGTTTCCTCTAGTTAGAGAGTGCCTCTCTGAAGAATGTGGCTGTAGCTCTTATTCCTCTGAGGAAGCATCAGCTTGGAGAGACTTGCACTGTTCTCTTTTCCCTTTAATTTTCACCTTCCCCTGGTACATTCTCATCCTTCTCCCCATCACAGTGCCCGCCCCGCCTTGAGGAGGGGGAAGCTTCTGTAAGGCAGGGTGCCAGCCCCTGGCCATACCTTTTACAGTTGCCTCAAAGCCTGAGTTCTGCTTTCTCCACACAGTGGGCCCTGAGCCACAGAGAACAGTTTCACCCAGGCTAGTGGAGGATATGTCAGAGGAGTGAAGGACATCACTGTACTCAGGCAGTGCTTCTTTCCCAATTCTTACTTTGGCAGTCCAGAAGAATGTGATTTTTATGGCTGCGTGAGTGGTTACTGAGCCCTCAAACACATTCATTAGTGACGTGCCAAGAATCTTTCTCTTCATCCTGTCCTGCTACAGGAGAGAAGAGCAAATAGGAACCTACCACAAAACAAAAAAGGAGACTGCACTATTCCTAATAGCAGTGCTGTGGCCTACTAAGAAAATGTCTCATCTTTTTTTCCAGACAGGGTTTCTCTGTGTAACCTGGGTGTCTAGGCCTGGGTGTCCTAGAACTCACGTGAACTCATAGAGATCTGCCTCCCGAGTGCTGGGAACAAGGCGTGTGCCACTGTGGTGGGCTGAGTACCCTTTCTAGGAGGGAGAGCTGGACTTGCTTCTCTCCTAAAATTCCACTTTCCCCTCAAGAGTCTCCTTTCTGTCTGGTTTATTTACGTATTTTTTTTGAGACAAGGTCTTATGTAGCCCAGACTGGCTGCAGACGTGCTATGTAGTTGAGGATGACCTTCAACTTCTGATTCTCCTGCTTTCGTCCACCTGTGTCCAGTTTTATGCAGCAGTGGAGCCCAGATCCTGGATTTTATGCTTCCCCCTGGGGCCACATCTCCAGCCCCTCTCTAAGTAGGCCCTCCTCTCTTCACCGTCGACTGTTCCTTTATCATAAGACAGCCCTCCCTGTTGGCTGGCACCTACAATCCCAACACTTTGGAGGTTGAAATAGGAGAACTGCTTCAAGTTTGTGGCCAGTCTGGCTGCATAGTGAGTTCAGGGCCAGTTTGGGGGTACATGATGAGTCTGTGTATCAAAGGAAATTAGAAATGTATGGTCTTCAGAAGGCTTTTACGTTTCCCTCATTTGATTTTTGCTAGTTACCTGTAATGTGAGTTATATTTGTTTAAAGTTGAGGGAAAAGTTTAGAGGATCTAAGTGTTTTAGCTAACAGAAGTATTCTAGCTTGAAATAAATAAAAATAAAAAATTAAAAAAGAGAGAGAATCCAGCCATACTTGGGCTGGAGAGAGGGCTCAGCAGTTAAAAGCACTAGTTGCTCTTCCAGAGGACCCAGGTTCAATTCCCAGCACCCACATGGCGGCTCACACCTGTCTGCAACTCCAGCATCTAACATCATCACACAGACACCCATGCAGGCAAAACACCAATGCATGTGAAATTACAGCCAAAAAGCTACACTAGCCAAGGTGTTCTAATAACATTTTTTAAGTATTGGGACAAGCTCTGAGGTAGTCCTGGGGAGACACCATGGGTCTCTGCTAAAGTAAATAGTGAAATCTGGACTCTGGTTGTATTAGCTTGGGAGGCAAACTTTGATGTGACAGATCTATCCCATGTATCACTCATTCAGGTGAGTGTCAGGTGATGTCATTAACTTCTTTTCATGGGGTTGGGGGTGGTGTCACTATATAGCCTTGACCGGCCTGGAACTTGCTTCTAGACCAGGCTGCAAGAGAACTGCTTGCCTCCTCTGAGCACTGGGGCTAAAGGCTTGCCTTGCTCCTCCTGGTGCAGTTTTTCTGCTCTTTGGGGTTGCTGGGCCTCTTCAGGGAATTAGAAAGACAACCTTGTTCTTGAACTCCTGAGTGGGGGAGTGGGGGTGGAGATGACACTGCCCTGTCCTGAAGAAAGGTTTGCCAGGAGTGGGGCTGGGAAAAGGACAGGCAGAGAGCAGTATAGCTGTCATTATGAGCCAGCTTTCCTTATAGGTGTTTCACCTTTGACAAACATTTTATCTTTCTAGCCATTTTATCTTTAATATTCAGGAAGGAGAAAGATTGGGAACCTGGAGGTAATGGGGCAGAAGATCCCGTAGAAGCTTCCTTTCACCATGGTGAACTGGGTCAAATGGTTTGAGGACATTTGGGTAATCTATGCCTGAGGAGGAAGAACAGTGTGGAAAGGCTACGGCTGTCTTGGGTGGGGCAGACAAGGCAGGAGGAAGTAGCCCTCTCTCTGTAGGGGCAGTTGTGGGCAAGGGAGCTGGCTCCTGAAACAGGGAAACTGTGGTAGGGACTCAGACGGGCCAGGAAGAGAGTACTGAGGCTGGCAGTTGGCCACTGAAAGTTGATGGGTCGGTGTTGGCCAGCATTCCCTCTTTCTACATGCTGTATTCCTTCAGAAGCAGCCGTTCATGGTTTGAAGACATCCAGCAGGTCTGCTTACTCACATGGCCCCTGTCACAAAGCCAGCAGTGAGCTGCAGCTGACTGACTTAAGACAGTGTTGAGCCTAAAAAGTAGTAGATTAGAAGAAGGGTCTCAACCAGGATACGGAAAATACAGTTACAGAAGGTGGAGTTTTGGTTTAATTCTGAGTCACTTCTGGTGGTTGTGTAGGTTAGTAGGGTTGCTGAAGACTGAGGTGGGTGTATTGGCAGAGAGGAGCAGCTCCTTTGTTCCTCTCAGGTCAGCATGTACCAGGTACCACCAGCCCACAGGAGGGGAAACACTTGAGAGCAGAAAAGAACAGCCAGCATATACCTGTAATCTCAGCAATGGGGGAAGAGGTAGAGAACTGGCCAGTTGCAGGCCAACTGGGTTATATAGTACCAGGGCAGCCTGAGGAACATGGAAAGACTGTGTCTTGCGCACATGTGTGTGTTACGTTCTTGTGGTGGCTTTACAAAGATCCTGGAGAGAAAGGAACAAAGAAAAGAGAGGGGCCATTGGTGGCTGTGGGGCTTGGAGTTTCTACACTAAGCTAATGTGAGGAATGGCAAGATAAAATGGGCCTGACTTTCTCTTGGGGTCCAGGGCCTTGTCTGGCTTCATCAGGCCTTCCATTGTTGGGGAGACAGCTTTCCTGGGAAGTTCTTTATCCAGGCGACCAGGAAGGCTTCTCTTGGGCTTCTGACTTGCATTGATTTCTCCTCTATTTCCTTATTTTGTTATGTTCCCACTTCTTCTGACTTCCTGCCAGTTTCCAATAGCCTTTGTCAGTAGGTGTTTGACCAGTTACTGAGGCTCCAAGTCTGTTGATGAATGCTTGTTTTGTTCCTCTCCGGATGTTTTTCAGTTTCTTTAGGTTCATCCTAGAGCACAAGCTTGGGGCAAGTCAGAGGGTGAATGTTTTCTGACTTTGCACCATCTGCTCACTTTGGGTCATCTTTATAGAAATAGTGTTAGTATTTAGAGGCCAGGGCTGATCTGAGGGAGAGCCTGTGAGATGAAAGGAATAGTAGATTTAAGGTCCTGAGACTGACTTTCCTCTACTGGCCTCTCCTAGGATCGGGAGGAGAGGAAGCTATTGCTGGATCCCAGCACCCCTACCAAAGCCCTCAATGGAGCCGAGCCCAACTACCATAGCCTACCTTCAGCTCGCACAGATGAGCAGGCCCTGCTCTCCTCCATCCTTGCCAAGACAGCTAGGTGAGTGTCACAGGACCAGGATGGGGCAGAGGCAGCCAAGTTTGGAACATAGGGGATGGGACAAGGGCACTAGGGAGAAATGTCTCTAGATTCTGCCCTGTTACAATGGGCAGGAGGAGGTAGTAGTGTCAGATTTCCTTGGGACTGGCACCCAGCACTGGTTCTCCTCTGTGCCTCTCTGAAGCACCTGTCATATCTTCTCTTTCTCTTCTCTTCAAAGCAACATCATTGACGTGTCTGCTGCAGACTCCCAAGGCATGGAGCAGCATGAGTACATGGACCGGGCAAGGCAGTACAGGTAAGCACAGAGCCACCTCTTAGATCTTCCTTTCCAGCTTTGGAGTCTGGTCTGCTGCCCAGGCCCTTGATTTGAGTGCAGCCCAGAAGACCGACTACAGGTCACTTAGATGCCTCTGGCATTCAGGTCAGCTGTTTGCACAGTGTTTGATCAGGGGCGATCAGGTCAAAGGAGTACAGTCGAGGGAGTTTGTGATGAGCTGTACCATGTCGCCATGGCCCCCTGGCCTGAGGGGCTGAGGCTTGCCTGGGCAGAGCAGGGCAAGCTGTAGCCTAATTGTCCTTCCCTGTCCCCTCCCTCCTGGCCAGTACCCGCTTGGCTGTGCTTAGCAGCAGCCTGACCCATTGGAAGAAGCTGCCACCGCTGCCGTCTCTCACCAGCCAGCCCCACCAAGTGCTGGCCAGCGAGCCTATCCCCTTCTCGGACTTGCAGCAGGTGAGTACTGCTGGCCTGTCCCTGCCCCCTTCCCACACGGCTTCACGGGGGAGGGAGCCTGGCATTTGGTAGTCTACACAGCCTTCTTATTTCTTCCCTAGCCTTTATTCTTCCAGCATCTGCCCTTGTTTTTGTCCTCTCTTCCTTCCTTCCAGAGATAATAACCCAAGGCTTTGTGCATGCTAGGCAAGTGGTCTACCAGTAAGCTACACTCCTAACCTAACCCTTAGTGTTTGAGGGGACTCATTGTTACAGCCCAGACTGGCATTGAACTTGTGACCCTCCGAGTGGTGGGGTTGTAAGTAGGCACCACCACACCCAGCTCCTTTTGGCTTGGAGTCCTTCATCGTTCCTTTTTCCTTTATTGCCATTCCACCCCCTACTTTCCCAGTTCCCTCTCATGTCTGTTGATTTCCTCCCTGGCCCCTCTGTCTCAGGTCTCCAGGATAGCTGCTTATGCCTACAGTGCACTTTCTCAGATCCGTGTGGACGCAAAAGAAGAGCTGGTTGTACAGTTTGGGATCCCATGAAGAGAGGGGTCCTGGGACAGTTCTTCCCTCGTCCTTATCCCGTCTCCACCCCACCTCTTCTGGCCCCCAGCCTCACTGTGGCTTTCTACAGTACCTAACCTGCTATTAATCACGGAGAAGAATGTGGAGAAAAAGAATAAGCCTAGAAGCCGGAGCAAGTGAGGACCGAGCAAGGGAAGGGAGAACCAATTGCCATCGGCCTTCAAGCTCTGGCTAGGGTAAGGTTGGGGCCAAGAGGACAGGGCCTGGCAGATCTCCACAGTCATTGGGAAGATGGAGATACCACTGTTGGGGTGAACACGAGGACACCTAGGAGCTCCCCCTTCCCACCCTTTTTCTTGGCCTCCGGTTCACTCCTGTCCTGTTCCCTGACTTGGTGCTCAGAGGCGCCTCACTAGGGTTGTGACCAGGGTCTAGATGAGCTTGAGTCTGGAGTGAGTTTGTATTCCCAGCACCCTGGGTTTTACGTGTTTGGTCTTTGTTTTTGTTTGTCACCCCTCGATAAAGGAAATATATTCATTTGTGTGGCTGGTTCAGCCTGCTCTGTCCTGCTCACCGCTTCACTTGTTACCTTTGGCTCTTCAAGTTTACAAGCAGGGAGAGGCAGGGGGATGTCTTCAGCAGGGTTAGAGAGGATCTAGCAGATAAAGTTCAGGGTTCCCAGGTCTCAGCGGACATAGTGTGGGATAACCCCAGGCGGGATAAGACTGTTTATTCATTGTCCTTTCTCCATTGATGGTAGCACTGTCAGAGCTGAACAGACTTGACTCTGAGGCAACTGTGACTATTGGGCACTCTGCTCAGTCTAAGTGGGTTTACATATTGCCCCTGGGTGTTGGAGGAGACTGTACTCTGCTGGTCATTCTTTTCAGAAAATGAGTTTTTTCCCCCCTGTTGAGACAGCATCTTATTATGTAGCCCTGGCTGTCCTACAGCTCTCTTTGTAGACCAGGCTGGTCTTGAACTCTCAGAGACCTGCTTGCCTCTGCCTCCTGAGAGCTGGGGTGAAAGATGTGTGCAACAGCTGCCCTTTAGGAAATGAAATCTTAACCACAATTACGTCCGAGCTGTTTTCTAGTCCTACTCTACAGGCTGAAGGCAGCTCCACACACCTTGGGACTTTATGGTGAGGCATGGTGGCTTAGTCCCATAATCCCAGCACTTAGGAGGCTGAGGCAAGAGTATTGCTATAAGGTCAAAGCCAGCCTGAGCTACAGAGCTAGAATCTCTTTTAAATTTTTTTTTTTTTTTTTTTTTGAAATTGCTAACCAACTCTATTCCCATGATATCCCATGAAGGTGCACCAGAGAGAATAGTGGGCTTTTGCCTCCACTGTGAAGGTTTACTGGTAGCTGCTAGGTCGTGAAAGGCATCTTTTACAAGGTACAGGTGACATTTAATCTGCTGAACAGCTCAAATCATTTATTGTCAAACCAAGCTGATCATCCTCAGGGCATTAGGTGTGTTGGGGTCCTTTGAATCTCAGAGTACATCCTGCTTGACCCGGACCTTCTTGGGCTTGATGTTCATCCGTTTCCAGACCTCGGCTGTGGTGCGGTCGGCCTTAGTGACTCCACTGAAGTCAAACGTGGTGACGTGGGGCAGGTTGCATAGCACATACTGCCTGTGGAGAAGACTTGGGCATGGGAGCAGCCCCACACTCAGCTCCCTCCCCGACCCCAGCTGCTGCTACTACTTCTGACAGCAAGGAATGGAGGGCTTGACTATGACTGGGAAACTAGGTTCATCCTGAGAGCAAGGAGAGTGCTGAGAGGTCTGCCACTTCCTCCTGTGGCCCACATGTGGCAGAAGAATGGTCTGGAATTTCTTGTCTGCTCTCCCCTCGTTCCTTAGGGAAGCTCACCTGGACCCCAGCTCCAGGTACTTACCTGTACCCCTTTTCTTCCTCTATGGGGTTACCATGGAGGGTCAGGCTCCGGAGACGAGGGAGAACAGATAGCTTATTTACCTCCCCTAGGCGATGGATGCTGTTGCCATGAAGGTAGAGGACACTTAGGTTGAAGAATGTTGTTAGGATCTATTAGGGCAGAGATCAAAAGATTCTGGGTCTCTGCTCAGAACAGACTATCTGGCAGAGCAAGAAAAGACTGGAGAACAACTTGGCCCCCCTCTCCAGTCCTTGCAGCCATTTTATATGACTCTAATATGCTTTCAATTTTTTTAAAGGTTTATTTATTATGTGTATAATGTTCTGCCTGCATGTACACCTGCACGCCAGAAGAGGGCACCATATCTCATTATAGATGGTTGTGAGCTACCATGTGGGTGCTGGGAATTGAACTCAGGACCTCTGGAAGAGTAGCCAGCGCTCTGAACCTCTGAGCCATCTTTCCAGCCTCTGCTTTCACTATTTTTAAAAATTACTATGTTTTTAGCTGGGCATGGTGCTGCATGAGACTGTTGGATCTGTGAGTTCGAGGCCAGTCTAATCTACAGAGGGTATTCCGGGACAGCCAGGGCTACACAGAACCCCGTGCTGAAAAACAAAACATTTTTTATATATACAAATATATATATATGATTTCTTATGGGTATTTTGCCTTACATGTATGTATGTATGCCACATGCATGTCAAGTGCCTGTGGAGGCCATTGAACCCGTTGGAACTGGAGTTAATAGAAAGTTAGGAGCCACCATGTGGGTGGTGGGAATTAGAAGAGCAGCAAGTGCTCTTAACTGCTGAGATAGCTTCTTCCTCCCCCTTTTCTTTCTTTTGTGGCTATTCAAGTCAGGGTTTCTGTGTGTGGCTATCCTGGACTCACTTTGTAGACCAGGCTGGCCTCAAACTCACAGTGATCCTGCCTGCCTTTGCCTTCCTGAGTGCTGGGATCAAAAGTATGCACCACCACACCCATCTCTGCTGGGCCACCTTTATAGCCCTTATTTTTATGTGTATGAGTGTTTGTCTGCATGTATGTCTGTGCCCTGCAGAGAGCCTGGTGCCTGTGAAAGTCAGAAGAGGGCGTCAGGTCCCCAAGAACTGGAGTTAAGGATGGTTGTGAACCACCATGTATGTGCTGGGAACTGAACTTGAGACCTCTGCAACAGTAACAAATGCTATTAAACAATAAGCCATTTCTCTAGCTCCGTCATTTATCTATGTGTGTATTCATATGTATTCATAAGATTAATCTTTTAAGTCCCTTTTAGGGAGAAAGCCTAAAATAGAGCTGTCATCCCTCTGTTTATCCATTTGACCGGTTGATCAGGTGACAGCTCTCCTGCTTCTTGAGTCTTATTTGGCTGGTAAGGCCTTTCCAACTGTCATGACCTAAGATTCCATCTTCAGGGGAGTATCAGCTCAGCACATAAGCTTTGAAGATCCTAGTTGAGTTCATATTATTTATCATAGGGGGACAGTCTCCTAATCGTGCCCCAAACCTTTCCCTTCCGATAGGGATCTTGGGCAAGAAGGGCCCAAATCTTTTCCTTTTTAAAATTTTTCTTCCTTGTTTGCTTCCTTTTCTATTTTCTTTCCCCTTGGTTCTTTCTTCCTTTTTTTCTTATGTAGTCCAGGCTAGCCTCAAGCTCACTATGTAGCTGGGGATAACTCATCTTCCAACCTCTACCTTCCAAGTGCTAAAATCAAGCAAGCACCAACATACGTGGCCAAACTCTTTTGTTTTTGTTTGTTTGGTTTTTTGGTACAAGAGTTTCTCTGTGTTAACAGCTCTGGCTTTCCTGGACTTGCTCTGTAAACCAGTCTGGCCTTGAACTCACAGAGATCCGTCTGCCTCTGTATCTCAAGTGCTGGTATTAAAGGCACGTGCCAAACTGTCTTTAAAACTTTTAAGATTTTACAGAAAGCAACTGGTTTATCTTGCTGCTCCCTTTTCCTCAGCAGAGCCCAGCACAGGACAGTTAAGTGCCTGATGATGACTACTATAGTTTTGCTTAATTTCATTTAATCCTCACAAAACCATTATGATTATGACATCTTATCCCCATTAAAGGAAGGCTGAAGCTTTAAGAAACTGTAGCCGCTGAGACTTAGGAGGCAGAGGTGGCTGGATCTCTGTAAGTTAAGGCCAGCCTTGACTATATAGTGATTTCCAGGGCAACCAGGGATACATAGTGAGACTCTTGTCTCTAAAAAAAACAAAACAAGTTATTACCTTACTGACAGTCACATAATAAGGGGAAATCCCAAGATTTTTGCCTCTATCTATGTGTCTCTGTAACTATGCCCTTTGAACTGTACCACACTGCCTCTGTCTCCTTGAAAACAGAACGGCTGTGATCTGGACATGGTGGCTTCAAGCCACCCTTTGACTAGATATCCAGGGCTAGAAACTCACAGGGTCGATGGAAGTCAGGTCGTTGAAGGAGAGGTCAATCCAGGCCAGGTTCTCTGGGTGCTGCAGAAGCTGTGAAACCACCTGGCTGAAGTCTTTCAGATCATTGAGGACATTGTTGTTGAGCCACAGGGACTGGGTCAGTGACTTTCCTGACTTTGAGTGCTTCACTGGTCGTAGACCTGTCCTTGGCTCCTCACCTACCAGATCTATGATGACAAAAATAAGACCTGAGTTTATTTCTTTAACATTTTTTATTTGTATGAGGTTTTTTTGTTTTGTTTTTGTTTTTTTTCCCCCTTGTGTGTATGTACACTGTGTTCATTCCTGGTGTTTGCAGAAGTCAGAAGAGGGTATGAGATCCCCTAGAACTGCAGCTAGGGATGGTTGTGAGCCACTGTGTGGGTAGTAGGATTTAGACTTGGGGACTCTTCAGGAGCAACAAGTACTCTTAACCTCCGCACCATCTCTGCAGCCCAGGGCTTGGGTTTTCATCTTTGCTTTTCTGCCCTTAGGGAGTGAGTATGAGGAGCTGGAAAGATGGGCATACAAGTGCTCCTTTGAGGGCTTGGCAGGGGCCCAGCACTAGAGTCTACTGAGACCTTGCCTGTCTCAAGCTATGAAGACCAGAGCAAGTTTAGAGTAGGCCAAAGCAGTTTCGGTCAGAGGCGTTCTCATGCCATCATTTGATTCTGTGTATGCCACCCCTGTGAGTGGAGCAGACCCCTTCCCATTTTGCGGATAAAGTAAACCAGAGTTGTTGGGGTAGGCCAAGATCATATCACACAAGGCAGAATCTTATTCTAGTGTAGCTTATAGAAGTCACTTCAGTGGAACACTTCCCTTCCTTTCCTTCATTAATGACAAGCTGTAGCAGAAAAGACATACATAGTATTAACAGTGAAAGAGAATGGAGCTCTGGATAAATAATAGGGCAGGGAAGAAGCAGGTGTGTGTCCCAGAGGAATTTCTGTGGGCAGTGAGTAGTGTGATAGTCCATAGTCCTTACATCAAGGAAAAAGGTCTTGGTGTACTCAGAGCACAGGGAAGGTGAAATACAAACTTGGTGGATTAGGGGGTGTTAACCAGGCAGAGAAGGGGAGAGAGGGTGAGAACATGAACAATTGCACAAGAATAGAGCAGGATGGAAACAACATGCACAAGGCCACAAGTGGAGAAAAGCAGTCAGGAGCCAGGCCTTAGTTCCAGTTACTAGGCTAAGACCCCGGGCTTTGTCCTTGTAGGTAACGGGAAGCCACTGCAGCGTTTAAAACAGACAGTGCAGCTTGTCACTTGAAAGGCGGCTTTGGAGCTTCAGTGTTGACTGGATTTAGGAGGTAGCTAGAACTCAAAGATCACACTCTACTCTAGTTAGCAAGAAGATGGACATAGCAGTTAGAATGGGATATCCCAACTATGATTTGGCTGACTGAATTCATGTAAAGGTAGGCGGCTATATGATGGGGTGCCAGCTTTTTGTTTGGCTATATTAGCTGATAAAGAAAGTTGAGAGAAATTGGATTGGAAAGGTGATGAGTTCAGGATTGATGTGTTAGAGGTTCCTGTTCTGTGAGAAGACAAGATAAGTCAGGCAGGTAGGCAAAAATGAAGGTCTAGAGCTGAGGAGACAGCCTTGCAAACTGTTAGTGTAGAGTAGGTATTGTTAGGGAGAGAGGCAATTCCTCAGAGAGGCAAGAGGAAGCCATTTATAAAGTTAGTGAATAATCTGAAGAACAGGAGAGATTGGTTTTGTCTGCATGTCTGTGTGCCATGCCTAGTAAGGCCAGAAGAGGTCATCAGAGTCCTGAGAACGAGAATTCCAGATGGTTATGAGCCATGGGAGTGCTGAGCGTCCTACTTGGGTTCTTTGGAAGAGCAGCCAGTGTTCAACTCCCTGAGAGAATAGTTTAAAGGTATTTGGAGAATCTGCAGAATATGGAGGAGTAAGTTCCAGGAAAGACGAAGATTCAATACTAATTCTGGCAGCTCAGAGATATGGTAACTGTGTATAGGCTTGAGGACAGAAGCTAAACTGGAGTGAAAATGAATAGGAAGCAAGCAGGTAGCCTGAGCACCCCCACTGGAAAGTGAGGGTGCAGAGAAAACACACACACACCCTTCCCCTGCTGTCTTTTTCAAGAGAGGTTCATAATGGGGGGGGGGGCTCTTCCCAAGCTGATTTGTGGGAGAACCGGAACCAGACTACGGTTTTAAAATGGCTCCATTTTCCCTGCTGCCTCCAAGCCCTTAGCAAGTCTCAAGTGGCCTGTAGGGACAAAGCACTTAGCATCTGTGAAATCTAACCAGCCCATCCTTACACACTTCCATCCCTGCTGACTTTCTCTAGCTGCAGATCAGAAAGCATCCACCAGGTGGCTCTTGCCTTAGTGTTGGAATGCACGGGACCCAGGTTGAGGCCTGCAGGGGGCGTGGGAGGATTAACAGAGCAAAGTGTTTCTGACCAAGAGTAGGCTCCAAATCATGTGTCCCTCTCACACCTTCCAAAAACTTTCAAATGATTTGATTTAGATGAACAAAAGTGTCAGAATAACTCCACACAAAGCAACATCTGTTCTGATAGTGTAGAATCTTAGAAGAGTGTCACATACAAAGGCTGGTCCTAAGCTTTGAGGGAGCCACTGGATGGAGTTACCTAGAATATGAGGCAGCCTGAGCTCCTGTTACTTTGTGTAAAGGGGCATCCAAAATTGCTATAGGTACCTGACCCTTAGGTTACACCAACGTAGCACATTACTTGAGCGTGTGTTAAAAGATTCCTAGTTGAGAGTAGGTCTGGAAACTGGACCACAAATATCAACAGTTAACAGAATTAGAATTGGGAGGCACTGACTGAAGGGAATCTTAGAGATTCCTGAGATCCTCTTCCTGATTTCTAAAGTGTTGCTAGGCAAGTTTTCCAGCATGAGCAGAAGTGAGTCTGATAGAGCTTTTAGTGTCATCTGTCGGTGACCATGGTGGAAAGGACTGGCAGGTGTATATGGAGAACTCCTTTAGTGCTGTGTTTGTGAATGCACATTAGCAAGGGCTGGTTGTGCATGGGGTAAGCCATGTTTGCTAACACTCCCAAAGCTTCTGCTTCATCAGGTAGTCCAAATTAGATGTCTCAGATCTGTGATCCATCTGGATTAACTCAGCAGGTAGTGTCCCAGTAACCCCAACTCTAGCCGCCTTTTAATTTAAGTTTCTGAAGCCCTGGGGAACTGAAAGGGCTCAGATTTTATATGTCTTTTACTCTACCCACCCCCAAGAGACTTAGCAAGGAGTACAACTGCCTGGTGTGTATGTCTGCACGTGTATGTGCATAATTGCTTACTAACTGACAGGCTCAGGAGATGCTGAGCTCCTGGATGGAGCACGGAGCATCTGCAGATTCTCTCTGGTGCTGTACAAGTACACTGGGGAGACCTGACCAGTGTTTCCCTCATTCTGAGGAGGCCACAAAGCAGAGTCAGACCTTCCCATTGAAAGTTGAAAATTCGGGGCTGGAGAGATAGCTCAGTGGTTAAGAGCACTGGCTGCTCTTCCAAAGGACCAGGTTCAATTCCCAGCAACCACATGGCAGCTCACAACTGTCTGTAATGCCTATTCCAAGGTATCTGACACCTTCACACTAATGCACATAAAATAAAATTAAAACAAATTTAAAAAAAATAAAGTTGAAAATTCGGGTCTGGAGAGACAGCTCAGAGGTTCAGAGCCCTGGCTGCTCTTCCAGAGCTCCTGAGTTCAATTCCCAGCAACCACATGGTGGCTCACAACCATCTATAATGAGATTTGGTGTCCTTTTCTGGCGTGCAGGTGTCCATGCAAACACAACACTGTATATAAATAATAACCCTTTTTTAAAAAAGTTGAAAATTCCTCTGCTCTATTAGGAGCCATTACACTCCACCCCAGTCACCTTTGCTTTCTTGCTCAAAGTTATTGTTGCAAACAAAACCCTTTTGAAATATGCAGTCAGAAGTAATGCAGAGCACAATAAAGGCCACAGTAGGTGAGTGTGTGCGGGAAGAGACAGACGAGAGCTAGCAGTGTGGTGGACACTAACTGAAGTGGTGTGCTACACTGAAGCCCAGGCTGGTAACTCCGAGCTGATGGGTGGCTATCTGATGGAAAACCCAAAGCAGTTAGTGTATCTGGGTTAGTAAGTTTGTACATGTGCTCTGTGAGGTCAGTGACCAAAGGCAGGGATGGCAGAACTGCCTACACCTTGAGCATCTATGGTCCTGTGAGCTTTGACGTGCACCGCGAAAGGAGTTAGCTGTCTATTTAGGAAGATGTTGGATAGTAAAATGAGATTGTATGTGGGCAGCGCTGGAACTGCAGTGAGTTTTGGTGATGATGGAATAAATTCAGTATGGGTGGAATGAATGGAGAAAATTTTAACTGGGAATGTGCCAATTTGTTGCTAAAAAAAACATCTCAGGTTTTACCAGTGAGCAGAACAGAGTCATGTTCCTAGACAAGAGACAGGGTTCTGCCAGTGTAGACCTGGCAACAGCTTATTTTTTTTTCCCCTCCTCTTTTCAAGATAAAACCAGAACACTAAGCTTTCTACCTGATTGGGTGATTTCTCAGTATTCTTCACAAATCTCCTGCTATATCCTGGCTTCTTCTGAAAATGGGTCAACTGCCATAAGAGACTCCTGGTTACTTTCAGATTTGATACTTTAAAAAACTGGGTGTGTGGGTTGGAGAGATGGCTCAGAGGTTAAGAGTACTGTCTGTTCTTCCAGAGGTCCTAAATTCAATCCCCAGCAACCACATGGTAGCTTCCAACCATCTATAATGAGATCTGGTGCCCTCTTCTGGTGTGCAGGCACACATGCAGGCACAACACTGCATAATAAATAAATAGATAGATAGATAGATAGATAGATAGATAGATAGATAGATAGATAAACATCTTTTTAAAAATTACAAAAGAAAAATCTCATGTAATGGAAGTTTTGGTTTCTTTAAAAACTCAGTTATGTTATGTAAATATGTGATCGTTTTAATCTCAAGTGTGGGATTTTAGTTTGGGCTTTGATTTGTCCACAGCTGGGAACTGTCTCGAGCAGGGCATGGTCTTTGACCTCCTGTGGCAAGGAGGGGGAGTGGTCTAAAGCTCTGAGCCTCTAAATGTGAGAGCCCAAAAAGAGAAAGTGTGTCCTGAGGCGGTGTGTGATGAGTGGCAGTTTAGAGACAGACAAAGAGAAAGAAACACAGGAGCTTGGAGGAGACTGAGGCTTTTGCTGTTGACAGGTAATTGTTGATGAGAATAGCCCTAAAAGAACCCACTGATCCCTAAATGGCCAGGAGAAGTAAAGGGGTCTGTGCTCTGTCTCCCCACTAGCCTTCTCTTCCCTACTTAGGGTTGGGGGGTTGAAAGGGAAAGGCTTTAAGAAATTTCAAACAGAATAGTGTTTTAAAATGAGCACAAAATCTCAAGGGAGCTGAAAGGGATAGTGCAGTAGTTAAGGCACTGGCCACTCTTCCAAAGGACCTGGTTGAATTTCTAGCACCCTCATGGGGGCTCACAGCCATCCATAAGTCCAGGTTCCCGGAGCGGAGACTAATACATACTGCAGGCCCCTGCCTCCATCAGGTATACAAGGGGTGCAGACATACATACAGGCAAAACACCCATATACAGAAAGTTAACCTATGTATTTTTAAAATTTATTTATTATGTATACATTGTTTTGCCTGCATGTGTGGAGGCCAGAAGAGGGCACCAGATCCCAGTATAGAAGGTTGGGAGCCACCATGTAGTTGCGGGGAATTGAACTCAGGAGCTCTGGAAGAACAGCCAGTGTTCTTAACCTCTGAGCCATCTCTCCAGCCCTCCAAGTATGTTTTATACTCTCCAACCAAGTATTTTTTTAATTTTAAGGCTGAGGATGAAGCTCAGATGTAGAGCACATAGGCCTTGCACTCACTCCTTAGCTCAGTAAAACAACAAAGAAATTATCATTCCACCCCCTCCCCTCCTTCCTTCAAAGACAACAAGACAATCAGTTTAGGCTTTTTAAAAAGAATACATAAAGATGTTTTCTTGGTACCACACCGCCTGAGGTCATGCTGTGTTGGGTGCTGTGCTCTGTGGGCTGACCTTGGATCACGTGGATGCTTTTAAAGGAGAAGTCAAGAGGAGGCTCCTGCACCGAAGTGTTCATATAATCCGGTTTGCTCATAGTTCAGGCCATCATTCATCAGGTGGAAGCATGGGCCCTGGGAGTCTGGGTTCAGCCTGGGAAGACAAAGAAGAATGAATGTTCCAGACATGGAGAGTCCACCCTCAGGATCCCCCACAACCCTCCACACTGCTTTCTGTTCCCTGGAGCTCTAGCCTGCCTGGCTGCATTCCAGTTAAAGATACTGGTGCTTTCATGTGCAGTACACTTTTTCTTCTTAGAGCAGCTTCATGACACTTCGAACTCGTCTGACAAAGCACCCACTTCTTATGGGGGTTTTGTTTTATTGACATAGAGTCTAATGTAGCCCAGGCTAGCCTTAATCTAATGATCCACCTGCCTCAGCCTTCTCAATTCTGAGATTATGGGTATGCACCATCACACATGGCTATAGCACCATTTCTATTTTCCAGATGAAGAAACTGAGACCCAAAGGGTAAAGGACTTGCCCAGAGTTAAGCCGAGTCAGTTGTGGACAGCAGTAATCATCTCCAGAATCCTACTCTGACAGCCCTCTTGCTACTCCACAATAGTTACCATGGAGACTGTCCTGCTGCCTAGTCTCTTGACATCAGCTGCACTACTTTATTGCTTAACAAGCCCTTAAGTCCTTCACTGAAGTTGGTGTCTGAGAGCCCTTCACTGACACAGTTAGCCTTGCTGCCTGCTCTGAGCAGCTTGTCTATAGCCCTTTTCATCCGAGAACCCTGCTTCCAGTCACATCTTGGATGTAACAACATGTATAAACAGAAAACCAGAGTCTACCCTCACTCACCTGTCACTGAGGCCTGAAACTCCACCATTAGGGATTCATTCCTTTGGGTTCAGGGATTGTTCCCTGTTAAAATGGAAACACCCCCAGAGAGAGGTGAACAGAGTTATCAGTCATTTGTTATGTGTGACGTGTCTTATCCAATCCTTTCCAATATGTTAGGTAAAGTAAAGCTGAGAACAGGTTTTTCCTGGAGACTAGAAAGAGCTGTTGAATACTACTCACCTGGGATAAAAAGAGCTGAAAAACTCTTTACCAAGGGCTGTTTTTGTTGCTTGTGGATTATAGAAACAAAACGCAAACAGAGAAAAGATAATGTCTCTAGGCTAGACTCCCTCTTTTCACTACACACTGTTGTAACTTCCTCTGTCTTATTTCCTTGCTTTCCAAAAGGATGAGGTTTACAGCAATAACATGCTCATAAAGCAGGATGCTTTGTAGAGCAGTGCTGTAAGACAGACAATGCAGTCACAAATGCAAGCCTCACATAGGATTTTTGAGACAGATAATTTCAAGATTTTAGGAGCTCTGTAGGCTAATGACAAGGCTCAGCAGGGAAAGGCAATTGCTGTACAAGCCTGGAAATCTGAATTTGATCCTGAAACACACTTAATAGGAGAATCAACTCCATAAAATTGTCTATGACCTCCATATACTAGTCTATACACACAAATAAGGAAATTAATAAATAGATAATTTTAGGAGCTATAATTTCAATAAAATGAAATGGGTGAAGTTAATCCTACTATTTTACTAAACTCGGTATATACAAAATATTTTACTATGTCATCAATATTAGGAAGTACTGAACTATTTCAGAGATCAACTCAAGATGATCTAGCTACCTGTTGAGTCAGGTGCTTAATTGCCACATATGACTACACATATGCCTAGTGGTCACCAAACTGGACAATGCTGATACAGAAAATTAAAAAATGGAAGATAAGAGCTGGGCGTAGTGGCACACTTTTAATCCTAGCACTCAGAAGGTAGAGGCATGGTGATCCTTGAGTTAAGGCCAGCCTGGTCTACAGAGCAAGTTCCAGGATAGCCAAGGCTATACAGAGTAACCCTGTTTCTAAAAACCACCACCACCACCAACAACAACCAAAAACAAAACAAAACAAACACCAAAGCAAGAAAAGTTAAGAAAGAGATGTATCAGGAGTCTCAGGACTTAGTTATGACATCCCTGGTGGCCAAAGCACAAAGGGAAACCTTGGGATATGCAGTACTCATAGGAATCAAAAGAAGTTAGTCTGTATGCAGAGACAATGAAATTGGCAGGCACTATTCAAATAAATTTTGCTTAGCCAAGAGGTACATCTGTGCTCTAGGCATTTGGGACACTAAAACCAGAATATTTTGAGTTTGAGGCCAGCTTTAGCAACACAACAAGACACTGTCTCAAAAACAAACACACACACACACACACACACACACACACAAGTGAAGGACACAGTCAACTTTGGATTCTCAAGAATCCAAAGACATAGCTGGGGATTCGAAGTGGCTGGTGAACACAGGAGGCTGAAGTGGGAGGATCATAAAGTTAAGATCTGCCTGGGTTATGTATATAGTGAAATCCTATCTCAACAACAATAAAGCCCACGAAGGACCTGATATCAGTTTACTGCTTAATAAATGCAGTACAAGTACATGTCTTTCTCAGTAATTTAATAAATGCAAGAACAGACTTTATCAAGTTTGGAGGAATAAAAAGATTATTTTGAACACTCCTCTATTGCTGGTGGGAGTGCAAACTTGTACAACACTTTGAAAATTAATCTGTCAGTATCTCAGAAAATAGTTCTGGAAATAGTTCTTCAAGACCCAGCTATACCACTCCTGGGCATATATCCAAAAGATGCTCTACCATACAACAAGGACACTTGCTTAACTATATTCATAGCAGCTTTATTTGTAATAGCCAGAAAGTGGAAACAATCTAGATGTCTCTTAACCAAAGAATGGCTGAAGAAGGGGAAATAAAATAGACATCTGAAGAAGATGGAGGGAGGGAACTGGATGAGAGAGGGGGTGGGGATCAGGCATGGGGAAAGGGCGGAGGGCTGGAAGAGAGTACTGAAATCAGTGTGTGTGTGGTTCATCTCTGGGAAGGGGGAGGCTCCCGGGAGTCCATGGTTTTGACTCCAGCTGAGACTTCCTGGAGCGGGGGTCTGGAGCTGAAGTGGCTGCCTCCTACAGCCAGGAGAGACTTCCCATGGAGGGAGGTGTACACCAACCCCTGCACAAAACCTCTGACCCAGACAATCCATGACTGGCCCATTGAGTCACACGCCATCAGAGTACACCACTGACACTATCGATAACATTCTACTGTTCTTGCGGACAGGGGGCTAGCGGAAATCACCTGAGTGGTTTCACCCAGCAGCTGATGAAAACAGATGCAGCGACCCACAGCAAAAATTTAGGTGGAGCTCAGGCAATCATTATGGAAGAGGAGGAAGGACCAAAGGAGCCAGAGAGGTCAAGGACTCCACAAGGAAACCTACACAATTAACTCACCTGGACCCATGGGGGCTCAGAGACTCAACCATCAACCAGAGAGGATCCATGGGGCGGTTCTAGGCCCCTCACATATGTAACAGGTGTACAACTTGGTCCTCATGTGGGACCTCTGATAGCAGGAGCAGGGGCTGTGTCTGACTCTGTTGCCTACGTTTGCATCTCTTTCCCCTAACTGGACTTGTCTAGCTTCAATAGAAGATGTGCCAGTCCGATAGGCCAAGGCAGGCTGATACCTATGGGAGGTCCACCCTTCTCTTGGAAGAAAAGTAGAGGGCACAGGGGGAAGGGAGGGAAGATGAGAGGGAAGAACTGGGAGGAGAGAAGGGAATGGAACTTCCTAACGGGCTCTAAAGTGAATTAATTAATTAATGAAAGAACACACAAACAAACAAGAAAAGGGGAGTATCTTAAGCTGGCAATGGTAGTTGCATGCCTTTAGTGGTAGTGCTTGGGAGGCAGAGGCAGTTGGCTCTAACAGGAGTTCAAAGCTAGCCTGATCAACAAAGAGAGTTCCAGGACAACCAGGGTTACACAGAGAAATGCTGTCTGGAAAAACTAAAGTGCGGGTGTGTGGTGGGGAGGACGATTAGCAGTCTCACTGGGCATAGTGGCACCCAGATATAACTTAGCACCTAGGAAGTGGAGGCAGCATCGCCAGGAGTCCACATCCTTAGCTACACAAGAAGTTTGATGGTAGAATGGCAACCGGAGACTCCTCAACAACAACAGAAGTAATGGCCTCAACTGACCTTTTGGCAAGTGTCAGCCTGTGTCATACAGCATCAGAATTCTGGTATTTGACGCATGGACATGGACTGTTCATTAGGAATAACTGATTCTTTAGATAGCAAGTCTACCAGAAGGATGTGGTAACTTTTTAGGGACAAAGAACTTGAGTTGAAGGCTGAGAGATTAGTGGGCTGGAGAGGCCTCCAAAAAGCCATGAAAGCACGATAATGGTGTGGAAGATCTGGAGTGGGTTTCCAACTATGCAGCAGGGCAGATTCCAGGTCAGCATGGTGGCATGCTCTTTTAAAGCAGGACTTAGGAGGTCGAGGCAGGAGGATCTGAGTTCATAGACAGCCTAGTCTACAGACTGATCTCCAGTACTACATAGAAAGATCCTATTTAAAACAAAACAAAAAACAAACATGGACAAAAGGGAGATGTTGGGTTCTATTTGGGAGTTGCCATTTCTATTACTGGAGATTGACCATTATGGGAAGCCAAGGAGGAGTGGGGGAAGAAACACAAGTCATTGTCAAGAAGGAAGATAGGGCATAGCAGTCTCCCTTCCAGCTGGGAGGGAGGAGAAGACAGGATCTCAAGTTCAGGATCAACCCAGGCTACATAGTGAGATCCTTTCTAAAAACCAAAGTAGCTGTGATGGCTTACACTTGCAATCCTAGTACTTGGGAGGTAGAAACAGAAAGATCAGGAGTTCAAAGTTATTCTCAGCTACAGAGTAAGTCTGACGAGCCCACTGGCCTACAAGAACTGTATCTTAAAACAAAACAGAAAAAAAAGGGAGATCTGGAGTTGACAATAGAGATGAAGACCCCCTAAGCAGCAGCAAAGTCAAGCTTGAAGGAACACATGGGCAACATGGCAGAGGTCCTCACTGCCCCGATTGGCAGGTGTTTTCTAAACCATGTTAGATTAATTTACGCAGGTTCCTTTTGGATTAGGAGAATCTATAGGCATTCAACAATGACCTCCACCCCCTCCCCATGCTGTTAGGAATAGAATATACAGCTGTTGCACATACTGGGCCGGCAAGCCCTGCTACTGAGCCACATCTGCAACCCCCAGTCTTCTGTTGTAGAACTAGAAGAGCCTAGCTTTAGCAGCTCAACCTACTTTAGTACCCACATTTTATTTATTTAAAAATTTATGTGAAGGGCTGCTTTGCCTGCATATATGTTTATGCACCACTTATGTGTCTGGTGCCTATAGAGGCCAGAGGTCAGATCCCCTGGGCCTGGAGTTAGAGACTGTTATGAGTCATCATGAAGGTGCTGGGAACTGAACCTGGGTCCTTTGGAAGAGCAGCCAGTGCTCCTGAATGCTGAACTATCTTTCTAGCCACTATTTTTTGTCTCAGCTGGCTTCACCTACTGAGTAGCTAAGGATAACCTTCTAAGCCTCGTAGCACTTCCCAAGTGCTGAGCTTATGGGAGTCCACTAGGATATGCCATTTACCTACAGTAGGTTTGATGTCTTTGGGGAGCCTGAGTTCCATACTACTGAACATGTATTTTGTATTTATGGTTGTCAGCCTAGCCTTTAACAGCTGAGCCGTCTCTCCAGCCCATGGACATGCATTTTAAAATCCCAAAGAAAATGCTTTTACTATTTTTCGGTGACTAGAACTCTACTGCAGAAATTATTTGTGTAGTAGCAGCTTCCAATCAATCTTTGGAGCGCTAAGATGGTAGATGGCTCTGCTTGTTGGCAGCCAGTGCTGTGTCTTATTCTCCATCACTTGAAGAAGTTGGCTGACAAGAGGCACTTGGGGAATGGGAGGCTGCCCAATACACTGACTTCTGTTTGGGCAGAGTTGACACTGAACTATTCTAACAATTGGCTACCAGGTCTAGCTGCTTCATTCCACAGCTCGTTCCCAGTAATATAACAATTCAATTCTGCAAGTATTTGCTGAGTACCTGCTGCCCTGTGCCTGACCAAAAGGAATGAAGCCAAGGAACAAACAAAGCTCAGTGCTTTCCCTGCTGAGCCATCTCTCCAGCCCCATGCGCCTTCTTATACAGTCTTTAAAATTATATGTGTATGTATATTTAGTATACTTACATTATATATGTATATTTAAGTTGTGTGTGTGTCTGTATGAGGGTGCCTATGGATGTCAGAAGGCAGCATCAGATCCCCTGGAGCTATGGTTACAGGTCATTGGAGTCACCTACTGAAGGTACTAGGAGCTAAACTCAGGTCCTCTTCAGGAGTAGTGCATACTCTTAACCACTGAGTCATCTCTCCAGCCACACTACCCCCCCCTCCCATCTTGAAATCGGTTCTCACATATCCTAGGCTGGCCTGGAACCCATATGGCCAAGGATGGCTTTCTGCCTCTTGTTCCTAAGTGCTAAGATTACAGGCATGTGCCACTATACCTGGCTTTGTAAAAATCTTTTTCGTCCAGAGAAAACAGATGATTTTAATTTATCAATTTAGGTGTTAAATCTGGCAAGAATCAATGATTCCTATTCATGGTCTTTCCTGTTTTGTTTTAGATTTATTATTTATACTCTGCCTGCATGTACACCTGCACACCAGAAGAGGGCACCAGATCTCACTATAAATGGTTTCAAGCCACCATGTGGTTGCTGGGAATTGAACTCAGGACCTCTGAAAGAGCAGCCAGTGCTCTTAACCTCTGAGCCATCTCCAGCCCTCATGGTCTCTCCTGTATTCATCTCCTTTGCACTAAAATTTTACAGTTCCACCCTACTCTGATGCTGAGCTCAGCATTTGAATTAGCCAGTGAGATGCTGATAAAAAGAAGAAAAGAGAAGATTTAAGGTTCTGTTTTGGGCACTCAACTCAGGAAGGAATCTTTTAACTGCAAGGCAAGAGCTCTAGCACTGAGCTTCATTTCCAGCCTGGCAAGTAGGAGTTCTATAGAAGACTTGCTCTCTTGCTCTCTGCCAATGCCATGAGAACTGGCCAGGGTGCTAGAGGAACAGGAGACATGCAGGCGGCAGAGGTGAAAATGAGCCAATGACCAGCTGAGTGCGGTGCGCACACCTGTAATCCCAGCACCCGGAGAGGCAGAGGCAGGCGGATCTCTGTGAGGCTGGCCTAGTCCAGGACAGCCAATGCCACACAGAGAACCCCTATCTTGAAAAACCTGAAAAGAAAAGAAAATAAAAAGAAAAGAAAATAAAAAGAGCCAATAACCTCAGCTGAGGAAGGCTTAGACTGGTACACAGTCAGCTAACTTCCTGTGCTAAGACTGGGACAGTCACATAACTCAGAAGTGATTGAAGGCCAATGTACGAACTCAGCCAAGATAAGAGCCATCCAGGTAATTCAGGTCATCAAAGTAAGAATAAATACTTATTGTTTTAAGCCACTGTGGTTTGCATGGTTCGATACACACCAATAGCTAACTGACTCATTCCCCAGTTGCACTTTGGACAAAACTATTATCATGTTTTCTTGCCTGTGAAATGCAGACAAGCCCTACCTGAAGGGGACGGACTACAGCAGATGCTCAATAAATGGAAGCAGCCATCCTGTCAGTACTTTACCGTGTCTGTTACCAGGGGTTTGTGTGTGCCAGGGCAAGTGCTCTAGAACTTAGTTATACCTTCAGCCATCCACACTAATTTCTTCTTTCTTTATTTAGTGTTTGTTTTTTTCCCTGTAAACTTGAGGACAGGGACAAGAAGTGAGACTTCTGTTTTGATAAACATTACATACTGAATTTGACAAAGACTGGGTCCTGGCTTGATGGAAAAATGGAGTAATTGAAGAAAAGAAGGAATAAATGATTATTTAAATGTGTCACAGAGAAGGCCTGACTTCCTTCTTAATATAAAATCAATCAAGCAATCAATAATAAAAAAACTTAATTTTTTAAAAACTGTAGATATTGTCAGGCAGTGGGGGCACACCCCTTCAAGCCCAGCACTCAGGAAGCAGAGGGATGCAAACCTCTGAATTCGAGGCTAGCCTGGTCTACAGAGTTAGTTCCAGAACAGCCAGGGCTACACAGAGAAACCCTGCCTCAAAAACCAAAACCAAAAAAGTGTAGCTGTTAATATGGTGGCTGACATCAAGTCAAACCAAATAAAGATATACAGCAGATGCAGGAACAGTCTTAATCTCTACGAAGAGTTTGGTACCTACTAGAATACATATAAAAGACCCTTCATCTTTATAAATAAACCCTGTGTATTCCTTTGTAATTCAGTATTCTTTTCAAATTCCTGCATATTCTCTAACCTTTTTAAATAGCTGCTAAGTGGTACAGAGTACACATGGCATTTTTAACTTTATTGTTTACTTAACCAGTCCCAGGTTGACAAAAACTTCCAGTTTGGAGAATTACTAAGAATTTGAATTTGCTTTATTGCCAGCCAGTTTCTGCTCTTTCTCAAGCATGTTTTGACACAATGTTGTAGAAGACTTGGAGCAAAAGTAAGATGAGGAAAGCTGATAGGAGACTGAGAGCCTAGCTCAAAGGGGGTTTCTGTCTCCGGGCTGCGGGGGGGGGGGGGGGGGGGGGGGGGGCAGGGGAGAGCAATGGATGCTATAAAAAATTGGCTACACAGCTAACATTTTCTGGAAGATTACATCCCCAGGTGCTAAAGGAAAGCCCTAGGATAGCTTGGCTCCTGCCTGCAATGACTTTCATATCTTCTCTATAATCTGCATTCAGCCAAATCCAACAGCTCACAGTAAGGTTCCTGCATTCCCATGGCCTACCTGGTTGAAAGATTACCTTTCCACTTCAGTCGCTGTGGTTTCTGCTATGAGGAATCTCTGCTTGACTCCCCCTCATTCCCTTCCAGGAGCCTACCCTGACTTAGGTCTCCAGCTTGTCATAGAGATGTCCCCACCCTCAGTTTCTCTTTTTTCTGCAGGCCTTCTGTCTTCTCACCCTTCTCTCCTCAGGTCTGATCTCCACCCTCTTAACTCTCTACATCCCTCTCCTACCTTGTTCCCTCTCTTCACCCATTACTTCCTTCTGTTCTATCTCCCCTTCCCAGTATGATTCATGCATCTTCACTGGGGCGGGGAACACCAACCCACCCACAAAAACTGCAACCCAAATTTATGCTGCCCACGAGATGTGCAGGGATAAAATAGAGCGGGTAGATCAGAAATGGAGGGAATGCCCAACTAATGCCTGGCCCAACAAAAGACCCACCCTATCGGACAGTGCCAACCCCTAACACTGCTAAGCTTGTAGACAGGAGCCTGTCAGAGGTGTCCTCTGAGAGGCTCTACCCAGCAGCACCTCAAAAAAGATGCAAACATTGGGTGATGCATAGAGAGTCTTGGGAGGAAAGTGGAAGAGAGAAAAGGACCCAGAAGTGACAGGAGCTATACTAGGAAAAGAGCAGAGCCAAATGACTAGGGCCCAGAGGGGTTTGCAGAGACTGAAGCATCAACCAAGGACCATAGATGAACTGGACCTAGGCCCCCTACAAAGTTGTAGCACATGGGCAGCTTAGGCTTCAAGTGGATCCTCTAGTAAGGAAAGTGGGGACTGCATGGGACACAGACTCATTTGTCAGCTTTTAGATCACTCTTCCCTGGTGGCACTGCCATGACAGGCCACAGGGGAAGAGGACACATTCATTCCTAATACAACTTGATGAACTGGGGTGGATGGGAAAGGGAGCTCCCCTTTCTGAGGAAAAGGGGAGGGAGGAAGAGGGAGAAACAGTGGGACTGGGAGGGGAGGAGGGCAGGGGCTACAAGGATGTAAAGTGAATAAAATAAATGAGAAAAAAAGATCCCCTTTCCAGATTGCTCTGTGGAATGTGGTTTCTTTCAACTTTTCACTTGTTGTTCACGCTTCAGGAGCCAGTCTGAACTTTTCTGAGAAAATTTCCTTATCCCTAAACCTGGATGTGGAATCTCTGCTTGGCTCTCCTCATATCCTATACTTATCGCCATGGTAGCGCTTAGAACACTGTAATTATCTGCTCACTGTCTATCTGACCAGAAGCACCAGCAGGTCAGGAAACACGTTTTTCTCATAGTTGGATGTCATAGTATACTCACCACATGACTGCCACAACTAAAGAAATGATAAAGGACACAAGGCTCTATAATCAAGGGATCTTCCATCGAGCGATCTGCCCTGGTCCTTTCTCAAGAAGTGACTGACAGACCTCTAGAGGGTAAGTACAGTCAAAAAGTATAGGCTAACAGAAGGAAGAGATGACCATTCCAAGGGCTTGGGATGTAGCATGTATGGGATGCTGGGTTACCTTCACTACCCATTCCCCACAAAAGTATTACAAGTATTACAGCTGTGGGCAAAGGCCAAGTCTCCATGGTGAATGCTCTAGTGTGTGCTCAGACATTTGGAAGACCATAAAGTGATATAAACTAGAATGAGAAAAGGGAGTATGTACGGTTAGAGTATAGGCTGCAGAGGTAGCAGAAGCTACCCTGAGACCTTCCCTTATTCTAAAAGCAGCAGGAGGCTGGAGAGATGGCTCAGCGGTTAAGAGCTCTTTCTGCTCTTCCAAAAGTCCAGAGTTAATTTCCCAGCCACCACATGGTGGCTCAGAACCATATATAATGTTATATGGTGCTCTCTACTGGTGCACACGCAGGCAGAACACTGTATAAATGATCAAAATAAAAGCAGAAGGAAGCCACAGGATATACAGTGAATTGGAGTTAAGATGAGTGAATAATAACAGATTTTCATTGGTTGAACTACACGAAGTACCTAGAAGGGAATATGGGAAGGATAGGATAGTAGCTAGGACTGAATAAAAGGCAGAGGCAGGATGATCACAAATTTGAAGACAGCCTGGGCTACAAAGGAAGACCAAGTCTTTAAACAAAAGAAAAAAAAAAAAAACAAACGAAAAACCCAAAACAGTGGGGCTGGAGAGATGGCTCAGCAAAGACACTTTCTGTTGCAGAGGCCTGAGCTCAGTTCTTAGCACCCACACTGGTAAATCACAACCACCTGTAGCTGCAGCTCCAGGGGACCAGATGCTCTATTTTATTTTATTTTTAAAGATTTATTTATTATTTATACAGTATTCTGCCTGCATGTGTGCCTGCACACCAGAAGAGGGCACCAGATCTCATCATAGATGGTCATGAGTCACCACTTGTTTGCCAATTTGTTTGGAATTGAATTTAGACCCTTTGGAAGAACAGCCAGTGGTCTTAACCCCTAAGCTATCTCTCCAGTTCACATTTATATGACACACATAAAATAATATATTTTTAAAAAGACATTTATGCCAGGCAGTGATGGCACCACCTTTAACCCAGCACTCAGGAGGCAGAAGCAGGCAGATCTCTGTGAGGCTAGTCTCGTCTACAGAGAGAGTTCCAGGACAGCCAAGGCTACACAGAGAAACCCTGTTTCGAAAAACCAAACTGAACGGGCTCGGTGGCACACGCCTGTAATCCCAGCACTCAGGGAGGCAGAGGCAGGCACGTCGCTGTGAGTTTGAGGCCAGCCTGGTCTACAAAGCAAGTTTAGGACAGCTAAGGCTACACAGAGAAACCCTGTCTCAAAAAAAACAACAACAGAAAAAAAGAAAAACCAAACTAAACCAAACCAATCCATCAAACAAACAAAAAGACCTTTAGGTAGGTGTGGTGGTACACACCTTTTATCCTAGCAGTTGGAGAGGTAAAGGCAGATCTCTGTCAGAAAAAAAAAAAAAAAAAAAAAAGACATTTAGGGACCTAACCTGAGGTGAGGTCACCACCTTTGGAAGTGAGGTAGATTAGATCAAAACAAATTGCTCTATGTATAGAATTCTCAAACAAGTTGTTCATGGTGGTGCACGCCTGTAATCCCAGCACTCGGGAGGCAGAGGGAAGTGGACCTCTTGAGTTTGAGGTCAGCCGGGCCTACAAAGTGAGTCGAGGACAACCAAAGGTCACACAGGGAAACTGTCTTCAAAAAACTACAAAAATATTTCTCTAACAGTAAAAAAGTGACATTTAGATATTAAATGGACTATGTTCGAAATGGAAGCGTTATGAAAGGTAACAGTTGGGGGTTTGGCTTGTATACATTGTGGGAACACTGAGTAAGACCCAGGTTTGGTAGGGAGGGTTGGAGTGCACAGAGAGATACTGAACTTATATCCTGAAGGAAATGTCAAGGACACAACTGGTTATACAGATCTGGAGCTTAAGAGATAAGGGCTTGGCTGGAGACATGCAGGTGGCAAATGAAGGTGGGCAATGATGAGCACAAGCAGGGTAGAGTGAGGTGAGAAGCAGAAGACAGCCCAGAAGAACTTTAAAATAGTAAGTGGACCAATCATGGCCAATGAACCATGGCAGCCTCAGACCTCAGGTGTCCTGTCAGCTGGTTTGTTTGTTTATTTATTTATTTATTTTGGCTTAGTTTAAATGTGTTTGATTCCTATTGCCTTCAGTCTCTAGTTTCCTTTCTTCATTAATAATTTCAAGGATGTTTTTGAAACTCATTCACGTTGAAGTATGTATAACTCAAGGTGGTCATACAGGTTCCTTTTCCCTAGGGCAGTTTAATCCTTAGGACAAGTACAAGGTGCAGCCAGGTCAGGCTAAACGGAGATGGTTTGATCTTAAGAACTGGAATTTACTTGTAGCTTTGTCAATGGTGTAATGTGTGGCCTTGCGCAAGTCACTTATCTCTGGGTTTCAGTTTTTCAATCTGTGAAATGGGAATAAATATTCTTAACTCAAAGAGCTGTTTTAATAGAAAAAGAGAGGCTGTAAAAGAACTTGTGGAGTTAATGTCCTAAATCTTTTATGAGGAACGTAGAGGAAATGAAGATCTAAACTGTAGCTTCCAGAAGCCGACAGGCAGGGATGTAGGAGGAAGAGGCTAATTTACAGACAACAGTCATACACGTGTGGCTGGGAGGAACCTGCGGATTTCCTTTAAGGGGGTCTTCTTGCTTGAAAGAGTAAGCAAGGGGGGACTTTTAAGCCCCGTGACATTTTCTACATCTCTAGAAATTAAGGGCTGTGAATTACTCTGATGTGTCCTGTCAGGTGAGTCCTGGTTCTTCAGAGGAAAACCAATGCCATGCCCTGGGGCGTTTCTGATTTCCCTTTCTGTGGGACTTGAGACACCCTTACTGGGAAAGCACCATGCTTGCATAGAGGTCCTCGTAAACACTGCCAAAATAGTCCCGCAGTTTATCTCGAGTGTTGCCTTCACTCGTGAACAGGAATGAGGATTTGGGGAGAACCTCAGGTCTCCAACTGGGAAAGTTGTGGAGTTCCTCCCCTTTCAGAGAGCTCTGGTGTCGTCCTACAATAGTTCTCCTGCTTTCCCGCCCAACTCACCCGCAGTCTCTTACCCTCCGGCTTCAGCGTCTCACTACCTGAGGGTTCCTTAGCCGAACTCCATAGCAACGTCTCACGCCCTAGACGACGCAGTGACCGTCCTCGTGGTGCCTTCAGGGACTTGTAGTTCTTCGGGACGGGCCGCAGAGGCTGCGGGGTTTGCTGGGATTTGTAGTTCTTTTTATTTTACGTCAGGCCCGGGATCCGGAAGTAGCATTACGCCTTTTTCCTTTACAGTGGCCCTGGTACTTCCTTTTCCCGGGTCCTCCAAGGGTGCCCAGCTAACGACAGCCGGGGCCAATGAGAGGGCGGTGAGAAGGGGCGGGATCACATTTTAAACTAATCGTGTCTTCACCGTGTGGGACACATCTCCAGGTGAGGTGTGGTCTGGCGGGCGCGTGGCGGAGCGGTGCGCGGCCAGCTAACCGGCGCGGGCCCTTTGGCTGGGGTGCGGCCTGGGTCCCCTCGGGGACGGCCGGGCCTGGAGGGGGTGCGGATCACGCCGTGGGAGAGCAAGGCCTCCTTCGTAGCCGAGGGTGAAAGGAGAACCTATAAGCGACCAGGTTTGTGGGAGCCTGCCGTGTTGGAGCGGGTGGGTCTGTTTGAGAGCCTTCTAGTGGGCTTATGGCCGAGGGGCGCGGGCTGTCACGGGGTTGTGGAATATTCAGAGGACTGTACCCGAGGGTCCTGCGAGAGCAGGTGCTCGTTTATGGTTAATGAGAGCAGCAGTGGCATCTTCTGAGCTTCCACTATGTTTCTGACATTGTGTGGCTGGTAGAAGAGGATCATCCTTTTAATTTTCCCAACAACCTTGATCATGTTTTGTAGGTGAGGCTCCAGAGGCTTGTGTTTACCTTGGCAAGGGTTGCACAGTTTTGCTATACCTGGGGGTTTTGAGCGCCGGGCGTAAATGGTGGGAAGGGACTGTGTTGGGATGCCCTTTGAATGTAAACAATGAATTTACCTGCCTCACCCTCTTCTTGGTTTGGTGTGAGAGGCAAGTCAGAAAGTACGGTTTCTGCGAGCACCTTCGAGAATACAAATTTAAGATTTTGTTGTTGTTGCTGTTCTTGTGTTTTTCGAGACAGAGTTTCTGTTTTTAGTCCTGGATATTCTGGAACCCGATCCGTAGGCCAGGCTGGCCCCTAACTCAGAGATCCTCCTGCCTTTGCTGGGATTTAAGGTGTGTGCCAAAATGCCCGGCTGGGTAACCTCCTTTTGCTTACTTCTGCGATCACACTTGTCATCTGTGTCATTAAGATCTTTTTCCGTGTTTGCCTGCCCGTCTAGGAGTGACTATGTATTTGTTACTACATCCTGATGGCTTCTCGAGATTCGAGCGTGGTCATGGCCTTTACTGTATGTCTGGGAATGTTGCATTTTCTTGGGCTGGGAGGGGACAGAAACCCAGCTTACCCAGCTCTGTGTTCTTTTCTCCCCCTCTTTTTGTTTGTTATGTTTTGGCGCATGGTAGGCCAGCATTGTTAGCCCTTTTTGTGTGTGTTTGGTGGCATTTGTTTTAATTGCAGCATGAAGTTATTCTTTACTTACTTGCTTTAATTCATACTTATTTTGTACGTTATGACTAATTGTAAGGCCTGAATCTTAGTCTAAAGCCAGTCCTACTCTCTCAGAGCCATGTTTTACCTGATGGCTCACTAAGAAACATTTTTCTTTAGAAGTGCTTTTTTTTTTTTTTTTAAACTTGTGGAATATAGAAGTGGGATGCATGCCTTGAACTAAAAATTCTAGAATTGTGAGGATGCAAATACAGCCCTGCCTCAGATGCCTAAACAGAACTGAGCAAAGGCTGTTTTGATATCTGTGTGTAATTGATAAGAACAGATGGCCAGAAGGGACTGAGGGCATTGAATTTACCTGGTATACACTAAGCTTAACAAGAAGTGTTCAGATTCAAAATGAGCATTTGCAAGAATGAAACTGTTTCCAAAGGCCAAGAAATCCATCTCAGTGTTGAACTCTTTCCTATCCCCGTATTTATTTATTTATTTATTTATTTTGCAGTGCTAGGGCACAAATGTACTTTTAAAAAGGTGGGGGAGAGGGGTGTGCTGGAGAGGTGGCTCAGTAGTTAAGAGCTCTGGCTGCTCTTCTATTGGATAAGGGTTAGACCCCAGGAACCACATGGTGGCTTACAACCATTTATAACTCCAGTCCCAGAGGAATCTGATGGCTTCTGTGGGCACTGCATGTATGTGATGCACATCCATTCATTTGAGGCAAAACACTCACACACAAAAGAAAATAAGAAACAAAACAAGCCAGGCATGGCGTTACACACCTTTTAATCCCAGCACTTGGGAGGCAGAAGCAGGTGGATCTCTGTGAGGTCAAGGCTAAGACTGGGCTACAAAGTGAGCTTAGAATAGCCAGGGCTCTGTAACACAGAGAAACCCTGTCTCGAAAAACTCCCTGTCATACACTCTGACACTACTGGATTACTAAACTGTTTGTCATCTTTTAATTTTTAAATTAAAAATTTAATGGGCTGAAGAGATGGCTCAGCAGTTAAGAGCACTTGCTGCCCCTCCAGAGGACCTGGGTTTGATTCCAGCACCCACATGGGGGCCCACAACTGCTGATAACTCCAGTTCCCTAGGATCTAGTACTATATTCTAGCCTCTTTTCAGTTTGTTTCTAGCTCTGAGGTTTTCTTTTCTTTCTTTCTTGGCTTGCTTGCTTTTGAAGTAGTGGGTATTGAATCTAGGGTCCTTCACATGCAAGGCAAGTGCTCTGCAGTCCCTCCTTCTTTCCATCTCTCTCTCTTTTTTTAAAAAACAATTTATTTAATTTTATTTTCTGTGCATTGGTGCAAAGGTATTAGAATCCCTTGAACTGAAGTTATAGACAGTTGTGAGCTGCCATGTGGGTGCTGGGAATTGAACCTGGGTCCAGGCAGCGCTCTTAACCACTGAGCCATTTCTCCAGGCCCCCCCCCCCTTTTTTGAGACAGGGTTTCTCTGTGTAATCTTGTGTGTTCTGCACTTACTTTGTAGACCAGGCTGGCCTTGAACTCACAGAGATCCACCTGCCTCTGCCTCCCAGAGTGGTGGGATCACAGGCGTGCACCACCATGCCTGGTTCTCTCTCTTTCTTTTCCCCTTCCTTTCCTTCATTTCCTTTCCTTCGTTTCCTTCTTTCCTTCCTTCTTCCTTCCTTCCTTCCTTCTTTCCTTTCCTTCCTTCTTTCCTTCCCTCCCTTCCTTCTTTCCCTTTCCTTTGTTTCCTTCCTTCCTTTCCTTTCCTTCCTTCCTTCTTCCCTTCCTTTCTTCCTTCTTTCCTTCCCTGCCCTCCCTCCCTCCCTTCCTTTCTTCTTTTTGAGATAGGGTCTTTCTAGCCTTCCACACCTGGTTCCTTTCTTTTGAGCTCGGTTTATTTATATATGTGTCAGTTTGGGTACAGTCTGCAAAACAGAAACCACATGCCAGTTCTTTTAAGATGAACTCAATAAAGGAAATAGTTTTGAGACTTTGTTGGGGGGCTTACCAAACCAAAAGAAATCTTAAGGAAAGTATTTTGGTATATTAACTGTAGGAAATGGTCTCATCCAGAATTGAGAACAAATAGAGGAAAGTTATCAGACTCCTGAAGTCTGGAGGGATATGGAACAGCTCTACCCGGATTCTCTTGGGGGAGTGTATGTTGCCTGGTTGCCAGTGGTTTCTTGGGAGCTCCTAAGAGGTCCTTGGAAGAAACCAGTCCTCGTGCAAGCTTGCCCAGCTGATGGAGGGCCAATGAGCGGCCCTGTAAGGTTGGTGTTAGCAGTTGAAAGAAACTGAATAACTGATGGAAACAACTGCTGTTATCGAGAAACACTAAGCCACTAAGGAGAAAGAACTCTTGCTGAAGAAAATAAAGAATGGAATATCTTATAATAGGAAAACAGAAAGTGAATCAACTGGAGGAGAGGAGGAAGCTGAAGAGGGCAGTGGAAAGGGTAGAAACATAAAAAAGGGAACAAAGTGTGATGGCACATGTGTTTGATGAGACCATGGTGTAGCCCATTACTCTAATAATTAAAACTGAAGGAAATAACACTTTCTGTTAAAGGGCTGGTAATGCAGCTCAGTGGAAACGTATGTATAAAACCCTGGTTAAGTCAGTCTCAGTCTCTCTCTCTCTCTCTCTGTGTCTCTCCTCTGTGTGTGTGAGAGAGACAGACACACACACAGAGGCAGTGACTGACTTGTTCTAATTAGGATTGCTTACATGAGCTTGGGGGTGCTATTTACTTAAGCAAGTACAGTTTACTAGTTGCTGGGTCACCAAAGAATGTGACTCCAGCTCCCCAACAACCATCATTGCCTATAGCCTCTCGGGGGGGGCCCCATTCATGATGGCATGTTGGTGGGTCCCATGTTTTTAACATCTACAGTATGCTGAAAATTCTTCCCTGTGTTAAACCACAATTAGATTTCCTAGAACTGCCACTCTAGTTCTGGTTTTGTCTGCTCGTGGGAGAGCCATAAAAATCTTTCTGGTCTTCTACAGGACAGGCAGCCATGTGTTCAACATTGCAAGCTTTTTGTTTTTGTTTTTGTATGTCTGTGTTACGTGTGCACCACACACACACAGTGCTTATGGAGGCCAAAAGAGGGCACTGGGTCACCTGTAAACTGGAGCTATCAGCAGTCAGCCACCGTGTGGGTGCTGCAGAGTGAACCAGGGTCCTAGGAAAGAGCAGCCAGTGCTCTGAACTGCTGAGCCATCGCTCCAGCCCCAGCACCTTATACTTCTAAGACCCTTCAGCATGGCCCTTCTTCCTTTGATCTTGCTTTTCAAAGGTGGTACTGAGTCATGTTCTTTGACTGTATTTTGAGTTCATTGACAATGTGCTAGTGATTTAATGGGCGGCATTTTTCTTACAGCTCTTTTCATATAAAGCTAAACAGAATCTTTCATTTGTTTTATTGGTTCTTTTATTCTAAATTACACATACACACTTAATTTTGTAAAATGTACTTGTTCTTCTGGTAATATCAAACTTTTTTTTAAATGATTTTTTTCTTTAAATGTGCATTGGTTTTTGCTGCATGTATGTCTGTGTGAGGATGTTAGATCTTGGAGTTACAGACAGTTGTGAGCTGGCATGTGGGTGCTAGGAATTGAACCCAGTTCCTCTGGAAGAGCAGTCAGTGCTCTTACCTGCCAAACTATCTCTCCAGCACCCTTAAATGATGCTAAATGATTTTTAGAAAAGATGTATTTATTTATTTTTTATACAGCATTCTGCCTGCACACCAGAATAGGGCACCAGATCGCACTGTAGATGGTTGTGAGCCACCATGTGGTTGCTGGGAATTGAACTTGGGACCTTTGAAAGAGCAGCCAGTGCTCTTAACCTCTGAACCATCTTTCTAGCCCCCTTAAATGATGTTTTGAAGAGAGGGTTTCATTTGGTAGCCTAGCCTGGCCTAGACTTAAAAATCTTCCTTAGCCTATCCCCATGGTGCTGGTAGTGCATGGATCAGCCACCGTGCCTGGTTTAACTAAATCTCTCTCATCATATAGAAAAGGACAGTATTGCCTGTCCTTTATGGTTGTAATAAATTAATCGTTTAAAGATAGGGTCTCATGTAGCCAGGCCGACCTGGAACTTACTCTGTAGCTGAAGGTGACTGTGAAGTCATCCTGATTTTCCTGCCTCTACCTCCCTAATTGCTAGACTACAGGCATTTATCACCATGCCTGTTTTATCCTATACAGTTTATTTATTATTATTATTAGTTTGTTGTTGTTTGTCATACTATATAGCCTTGGCTGGCCTGGTACTTGTATGTAGATAGTTTGGCCTCAACTAATAGAGAGCCTCCTGCCTCTGCCTAATAGTGCTGGGATCAAAGGGCATGTGCCATTATTCCTCTCACAGTTTAATTCTGTAGACAAGCAGGTTTCATATGTCTTTGTTGTGAGTTTTTTAAATAAAAAAATTAAAAAGAAATTATGTGTACAGGTGTTTTGTTGCATGAATGTCTGTGCACCAACTGTGTGTAGTGCCCTTGTTCAGAGGAGGGCATGAACATTTCTATGGAAGTTCCCGATGGTCGTGAGCTGCTGTGCGCGGACTGGGAACTGCTGAGTCCCCTGGAGGAGCAGCCAGTGCTCTGAACTGCCGCGTCATCTCTCCAGCCTCTCATTTTGACTCTTAGTAAAATAATAAGCATGTTGTGTCTGAGAAGGGAGCTCCACCTAGAGTGCTGTAGATCTTAACCTGGTCAATAGACATTTCCAGGGAGTGTTTTTTACTCTTTCTTCTGATAAATCCCAGTTGATCAGAGGAGAAATTCGGAAAAAGCATTATCTTGGCTGTCATGGATTGGGAGGAGAGAGCCAAGGTAGACTGTTGCGTAGCGAGTCACTCTGAGAAGGGATATTTGGCAGAAGTAGAATGATGTAGTGGCTGAGAAGGAAGAGGGGCATCAGTGCACAGCAGGCTCCTGGCTGGATCGGAGCTCTGTGGCATGTGGCCTTTTTTCCTGTCCCACTTAAGGGCCAGTTTCTTTGCAGTCAGTTCAGGAAATGGCAGTGACTCAGCCTCACCGATTTCTTCTGCCTTATTACAGCTGAGGACTGGTTTATCTGGTAAGGAGGAAGACTGCATCTATTCCAGCATACTTACCTGACCACTTGAATGCTTTCCTATGCCTTGCCAGACATACTTGTTTTTCAGACTGTTTAAGTTTTGGTGTCCCATGATAAGGTGAATGCAGTATGACCTTAACATGTCTTTTGTACCCATGTCTGTAATCCTGGCACTTGGGAGGGTAAGGCAGGAGGATCATGAGTTTGAGACCAGCTTGGATTATACAGCAAGTTCCAGGCTGTAGGCAGTATGGTAAGACAGTATCTCAAATGACAAAGCAAAACGAAACATAAGGTACAGTTTATAGCCTGGGGTAGTCGTGCACAACTTTAGTTTCAACATTTAGGAGGCAGAGGTAGGTGCATCCTTTGAGCTTGAGGGGAGCCTGGTCTAACTACATAGCAAGATGAGACCCTATTTTTTTTTTTTAAGATTTATTTATTATTATTTATATGGCATTCTGCCTGCACACCAGATCTGATTATAGATGGTTATGAGCCACCATGTGGTTGCTGGGAATTGAACTCAGGACCTCTGGAAGAACAGCCAGTGCTCTTAACCTCTGAGTCATCTCTCCAGCCTGAGACCCTATTTTTAAAAGAAAAAAAACTTGGAGGAATTATAATAAGTATATTTGGTGGTTTGTTTAGAAAGCTGAATCTAAAACACACAGAAGCATAGTACAGTTTTGCAAGGCATTTTGTAATTTACACTTGATTGTGTTGTCTGTAAATCCTATAGGAACTGTGAGATCCCTTCAGTAGCTCTTGAAATAATTAAGAAAAAAACTTGACAGGAAGATGGGGTTTGAAAGAGGGTCAGAATTAGAGGCATGTGGATTATGTTTTCTTAGATAAGCTGTGATTTGGGCTTCCCACCACAATATTTAGGTGTTATATCATGAAGTATGAATGATGTTCTGTGGTATCCACTTTTCTACTATGAAGCCTGATGGTACAGAATTTTTGTCTTCATACAGGTCTAGAAACTGTTACCAGCATTAAGCCAGCTGCTTGACTTGGGAGGGGTTTCTTCACCTGCAAGACAGAAATTACTAAAAGTTACTTAAAAGGCTATTGTGATGTTTACAGTAAAATATTGTGTAAATAGCTGCCCCTTTTGGAGGGGCAGTGCCCCCTCTTTTCTGCCCTATGTCACTGGAACGTTTATCCTTCTGACGTGCCTGACACTTGAGTGCTCTTCCTGGATAACTGAAGGCGCGAGAATGAGACAGGCCTAGAGTCATGCACAGGAAGGTGAGGACAGTGGCTGGATGGATTCCGGTCTGCTCTACAAGTGAGGATAAGGGTGAGCAAGTGGCTAGCGGCCGTACACTTGACTTGGAAACTTAAGCCAGAGAATTTGGATATGATTCTTGAGAAAAAATATTGCAAGGTTTTTGAGCCAGAGACACGTTTAAAGGAGAGTGGTGTAGAGACTCTTGAGGGGCTTTTTCTGGTTTAGACACTAGAATCCTCACAGGGGAGGGCCTCCCCAAAGTTGACCCAGTCAGGGTGTGCTTTGGCGTTCTTGCCACAGGAGGCCAGTGTTTCTGCCCAGGGACTTCCTGCTCTGTCTTTGCCTCACCTCATTGGCCTGGCCCTCATTGCTTCCCTTCTTGTTGCCTTGTGATCCACAGAACTCCAGGGATGCCTAGGGTGACGGCAGCCCGACCTGCCAAACAGTGGGTGGCATGTGGCAGCGAACAGCATTGCCATCCTTTGCCTCTCCCCGGGTAGAGGCAAGTTCAAGTCTAGACCGCTGTGGACTGCTGTCTGAGCTGACAAGGGCTGGATACCAGGAGCTGGGTTAAGATGGTTCTTGTATTTTTCCTTGCTTATATGGATGTTTTTGTGGTTGTTTGTTTGTTTTGTTTTTCCCAAGTTTTATGCTTCTTTTCCCTTGATCTAGGTTCTCCAAAATGTCAAAACAAACAGGTCACTGTAGGAGGTGGGAAGTGTATAATAAATATTTTTCTACTTTTGGGGAGAATGTCCAGAAGTTTTCACTGGCCCCTGCTGTGTGGTAGTTTGCCCAGAACTCCTGTGAGCCATACATTAAACATAGGCTCATTACTGGAGTCATTGTAGAAAGGTTCTGGTTTTAAGCACAGCTTCTGGGTTTTAGAGCCGTTCTAGGTGTGCTTTACTATCCTATGTTGGCTCCCATCCCTTTGGGCTATAGAAGGAAAACCTTGTGAAGAGCTGGGAAGGGGAAGCTGTTGTAGATAAGCATGTGCTTGTGTTTTATATGCAGGGAGTCAGTTTGTGTTTTCATGCTCTTGCTAATCAGTGGTGTGACCAGGGACCAGTTGCCTAACTTCAGTGGACTGGAGTTTCCTTGTATTTAAAAATGTTATAAGTTTATTTTTTATGTGAAAAAAAAAAGTGTGTATTTAGTATTACCAGCTGAGCTGAGTTTTGACTGCACTCCCAATTTTGTTGGCAACATCCAGAGCATCAAAATTAGGAGGCAGCCAAACATACTTTTTTTTTTTTCCCCTTCACTAGGCCTTCTCAAGGTATAGACTTTGGCCACATCAATGTCACAGAGTTTTTTCACAGCCTGTTTGATCTGGTGCTTGTTGGCCTTGACATCCACAATGACACAAGCATGTTGTTGTCTTCTGTCTTCTTCATGGCTGACTCGGGTTGGGGTGAAGTTGATGATGGGATAGTGGTCAAGCTTGTTTCTCCTGAGTGAGCTCTTGCTGAGTGTATTGGGTTGCCTCTGGAGCTGTAGGGTCTTGGGTCACTAGAGGGCGGGTGAGTTGTAGATCTTTTGTGGCCGTGGAGACCTTTCAGCACTGCCTTCTTGGCTTTTAAGGCCTTCCCTTTGACATCATCAGTCAGAACCCTCTTTCTGTTACTTACTTGGTTTTGGTGCCCATCTTGGAAAAAGCCATTTTTATTTTTTAAATAATGGTTACAGATATCATATGTATTTTATCCCCTCTATTTGTAAAAGTTTGTCTCCCTCAAAGTAATGGTGTTCTCAGCCTTTACCTTTATTCTGGTGTGTAGTTGTTGCTCAAAAAGAACTTCCTTTTTCTTTCTTTCTTTCTTCTTTTTTTGAGACAGGGTTTCTCTGTAGCCTTGGCTGTCCTGGACTCGCTTTAGAGAGCAGGCTGGTCTTGAACTCACAGCCTGCCTATGCCTCCCAATCTTATGCTGGGATTATAGGCATGCACCACCACACCCGGCCCTTCTTTCTTTTTTAATAGCAGTGCTCAGAACTGAACCCACAGCATGCTAGGCAAGCACTTTACCACTGAACTGTACCCTCTAGCATCTGAGCCAGTCTTTTCAGTAGCCTCAGAGATAGCAATCTTGCAATGGGTAGATTTAGTTTTTGGAAACCACCAGAAAATATTTTGTGTCTAAGAATTAAGCAAAGTAAAATCTTTGTTTATTTGGGAAAGAAAAAACAAAAAGTGTGACTGACCATAAAACACCTAATTTTTATTTCTGGTTCTCACATGGACTAGTGTGTGAAGATAGTTTTTTCAAAAAAGTTTTGTAAATGTTGTAAGCAATGATTAAAAATGTAGGTAGATAGCTACGCACATGCACATACACATATAATATATGACTATTTGGTTACAGTTTTCATGTGGTTTAATAAGATGGGAATATATTTGAATAGAATTGCTTTCCTGTATACTCAGTATATATATTTTCCTTCAAGGTCAAAGTGGCTAGATAGTGAAGAAAATTAGCCCTTTTCCTGGCGGTCTTCTGGAATCGCAGATATTTTAAGGTTCGAAAGAAGGGTAGAAATGTACCTCTCGGAAGCTGTGGCAGCTGAGCTAGGATAGGTCCACTGTAGAAGAACACCCAGAAGACCGAAGCGGTTTCCGCCTGACCGCTGGCACTCCCCAGCAGGCTGAAGACAGCAAGACCTCAGGAGGCTGAAGCGGAGAGCTGGGCAGTGCTAGAGTATTGTGGGAGAATCACACTGGGTTGTGGTTGTTGTTGTTGTTCTTCTTCTCTTTTTCTTCAGTGTTTGTAGGTTTGACAGTGGGCTGGGAGGTTGGGGTGGCAAAGCAGAGGGCTGTAACTGAATGCATTTAAGTATTACAGTCATATACCTGATCATCTCCTGACGGTAGTTGAAATTGGTCAGTGAAATAAAGTGTTTGGCAGCCTGGCCAAATGAGTAGGTTGCCAAGTCATTGTATTAAAGAAGCGTTTGAATTTCTCCTTCTTACTCTATCTTGTTTTTTTCGTTTTTTGTTTGTTGTTTTGTTTTTTCATCTTTATGTTAAATATCAAGATGCTAAAAGTTCTAGATCTAAAAATTAGGTAAGCCTAAGAAGGTCTGAGGTGTTAAGCCAGATTTGGTGGAGTGTGTCTATAATTCTGGCAGTAGGAAGGTTAAGGCCAGAGGATTGTCATCAGCATACTCTGTGATGTGAGGTCCAGGCTAGCCAGGGAAAGTAAGACCGTGTCACAGAGAGAGGGGGAGGGGACAGGAAGGGGGAGAAGAGAGGAGAAGGGAGGGAAGGGAGAAGAGGGGAAGGGGGGAGGGGGAGGAGAGGGAAAGAAGCCAGGAGGGAATGGGAGGGAGACAAGGAAGGAAGGAAAATGATACTGGAGAGGAAAAGCTTAATTCCTTGAAGACTAGCAGCATGCCTTGATGGGGTGAACCACCTTGACGAAAGCCTGGTCTCACCTGGTGGACTAACCTGAAGAGCAGTTATGCAGCTGGGTCACTGGCGGGGCAGTGGACCTAGCTGCTGTGAAAGCCAGAATTCATCCAGCTCTTCAGGCAGGAGCTCATAGCTTCCTGATTAGACCCCTGCAAGGCTTCTTGCTGGCTGCGGAAAAACAAAAACTGAAACAAAATCCCACCAGAGCCTTAAGGAATAAATATTAACCTAAATATATAGGAAGTGCAGGCAAGCAGCTTCCAAGAGCATAGAAATGGCAGAGCTATTTGGCCGCCTGGACAGTCCCCCCAAATTCTTCTATAACATTGGAGCATCATTTTCAGCCTTCTGACTCAGCCTATTTGACAGACTTTTTATAAAATAGGAATTATAAAAGACTTGCTTACTTTGTCCTTGCAAAGCTTGGCAGTCGACTTCCCTGCATCCAGTTTGTCCAGTCGGGACACTATTCTGTACTTGACACAGGGCATTTTCTCACCCAGTGACTAGCTTGCTGCCCATGAAGCTTTGATGATCTTTGAAGTAGAAGGGGTTGGGGGGTGGGCTGCTGCTAGGAGCAGGCCTGTCTTGTCAAAAAAAATCCTTAGGTTAATACAAGCTTTTTATTCCATATGCCATATTCTGTAGATCTCTGAGGTTTTTGAAGACCATCTATCCTTTTTTTTTTTTTTTTTTTTTTTTTTTTTAACAGATCTTGCCTCAGGTTTATTTGTAAAAACAGCCTAGGACTGTTTTTACATCTGTAAATAGTGTGTAGGTGGGTGTGTCACACCAGTCCGTCTGTCTTCACATTAGTAGAACCATTTCCTACGGGGCCTTCACAGGGGCCTGGGCACCTTTGGGAGCCTGAGCTGGAGCTGGAGCCGGAGCCTTGCCCTTTGCTGGAGCTGTGGCCTCTGCCTTGGTTTGAACCTTGGGCTTTGACTTGCAGAGCCTACGACCCTTAGCCATGTAGCTTCGAATCTGCTTCCCAAGCTTGGGGTGAGCGATGAAAGCCAGGCGGCTGAGTTTGCGGCTGGGGGCCTTTGGCATCTTGGGTTTAACAGCTGCAGGCTTCACAAGGGCCTTGATGGCCTCTGCTCGCGCACTCATTGCCTTTGCGTTGTTTACTTGCATCTTCTTCAGGCCTTTCTTGTTGTGCTTCTTGGCAAAGCGCATGTTCCTCAAGAATTTGGAGTCCACCCCCTTAAGAGATTCGTATCGTTGTGACCCGGGTTTCTTGATGCCATTTCTGTGCCATTTGCGGGACTGGTTGTGTGTGGTGTGGTTCTTGGACTTGGCCATGTTTGCACAGAAACCCGCGGCTCCCGCAGTGTCCGGGACCGGAAGAGGAAGACCATCTATCTTATCTGAATTGTTTGTTTCTAGTTTTTTTTCTGTCAATCTAAGAAACATTTTTGCAATTACTAAACTAATATCTAACATTACCATGTGTTTTATTGTCTAGCTGCTAATATGCATTTCTTAATTATGCTAAACAGTTGGTAATAACAGCTTTCCATAGGGACTAGAGTTTAACATTGTATTTTTAAGAATTATATAGATACAATACCTTAGCATGTTGCAACTAAATATAATCTTAAATTTATATTAATATGCAAAGATTTCTACCAATATAAGATTTTTGGCTTATTAGTGTTCTTTGGTCTAAAAGTAGATTTAATAACAATTTAAAACAATAACCACCATCTATCACCCATAGAATGACCAAAAACCATCCACCCCCTCTCGGGAATGGGGCATAATTTTCTTAAATTGATTCCTGCTGATTTGGGACATTGATTTTCTTTCTTTTTTGGGGGGGGGGGACAAGAAAATTGGGATATTGCTCGGTCTTAAGAAAGTTAGCTGTGGTTGTGCATGATGGCATATGGCTGTAATACCAGCACTCTGGGAGGCAGAGGCAGATGGAGCTCTGAGTTCTACTACGCCAGCCTGGTCTACAAAGTGAGTCCAGGACAGCCAAGGCTGCACAGAGAAACCCTGTCTCGAAAAACAAAAAGCAACAACAAAAAGAGAAAGTTAGCTGTAATTTTGGCTGTCCGACCTCTGAATGCTGGGAAAGTTCAGAGCTTAACTGAAGTTGTGAGTGGATCAGCCCGTGATGCTAGATGATCTAGCTCATCATTTTGAAATTGTCCTGGATGCAGATTTTTGAGGAAACAGTTATTGAGGCTGTGTGAGGTTGGATCACCTGGGCTACTTTCTTTTTGTTGTTGTTTGTTTGTTTTGGTGTCTGATCCTCTTGTTCTGCAAAATATTAACTTTCAAAGGTATTTTATACATTTTTGTGTTAATCTATATATGGGCTGTTGCACTGAGCACAGTTTAAAGTTTGAAGAGGGGAAGTATTTGTACAAAGCTGCTTGAGTACTGGGACAGCAGTAGAGTTTCTTCTTATGTCTAAATTATTGTGACTCTTCCTCTTGGAGCTACAGCTGGATGATCAAACTCAAAGTAGCTTTGAGAAGGAGCCCCTGAAATACAATCACAGGACGTGCTGGGGCTGGGAGAAGTCTTCCTTAGGAGACTATTGTATATAGAAGGTGGAGCAACATTCATCAAAACAGATAGTGTGGATTTTGTGACATAGAGGATTGGGAGACTTTCTTCTCTGTGGTTGTTAATTCTTTTTGAAAGGAGTTCTTTGGTGCAGGATTAAGTCCCCATGGACCCACAGTTAGAAGTTAAATGCCCAAGAGCAGGGCTAGTTGCTGGAGAAACAGCGTTGTCCAATCAGTTGCTTTTCTGTCCTTTTGACCTGTCGATAACCCCAAGAGGCTGCACAGGGAGCTCACAAGCACTGACTTGGCTGGAAGATTGCAGTCCAAGTCTTCCATTTCTCCTCTCTCCCTCAGTGCCCGCTCCTTTTCACCATGATGACGTGAACACTCAGCTGCAGTCCCCCTGGAGTTGCAGGTTCTTGGAATTATTACTATTTTTTCTTACTACCCTTTTATACCAGGTGTATGACTTACAATTAAGAGGAACTGTCCTGTTTGACTGGCTTCACTGGCTGCCTAAGGAAGGAATTTACTAACTTAGGACCAATGACCTGTCATTCAGCTAGGAAACATTATTTAACAGCTGTGTTGTACATGTGTTGTAGGGAGTGAAGCAGTTTTTTTTTTTTTTTTTGTCTTTTAAGATCTTAATTTGCATGAAACAGATATACAGTTAGCATTCCTGTAGGGGGAGTGAAATAAAGCATGTAGAGGAACAAGCAGTAGGGACCATATGGAAGAAAGAGCAACTGTTCCCTGTTGTGGGAGGGGCTAGGAGAGCTGAAGAGAGAAGGCGTTTTGGTCAGATTATAAGGGGTGCATAGGAGTTCATTTCAGTAGATTCACACCTTGGGATATGACACAGAACCTAGAAAATGCCTGTCATGTTGGGTGAAATATACTTGGATAGTATTTTCAGAGAATGAGCTGGAGAGGAGATTAAAGGAAACTGGAAAGTTGGACTTTGGAGAACTTGGAATGAAAATTTCTTTTCTAGGTTTATCTTATTTTTTCTGTATGAATGTTTGGCCTGCGTGTATGTATGGGCCAACAAAGGTCAGAAGACAGTGTTGAATCCCTGGAACTGGGATGTGAGCTGCCGTGTGGGTGCTGGGAACCAAACCCAGGTCTTCTGGAGGAGCAAGTGCTTGAAACCACTGAGCCATTGCTTCAGACCCAAATAGTTTAAGGAATTTTTATTTTATTCTGTATATAATTAGGTGTTGGATTGTATGTGTAAGAGTGTGTATCTGTGTGTGTTTATCATGACCCAATTCAAATAGGTCTTTTTTTTGTTTTGTTTTTTGAGACAGGGCTTCTCTGGGTAGTCCTGGCTGTCCTGGACTTGCTTTGTAGACCAGGCTGCCCTCAAAATCACCTCTTGAGTGCTTTTTTTTTTTTTTTTTAAAGACAGGTTTTTTTTCTGTGTAGTCCTGATTATTTTTGAACTGGAGCTGTAGACCATGCTGGCCTTGAACTCACAGAGCTCCACCTGCCTTTGTTGGGATAAAAGGTGTGTGCCACCACTCCTGGCATCATAGCAAAATTTTAATGTCTTAACCTAGTGGTAAGATGTAGCTTCATTTGTGTGTTTTGAGGTCTTTTTCCATATTTGTCAGATTTATACTGTATTTAAATTCATGTGGAAATGAGACATATTATAGCGTAGCTGGACCGTAGGCAATTTGGCCTTTAGATTGTAAATGTGGATTATTGTTATTTGTGCCCAGAAAGTAAGTATTTTAGGCTTTCCAGGCCATGTGGTTGTAGCTACTAACTGCCACTAGAGAACAAATACAGCCTTAAATAGTACAGAAATGAGTAGATATGTCTGTGTTAGTCTCAGAAAAACATTAGCTTCCATGTAGAATGAAGTGTCTCCTACTGTGGTGATCAGTGCAACATGCTTTGCATTGATGAACCTGAATGTTCAGGCAGAGCAAATGGAAGAAGAAAGTTGTAGACCATTCTAACCAGAAGACTTTCTCAAGGCTTTAGAAATATTGGGACTCTTTTATATACTAATAATGGAGATATATCAGAGACTTTTGGAGAGAGTGGTACTGGGGATTAAACTTGGGGCTGTGATAAGCAAGTACTTTAGAATTGAGCTACTTCCTCAAGCAGCCTCCCCCTCCTTTTTGTAGTTATTTCTATTTTGAGACAGGTTCTAGCTAAGTTTTTCAGGTTAGCATTGAGCTTTCTGTGAAACCTAGGCAGGCCTTGTATTTGCTATTTTCCTGTGTCAGCCTCCTAAGAAGCTGGGATTACAAACTGTACCACTGTGCCAGGCTCATGTCTGCAATCCCAGCACTTGGGGAGGCAGAGGCAGGCAGATCTCTAAATTCGAGGCCAGTCTGGTCTACAGTGCAAGTCCAGGGCAGCCAAGGCTACATACACAGGGAAACCCTCTCTCAACAAACTAAAACAAACAAACAAACAAACAAACAACAGAACTGTACCACTACAGCCAGCACACATAATTTTTGTATGTGCACATATGAAAGTGTCTTCCTCTATTGCTTCTCACCTTTTTTTGTGTGTGTGTGTGTGTGTGTTTGAGGCAAGGTTTTTCACTGAACCTGAAGCTCACTGATTTGGCAAGACCAGCAGCTGACCAAGGAGCCTAGCAATCCTCCTCCATATTTCCAGCACTAGGAGTATAGGTTCATACAGTCATATTCATCTTTCTGTGTGGGTGTTTGGGATCCCAACAAGGTGCTCATGCTTTCACAGCAGGCGCTGTACCAACTGAGCCTTTGTTAGGGCCCCACAGATGATTGTATAATTACATATCAGAGGCCTCTGTCTGGTGTCTTCGTCAGTCACACTCTATCTTTCTGAAAATGTATTTCTCATATGTGAATGTATATATTGGCGTGTTCACATAAGTGCTGGTCACTGTTTGCATTGTATTGTAGCTGCTTCTGGATTATGTTATTCTGCAGCAGTAATATATTCTGTCTTTCTCAGTTGTTTGCTGTGGGCTTGTCTGCACTTGCCCGGGTCAGAAGTGTAACAAAGTGGGATTATGTCCCCAGCTGTGGAGATTAGGACAGGACGACATTTTGATGAGGATGGGGTGGCATATGCCGGCAGTTAGGAGAGGAGGCCAAAACAGGTCAGTTCCAGATACTAACAGTAACTTTTTTTTTTTTTTTTTTTTTTTTTTTTTTTTTTTTCTGAGATAGACTCTGTAGCCCAAGCTAGTCTGGTCTAGACTTCAAATATGTCCTCTTCCGGCTGGGCCTTGACCTCAAAGCAATACTCATCAGTCTCTGAGCAGGCACAGTGTGAGTCACTGCACTCTGTTCATGCTGAGCTGAACATTCTCTCGTGTTGGTTTTTCTTTCCATTACCACACTGGAGTCTGGATAGTTCTGTGAGTATGGGAGGCAGAGTGTTTAAAACCTTGGAATAAGTTGGATAGGGTGGCATATACTTATAATTGTGGTACTCGGGAGAGGAGGGCAGGAAGATCATGGGTTTGGTCTGGACTACAATTAAAAAAAAAAAAAGGAACCAACAAGATGGCTCACTGGTTAAGGCACTTTCTGATAAGCCTGACCACCAGTTTGATCCTTTACTATCCATAAAATAAATGGAGAGAACTATTTCCTGAAAGTTGACCTCTGACTATACATGAATGCCATCACACAGGCTCTCTCTCTCTCTCTCTCTCTCTCACACACACACACACACACACACACACACACAACACACACACAAACACACAATACATATAGGTTAAAAACAAAAAAACATACGTGTCTTAGTTCCAGCGCTTGGGAAATAAAGCCAGGAGGAACAGGAGTTCAAAGCCAGTCTCGGGTATATAATGAGTATATTTAGGCCAGTGTGAGCTCTTCTGGTCTCAACAAAGCCAGGTATGGCTGTCAGCCTGTTACTTGTACCACCTTGGAAGCTAAAGCACGAGGATCAAAGCTTAAATTAAGTCTGGTTTAGATAGAGAGACCCTAGCTCAGCATCGATAACGGTCCGTCCCAAAGAGATCCGAGAAACAAGACAAGGAAAGTTTGCAGAATTTTTTTAAGAACTATATGCTAGCTAGACAGAGGTGGCACACACCTTTAATCCTAGCACTAAGGAGGCAGATGCTGGCAGATTTCTGTTCGAGGTCAAGGTGGTCTACAGAATGACTTTCAGGACAGCCAGGGCTAATCCTGCTTTGCCAACCCCTTCCTCTGCTCTAAGAAATAAATGTATACAAGAATTTTCTTCTTTTTTTTTTAATTTATTTTTGTGATAATTTATGATGTTTTTTTAAATTAAGATTTATTTATTATGTATATAATATTCTGTCTGCATGTACACCTGCAGTCCAGAAGAGGGCACCAGATCTTATTAGAGATGGTCGTGAGCCACCATGTGGTTGCTGGGAATTGAACTCAGGACCTTTGGAAGAGCAGCCAGTGCTCTTAACCCCTGAGCCATCTCTCCAGCCCAATTTTCTTCTTTTTACAGATTAATTTATTTATGTATTTTATGTGTATGGGTGTTTTATCTGTATGTACATCTGCATACCAAAAGAAGGCATTGGATCTCACGGGACTACAGTTATAGCTGGTTATAAGCCAACTTGTGGGTGTTGGAAATTGAATTTAGGACCTCTGGAAGAACAGCAGTGCACATTAATTGCTGAGCCATCTCTCCAGCCCCAGGAGTTTTCTTTGCAGTTTCTTTTTGTTTTTGCTTTTGAAATAGTAACAGATTGTATCACCAGGCACATTTCACATGCCTGTAATCCCAGGTATTCAGAAGAGTAAGGCCAGCCTGGGCAACAGATTCAGAAGGAAAATAGCCTTGTCCATCAGTAAGAAAATAAGAAAATGCACCATGACATTTCCTTTATATATAGCTTTAAAAATATAGGAGTTAGAGTTTTATTTATCTATTTATTGGCTGAAGAGAAGGCTCAGTTGATAAGAGCTCTTACTGCTCTTCCATAGGACAAGGGTTTGGTTCCCAGCCCCACAAGGTGGTTTACAGTTGCCAGAAACTCTAGTACCAGGGAATCTGGTCCCTTTACTTTCCTCTGAGGATACCAGTATGCATGTGGTATTCATACATGCATCAGGCATACATATAAGCATAAGTTATTTTTTGTTTTGTCTTTTGAGATAGGGTTTCTCTGTGTAGCCTTGGCTGTCCTGGACTTGCTTTATAGGCCAGGATGACCATAAACTCAGAGATCTGCCTGCCTCTGCCTCCCTGAGTACTGGGATCCTAGGTGTGCACCTTCACGCCCAGCCATAAATTCTAATAAATATCTTGTTTTGTATTTATGTGGCAAGTGCTCTACTACTGAGCTACCTTTCTAATCCTTGGAGAATTATTAAGTGAGCTAAACAGATTGCAAATCAAAGTATCAAAGTGTAAAGTCTAAACTTGGTATTCTAAATATAGAAAACAATGGGAATTCATATCTAACACGTATATACTTAAGTGTATACACTTATATGTGTTTACAGGACATAGAAATATGTTACACTTCTCATCTCTCGTCTTGGAGAGAACTTGGAGAAGAATGGTAGATTGATTTTACAATTTTGTCCCATCCAATTTTTTTTTTTTTGTGCTGAAGTCTATGTTGCTCAGGTTGGGATGGAACTTGCTGTGTAGCCCAGGCTGGCATCAAACTCCATATCCTTCTGCTTCTACTTCCAAAGTTCTGTAATTATAGGCATGTGACCCCATATTTAGATTTTTATCTTCCTTTCTATTACCTAATTGGTTTTGGAGAACAAGGAAATTAAACTTATATAAGCAAGAAGTAAGATTTCTTGAATGTCTTTTATCTTAATTGATTTTTTAATAAGTAAGTTATAAAATTAAAAATAGACTAATATGCAGAATATGTTTTGAGTTTTCAGGACCCATTTGGGTTGTAGACAGAATTACTGTTGAGGAAACCAGCATTGTAATTCTCAGCTTTCCAATATGTGAACTTTAATTTAATAAAGATATTTAACAATTATTAAACATGACCTTCTAACCTCACCTAAGACACAAGAATTTGAGTGGGGCATGGTAATACATCCTTATAATTGCAGCATTTGGGAAAAAGGCAGGAGGATCAGGATTTCAAGGCCAGCGTTTACAACAAGGCAAGTTAAAGATGAACTTTGGTTACCTGAGATCCGTTCTCAAAAAAGTAAAAAAAAACTAAATAATTTGTATAAACAGGTAGATACTTCTCATCTGTTTTCAGAATGCTTGAGATCAAAATAGTGTATTTCATTAGTTTTAAAGCACTTAAAAATTTTAACACTAAAATTGGGATGCATTTTATAGTTGGTGAATCTTTTTTTTCTGTATTTTTTATTTTATTAATTACAGTTTATTCACTTTGTATCCCCCCTGTAGCTCCCTCCTCCCTTCCCAATCCCACTCCTCCCCGTTCTCCACCCATGCCCCTCCCCAAGTTCACTGATAGGGGTGGTCTTCCTCTCCTTCCTTCTGATCCTAGTCTTATCAGGTCTCATCAGAACTGGCTGCATTGTCTGTGGCCTGGTAAGGCTGCTCCCCCTTCAGGGGGAGGTGATCAAAGAGCAGGCCGATAGTTGGTGAATCTTAAAACATTTTTATCACTTTTTTTTAAGACTGGGGAGGGGGAGTGGTGTCATCTTACTATTTACTATGTAGCCTTGGCTGTTCTGAAGCTTGCTATATAGACCAGGCTGGCCTCAAATACACAGAGGTCCATCTGTATTTACTTCCCAAATGCTGGAATTAAAGACTTGCACACAGCTTTTTATTACTGTGTGTGTGCGCCTGTGAACGTGAGTGGGTGTGAGTGATTGCTATGACACGTGTGGAGGTCAGAGACAGCTTTCTTCTTCCAAGCATCTAACTCAGGTTGTCAGGCTTTGTGGCAAGTGCTCACTGAGCCATCTTTTCAGACCTAACTGGTGAGTCTTTCAAGTGACACTGGCTTTTTTTTTTTCCTATATATTATTTTAAAGGTTTATTCATTTGTTATTTATACAGTATTCTGCCTGTATGCTTGTTTGTACGTCAGAAGAGAGCACCAAATTTCATTATATATTGTTGTGAGCCACCATGTGGTTGTTGGGAATTGAACTCAGTATCTTTGGAAGACCAGCCAGTGTTCTTAACCTCTGAGCCATCTCTCCAGCCTCCGATATATAAATATATTTTCCAAGACAGGGTTTCTTTTGTGTAGCCTTGGCCATTCTGAAACTTGCTCTGTAGACTAGGCTGGCCTCAAACTCACAGAGATCTGCCTGCCTCTGCCTCTGCCCCTGCCTCTGCCTCTGCCCCTGCCCCTGCCCCTGCCCCTGCCCCTGCCCCTGCCCTTGCCCCTCCCCCTGCCCAGTACTCACTGCCTGACAATGTTGGCCATCCTTATTACCTCAGAAATTGAGCCCTCCTTAGTGGCTCATGCCTGTACTCTCAGTGCTCAGGAGGCTGAGGCAGGATTACAACAAGTTTGAGGTCAACCAGGCTACATAGTGAGTTTCAGGCTAGAGCTGAGACTAGCACAACAAAACCAAACAACAAAATTGAAGTACCTTAGCATTAATGATGCAGAATAGTTCCACTTTTCAGTGCCATTTTTAACTTACTAGCTAAGCTTGCCTCAGCTTCCCTTGCCATCATCTTATTGGCTCCAATGTTGTTACCAAGACATTCTGAATGGGAGAACTGGTTCCATAATTTGATGTTGTGTACTCACATAACTGGGAAGTCTCATATGTACCTGCTCTTTAAGAAATTAAGTACCAGACAGAGTTAAGATAGTAATTAAAGCCAGGTACACTAAAACTGAATGTCTCAGGACTACAAATACTTAATTTCTTTGAATAGCTTTCTCTTTGGTAAACTGAGAATAATACCTCCTTACAGAGCCGCCGTGAGGAACACTTTGAAATATGTTGTAAGTCGGAAACACGTGATCAGTTAATGATACAGAGTCATACGCAAGTGCTGATGGGTTGTTCTGGTGAGGGCACTGGGATCCCAAGTGTATGTGACATGTACCAAAAGGGAGAGAAGATGAATGACTTTCGGATTTATTCTCTTAACCACATGTACTCTCTCTATTGGTAACACCCACGTGGTCACTAGCTTTCTGGTGAATATTTCTAAATGGAAACACATTTCTAAAATTATTTTAGACATTGGAAATTTCTCCGAAAGTCCCTGCATCCCTCTTTGATATACTGTCCCTTACGTAGCCCTGGCTGGCCTGGAATTCATGGATGAAGGCCTGTGCTATCCCCTGAGCCCTAGGTTAAAGTACTGCTCCCAAGTCTCCTTCCTTCCTTTGCTTTTTTGGTAAGGTTTTTTTTTTTTTTTTATTTAAAAAATTATTTTTATTAATTACATTTGATTCACTTTGTATCCCTCCCTCATCCCTTCCCAATCCTACTCTCCTTCCCTAATCTCCTCCCATGTCCCTCCCCTTTTTAAGGTTTTATTTGCATAAATTTATACATAGTAATGGGTTTCATCCTGACATTTTCATACATGTACATGACTATTTTGATCATATTTACCTTCTATTGCTATTGTCACGTTCCAGTGATTCTCTTAGCTATCTCTGCCTACTTTAGTGTTTTGTTTTGTTTTTTTTTTTTTAAATGACCCAGTGATTTTCCTTAGTATTGGTTTCAGGCACCCTACCGGTGGCTATACCATCTAAGAAAATGTCTCCCTCCATCACCGTTAGAGCCCAGAGTCTGTAGATCCTCAGGGAGGGGTGGGTCTTCAGCAGCCCCTCCCTTCTCCATGACAGGGTATTGTCGGGCCCAGTCCTGTCCTGCTCTTAACTCCCAGTTGCTGTGAGCTCTACAGTGCAGTGGCCGTGTCATGTTCTCAAGACAGCATTCCACTACACTCCACCCTCTGACTCTTACATTGCTTCTGTCACCTTTTTCTGCAGTGAAATCTTTGGGGTGACATACACGTCCATTTATCATTTAATAGTTACTTATTCTCAGCACTTTGATCAGTTATGAATCTCTGCAGTTACATGTGTTCATTGCAAAAAGAATCGATTTCCTCTCAATGCAGATACTCATTGCAGCAGTGTGAGACAAAGGCTCTTGAAGGTGAATAAATTTTACTTTTAAGTAAGTGAGCATGATCATCCTGTCTTAAACCTTCTTGTCACTGTTTAAAATGGGATCCAAATATATGACTGTAGAACCAAACATAGTTCTCACTAGTTCTTGATTACTTGTAACTAAGAGACAACCCAAAGACCTAACTCAGCCTACCTGGTTTAGACATGGACTTTGAAGTCAGACAGACTTGAGTTTGAGTATTAATTCTACATGAGCCTTATGATAGTTGGAGTGTTGCTCAACACTTTAAAACCTCTTCAGTAAGGATAGCAGTATTAATATTTGTTTGATGGAGTTAATACTATCCTCAGTAAAAAGGAATTATTACCACTTTGCATTCACATATCTTTTGTTTTTTGGTAACCATTTACAAGTTTAGAAATTTAAAAGTGTTTCTAGAATTTTGTTTTTCTCATTCTTCTAATTGACTGTGTAAATTTCTTATAAATAGTTCTCAAAGTTATCTCTTCCTTTTTATTGTCAGTTCTTTTGGATGTGTGTCACTTCTTGCTTGGGACTGACAGTGATTTTGTACTTCATTCTATAAAAGCCACAAGAACCAAATAGAAGCAGAGGCATGGAGCTCCAAATAATTTTACATAAACTTCTATTTTTATGTGTATTCCAGGCATGTGTATAAAGATTTCATTTTAAAAGGATTTACTTTTTTAATTTCCTATTTGATTGCTTATTTTTGAAGCAGTTTAATATAACTCTGGTCTTGAACTCTAAACTCTCTCTAGTAGCCAAGGCTGGCTTGAATAAGATCTTGACTTCACTTGTTTTAGCCTTCCAAGGGCTGTGGGTTTTCTTGTGGTGTTGTTGACCCCTCTGACCCCTACAATCCTTCCTCCCCCCTTCCACAAAATTCCCCAAGCTCTGCCTAATGTTTGGGTGTGAGTCTCTGCATCTTTCTCCATCAGTTGCTGGGTGAAGCCTCTCTGATGACAATTGGGGTAGGCACCAACCTGAGTATAGCAGAATATCATTAGGCATCATTTCATTGGCAAGTCCTCTTTTCAAAAGCCCATGTAAGAACTGGCCAGATAGCTATGTGGGGTGTCTTAGTCACTGCTCTATTGCTGTGAAGAGATACTATGACCAAGGCAACTTTTAGAAGAAGAAACATTTAATTGAGGGATTACTTACAGCTTAAGCTGGGCGGTGGTGTCACATGCCTTTAATCTCAGCACTTGGAAATCTGAGGCAGTTGGATCTATTTGAGTTTGAGGCCAACCTGGTCTACAGAGTGAGTTCAAGGACAGCCAAGACTATGCAGCAAAACCTTATTTTGAAAACCAACAAAACAAAGAATAATCACAGAGGTTTTAGTACATTATCTTCATGGTGGAGGGCATGGTGGGAGCATGGTGGCACTCATGGTACTGGATCCATAGCTGAAAGTTAGAGACAAAGCAATAGCTGCAGGTAGACAGAGACAGAGACAGAGTGCAAGCACACTTCCGGTTGTGGGCTTTGAAACCTCCAGGCCCCTCTCCAGTAACACAGTTCGTCCAACAAGGCCACACCTCCTTTCTGTCTCTCCTCTCCTCTCCTCCCCTCCCCTCTCCTCCCCTCCCCTCTCCTCTCCTCCCCTCCCTCTTCCCTCTCCCTCCTCCCTTCTCCTCCCCCTCTCCGTCTTTCCCCCTCTCCTCCCCCTCTCCTCCCTCTCCTCTTTTCTTTTCTTTTTTCTTTTGAAGCAGAGTCTTATTAGTAGTTCTGGCTGGCCAGAAACTCACTCTGTAGACCAGACTGGCTAAGAATTCGCAGGAATCTACGTGCCTTTGCCTCCTAAGAGCTGGTCTTACAGGTGTGCATCAACACAGCAAGTTTATTTAGCATCTCTAAAGATGGGGAAAAGGCCATGTGCACTGCAGTCTTTATGAGCATGTTTCATGTGGTAGAAACAATATCAACAGTGAACTAGAGATGCTTTGTGTACATGTAGAGGCCTGTACTGATCAGAAAGACAGACTGTCCCTGAGGTGTGGAGCATGTTAGACAGCGTGCATTTAAGTTCTGGCTTTGTAACCTTATCTGTTATTCTTGAAGGGCGAGGGTTTTCCTGCTGAGCACTAGGTTCCTATCGGATAAAATTGGAATAGTGTGTGCTTGCTTCTCAGGGTTCTTTTGCAAGGGATTAACTGAGGTGTGAGAATAGCCTTATTTAAAGTCTTGAAGTCTGCTCAAATATCAGGGTTTTTACCATGCCTGTGTCAGGTCCATTCCCAAAAACTACTTTAAAAAGCCTCAGGTATAGTGCAGGCACCTACTATGTGCCAAGCTAAATTGGTGCTACCTGTTTCCAAGGACCACTTTTTATCAGTATTGATGAAACCTGCCTACGCCTCTCTTTAGGCATGGAATCCAGTAAAATGACAGATATAGTGCCTGTTCCTGGGAGAGTTACTTGGAAAGGAATCTCTAATCAGCAATACTTTGTAGGAATTAATTTTTTGTTTGTTTTTGTTTTGTTTTTTGACACAGGGTTTCTCTGTGTAGCCTTGGCTGTCCTCGCTTTGTAGACCAGGCTGGCTTCGAGCCCATAGTTATCCAGCTGCCTCTGCCTTCCATAGTGGCGGGAATTGAAGGTGTGCCCCATCACGCCAAGCTTCTTGTAAAGACTCTTAGAAAACTAGTTCTGTGGCCAGATTGGTGGTGGGTGGGTAGTTTTCTTTGAAGAGAAGCGTGGGAATTTTGGGGCGTGGAAAAGCAGTGTAGATAGACTCTAACCAAATCTCACTTGTTACAGACCCACACTAGCAGCCGTCATTTGCCCAGAGCCACGCAGGTAGGAAGTGACCTGTCCAGAACTTACCTCCAAGGCTTCCAACATCAAATGTAGCATGTTTTCTGTCACTGCGGATTGGAGGCTGTGTCTGGAAGTTACAGTCAAATTTCTGGTGACTTGGTTTCTTTCGCACCTTTTTCGTAATTGGTGAATACTGTGCCATCTATATTGCCTATGGGGACATACCGCTCTCTTACTTTGTGGCACTGAAACAGGGCAAACAAGAGTTTTGCAGAAAACAGTCCCCTCTGGGTGTTGCGCTGCCCTCTGCTCTTCTCTCTAGGAAGCTGTAGGCTTCCCAGCAGTGACTCATTAACCAGCAGAAGAGGTAATGAGCCTAGGTCCAGTCTCTGAACCAGCGCTGTGACTGCCTTTCCTTTCAGTTTCCTTTTCTTACCCTGAGGTATCACTGGCATTTCTTAAGTAGGAGACTTTTCTTCAGTGTTTGTTGCTTCTTATGAGTTTTAGTATGTTTTTGTTTGCTTTTTTGAGGTAGAGTTTCACTTTGTATCCTGGATGTCCTGGAATTCTCATATAGACCAAGATGGCCTTGAACTCACAAAGATGCACCTGCCTCTGCCTCCTGGGATTATAGGTGTGTGCCACCATACCTAGCTGTGATTATATTAAAAATACTTATTTTATATGGATAAATAATATATACAAAATTTATATATCTTTATATATAAATTTTGCCTGGGTAATTTTGCCTGCATATGTCTTAGCATGTGTGTGCCTGGTACCAATAGAGGAACTGGAGTAACATAGTTGTGAGCTGCCTTCTGGAACCTAGGCTCTCTGGAAAAGCAGCCAGTGCTCTTAACCACCACCCCATTTCTCCAGCCCTTCAGTGATACTTTTAAAGTTATGTGGCTGTTTTGACTTAAAAAAGATGATTCTGAGAAGACAGATATACAGGTTCCTTTGAGCTGTTGACAGTATGCTAGCTTATTTATTCAACGACTTTCTTCTCTAGAGCAATAGAGAAAAGTGCTGGGCATGGTAGACAGCTAACTGCTTAAAAGATTAGCTTGGGTAAGCAAACCACCCAATTCCTGAACCTCAGACTTTCTGAACTTTTTCTTCCCGAGACAGGGTTTCTTTTCATAGCCCTGGCTTTCCTGGACTCACTCTGTAGATCTCACAGAGATCCACCTGCCTCTGTGTCCTGAGCACTGGAATCAAAGGTGTGTGGCACCGCCCACTACCACCCAGCTGGACTTTGTGAACTTTATTGATAACCACATGCAGCGCCTTCTGGTCTTTACTATGGCACTTGCTGTCCTGGTGTAATAAATACCGAGGCCGCGTTGATGCTGCTGTCACTGTGATTACTGTACCATGTACTATACTAAACACTTGTCATGTTTTGTTTTTTTAATCCTCATGTTAACTCAATGAGGTTATGGTTATCTCTATTTTAGAGAAATGGCCTGAGAATTAGGAAGATTAAATAACTTGTCTAAGGTTTCCTAGCTAACAAGTGTTAGAGCTAACAGTTTGGATCTAGGGCCCAGCTGCATCTGACCCTGGAGCTAGTCCTCTACATAAGACATCCTGTTTAATCTTCAGGAAAATCTTTAACCTTACAGACCTGCCTGGCAGGGTGAAGAGCTTGGGTAAGGGCATAAATGACTAGGAGGTAAAACTGGAGCCAGGTTATAGAGCCTGTGAATACCTGGCCAGGTCTTTATTTATATTAGGATCACCCCAGTTCTGGGCTGTCTCAGGGGAATTAGTTTGTGTCTTTAATTTTTTTCATTGCTAAGGATCTAACCAGAAGCCTCACATATACTAGGCAGTGTTCAAGCACTGAGTTATATTATTTTCCTGTCATTTGTTTAAATTGTAAAGATAGTATATATTAAAAAATCACCTTTCCCACCCCCCAGACAGAGTTTCTCTGTGCATCTCTGGCTGTCCTCAAACTCAGAGAGGTCCCTCTGCCTCTGCCTCCCCAGTGCTGGCATTAAAGGTGTGCACCACCACGCCTGTCCACATTAAAATTATAACACATTTTAAACAAGAATAATAAAATGAACACTAAAGTGCCTTAGCCTCCTGACTACAATGGGAGGTGAAATATTACCAGCTCCTTTGAACACCTGTGTGCTTGTGTGCTTCTAACTATCACTCTCTCCAGCTTCTGTCAGAATTCCTGCATTGTGAGCTTCTCCTCAACCCGTTTCTTTAAGTATTTTCAGTCTTCTTATCTCCATCTCCCCTTCCCCCCCCCCCCCCCCCCCCTTTTTGGTTTGTTAACAAGTGGCTTGCGGAAGCAGGCAGGAGCCGAGCCAAATGATCTTGCTTGGCTGGGAAGGGCTGAGGTAATTTTGTCTGCACAGGTAAAGGGAGAATAGTGGAGAAACCAGCCAAACTTTCTGGTTAGCCCATAAGTTAGTTGGCCTAAAAGTTTAAGGACTTGGCAGAGAAATTCCAGAGATGTCAAGCCTTCTAAGGCTGTTCAACTGGAACCTCTTACCTTGTGTTTAGAGCAGGGGCAAGATGGGGAGATACAGTCAGTATCAATTCTGTCTTGGCTGTGAAGTCTGAGCTCTGACAATACCACATGGGTCTGCAGAGCCTGGGTGGGGAGGTTATTTTCACTCCATACCAGTTTTTAATTATTTTTGCCACTTTCTTTTCTGTAAAATGTGAGCATTTGTATTTGTGATAGTCCTTTGGGTATGAGCTTTCCTTTTTAGTAATAGCAGTTGCTAAGTACAGACTGCAGAAGGATGATGAGAACAGGCTGTAGGCCTCTCAGCACTGTCTCCGCAGTGGAGGGTGTGGTTTTCATCAACACTTCATCTCCTCTACTCAGCATAGACATTCTTTTGGTGGCCAGAGGTTGTGTTTGGAAAGCTGCCATCCAAATGTAGTTCAGTGGAACAGATTTAATGAGCCTTGGTAAGTTAGGGACAATGGCTGATCATAGAGAGGGAAGTAGGGTATGTCCTTAAGGAATTGGCATTCTAGATGGACGATACATATAAGAGCAAATATATATAAGAGCATTTTTGAATCAGTGTACATGATTATATATAATTTTTTAAATACTTCAAAAGATGTATTTGTGTGTGTCAGAGAACAGTCCTTGGGAATCGGTTCTCTTCTACTATATGGGTTTCAGGACTTCAGCCCAGGTCAAGCATACCTTCTGAACCATATTGCCTTCCTGTACATGGTTATTAAAAATAAATCCATTTGGAGCTCCTGTCCCCTCCAGGTTTGTTTATCTTCCCCTTCTTTCATAAAATTCTATGCACTCTGCCCAAAGTTTGGCTATGAGCCTCAGCCTCTGCTTTGATACCTCTATCAGTAGTCTTTCAGAGGCCCTCTGTAGTAGGCTTCTGTCCTGTTCCCTGTCTTCTCCTGCTTCCGATGTCTTATCACATTTGCCTTTTTGAATGAGGATTAAGCATCTTCCCTAGGGTCTTCTTTGTTGTTTAGCCTCTTTAGGACTATAGATTTTACTATGTTTATCCTATAATTATATGTCTAATATCCACTTATGAGTGTATATATACCCTGTGTGTCTTTCTGCTTCTGGGTTACCTCACTCAAGATGATCTTTTCTAGTTCCCACCATTTGCCTGCAGATTCCATAATTTCCTTGTTTTTAAAAGCTGAGTAGTATTCTTACACCCCAAACAAGGACCATGCATGGAGAGGACCTAAAACCCCTGCTCAGATGTAGCCCATAGGCTCAGTCTCCAAGTGGGTACCCTAGTAAGGGGAGCAGGGGCTGTCTCTGGCATGAACTAAGTGGCAGGCTCTCTGATCTCCTCCCCCTGGGTGTGTGTGTGTGTGTGTGTGTGTGTGTGTGTGTGTGTGTGTGTGCAGCCTTGCCAGGCTACAGAGGAAGACAATGCAGCCAGTCCTGATGAGACCTGATAGGCTAGGTTCAGATAGAGGGGGAGGAGATCCTTCCTTATTAATGGACTAGAGAAGGAGCATAGAGGGAGAAGAGGAAGGGAGGGTGGGACTGGGAGAGGACAAGGGAGGGGGCCACAGCCAGGATACAAAGTGAATAGACTGTCATAAATAATAAATAAAAAATAAATCCAAACATAAAAACATACAGAGCGGTGAGCCCGCAAGTGATTGCCCTCAATAATGTGTTAACTGTTGAATAATTGGAGGGATTGAGGTTGGAAGTGTCCCTCTAAAGGAAAAGCAAAAGTAGGACTGGTGGGGAAAGGCATACTGAAGGCACCATCCCCCGTACCAGGAGGAAGACCTCCACGTTCTTCAGCACTGGTAAGCCATCTTCTTCTGGAACACTCTGGAGATAGGAACCAACCTTCGTGAAGCACCTATTAGTGCCTTATGTGCTGAAAGTCAGTGTGCTGGCCACCCAGTAAATGTTACTGAGTTAATACTCATACCCTTCAAGCAGAGGAGGCGCTCCTTATTTTCACCCGGGAGTCGAGGCTGAGATTCCTTGCCTGGGCCTGTGTAGTTAGGTGCAAGTGACGTGTGTGTGGAAAATAGTCTCTCTGTGCCGTAGTTTCCTCATGTCTAAAGTTGAGTGGTAATTTACCTGCTTCATAAAGTGTTGAAGCTAATGATACTCATTAGGTGAGTGGAAGGGTTTGGGGCACATTAGTAGGTACTTAGTAAGCATTAGCAACTATATTATATATCCTGTGTTTCCTTCAGACCCTCATCACCTCCTCACATTTGAGTCACGTTCATGGATTTTCTTCCTCTGTACAGTTCCTTTTCCTTTCAAGTTTGCTTTGAGATAGGGTCTTTCTTTTGCCTTTGTTGGCCTGGAACTGTAGTTGTAGACCAGGCAGGCCTTCGCCTTGCCTTCTGCCCCTTCTTCCTGATGCTGGCCTGAGAGCGTGCAGCGCCGTGCAGTGCCGTGCAGTGCCGTGCAGCGCCGTGCAGCGCCGTGCAGCGCCGTGCAGCGCCGTGCAGTGCCGTGGCGGGTTTGAGTCCCCTGCTCTTTTGTTAGCTTCTCTCTCCTCAGGGTCGCTCTTTCCGATTTTAACAATTTTACCATCTGTGTCCTCAGTACTTTTCCTACCTATTGGGGAAAACTCACATTGCTGGTAGAGAACCATTTATCAGGTAAATCTGGCTCACACCACGGCTCTGTGTTAAAAACACTCTAAACCCCTAAACCCTTCGATTCCTTGAAGTTCAAGATTTTTCAATTCTGACCTCAGCTAACCCTGGGCACCTGTTCTTTCACTGCTACCACGCCTTTCTGCTTTTTTCTCCTTTTCCCTAGAGGAAAAATTTGCTTTTGTGCTTTTAGATTCAGATTAAAATATCATTTCATTTTCCTAATCCTTCCCTAATCTGAACTGGGTAGTTGTCATTTTTTTTAATTAATTTTTATTTTTTAATTCTTTATTAATTACACTTTATTCACTTTGTATCCCCCCTGTGGTTGTGTGTCTCCTCCCCCCCCCCCCCCCCCCCCGTCCGGTAGTTGTCTTTTATATGAGTTAACATGCACCATTCTGGGATAAAAACTTCTAGTTCATTTCTGATCTGTGGAGTTATAACCCTACCTCGGACATTGGGTATAATTTTTGTATGGGTATTCCCAACAATTCTAATAGCAATATGTTGATTTCTTTCAGCTTATCTGGCAGGCTTTCCCCAGAAGCTTTGGCTGTCCAGTGGGTGGAAACGCTGCCATGGTTTGTCTGAGTCAGACATTTTTCTTTTGGTCATGTAGTTGCAGCAGACTCCAAGGAGTCCGTGTGTGCCAGTGGAGGGCTCCAGCCAGTGCCTGCCACACTCAGGGCTGTGCCTTGGCCTCCCAGCCCCTCCCCACAAATGCCCAGAGGAACAGGGGTTAGGTTCTGGCAGCACGGCTGGGATTTTGGCGGCCATTCTAGTCAACAATAGCACAGCCACCCGGACCGGACAGCGGAGGCCTGCACTCCGCAGCTAGAATCTGCCTGGGCTGCTTGTTTGGGTGGCTGAATGGGAGGAGCGGGCACAGCATGCCATTGGCCTTGCCACGCAGAAGGTACGGGCTGGAGCGATTTCCTGCGGGGAACGGGCTAGGGTGGCCGAGTCCCGGGGCAGGCGCGCGGGCGCAGGCGGCCTGCGCTTTGTGTGCTGGGGAGCTGGCGGGAGGCTGTGCGCCCGCAGACACGCCCCCCGTCACTGGCGCCGCAGGAAGCTGCCCTGGAAAAGGCCTGCGCCGTGCGGCTCTCCTGCGCTCGGCGGCCGGCCTTCCCCTGCGCCGGGCGCCTTTCCCGCCGGGGGCTGGGCCTAGGTCCGGCGGCTCTGGGCCTGCCGGCTGCGGCTGCTCTCGGAGGTGGACGGGCCATCACTGCTGCCCTAAGCCCGGGCGGAAAGCAGCGAAGGGGGAGTGTCCTGGCCATCTCAGGTTGGTGAGGCCGGCCTCGGCGGGTGCGCTTTGTGTTTACCCACAGCTGGTGGCCCTTGCTGCGCGCGCTCCCCGTCAGCAGTCGTGCCTGCTGGCCTGCGCCCTGCCCCCACTCGTCCCGCTGTGTTGTTAGGGGCCGGGTCAGGCTTCGCCTGGGCCCTCCTGGCAGGCGGCCCCCCTCCCCCAGAGCCCTTGGCTTCGCCGTGGCTCCCAGACCGCGCGGAAGCTCGCTGTGCCTTTAAAGAACGCAGACTCCTGGCTGTGACGCACTTCTGGCTGTCAGCCAGGGAGATTGCTTCTGCCTGGCGGACGGCGAAGAAACCCAACTTTTCTTTTGTGTGTGGGGTTACTTTCCACTGCCCTCCCCCTTACTCCTGTCCTTTCAAGATTTAAATGCTAATGGAGGATTAAAACCTGTAGATACAGGTTTGGCTTTAGGAGTCCGGTAAGGTCCCCCTCCCCCCAGCTCTAAGACTTTTTCTTCCCCGCTCTTTTCTTGGTTTTTTGTTTTCATTTTTTCAAAAACGGACAAGGGGGTGGGGTGCTCCATCCCCCTCACCTCCCTTTCCCGCGCCATCCTTAAAGGGGAGGGAGAGGATGAGGGAGAGCAAGTAAACACTGAGAAACTGGCGCTGGCAGCGGAGCTTGCCAACATCCGGGAGTTGGCGCCTTTCTTTCCCCACGTAGATGTCAGCGTGTTTTTGTTTGGAGAGTAGTGTGGGCGCCTGACCTAGAGCTGGAGAGACGGCTCAGTACAGTGCTTCCTTATTGCCTTGTGTGTGAGCTAGGGGCGTTTGCGGCGTTGGATGAGGGAAACTTGTTCGTTTTGTCAGCTGCCAGGGATCAGAGTGTGAATGTAGTGGTTGTGGTAGGTGCTGCTGAACTGCCCCAGAGGGCTGTGTTTGTGCGCGTGCGCGGGCGCCTCACACAGTTTATGCCTGCAGGCCGCAGTTGTAGTTCATGAATGCAACCTTTCTGCTAACATTGTTCAGATCCTGACCTAGAGAATATGGGGGAGAGTATGAGGTGTCAGTATTGATAGCTCCGGATTAACCCAGGTGATGTTAGAGAGATGGTAGAGGCCGACCTCAACAGAAGCAGATTGTCCTTTAACTAGAACAATGAAGGGCAGCGGTCTCTCTCGGAAGTGGAGACTACAGAAATACTGAGGCTTAGGGTTTTATAGCGCAGAAAAGGGAACTTTTGGAGGTGCAAGATTCCACCTGCAGATCTGGATTCCTGTGCATTCTCAAGGTTCTAAATACCGAAGGGGGTTGGGGTTTCGACTTTCTGGTCAGGAGCTTCCCAGTTCCTCGATGTTATTTACTTGCCAGCTTTACTTTTTAGAGTTTCTCAGTCCACCCGAGGCTTTTAAGTCATTAACTCTTAAGGTGTGGTCTCCCTCTTTTTTGAGACAGGGTCTTGCTATGCAGCCTTGCCTGCCCTAGAACTGTGAGCCATCCTTCTGCCTCAGCCTTTTCAAGTGCTCCAGAGGTATGAGTCACCAAGGACAACTAGTAAGCAACCTTTGAAGAAACAAAGGAATGTAGGTTTTCCCTGAAGTCTCCATTCTTTTCCAGGGTCTCAGGATTGTAAGCCAAAATCTGGGTTACAAAGAGGGTGGTCTGTGTGAAGAGGGAGAGGCCTGAGCTGAAAGTTAGTCTCTTTAGAGCACGTACAGAGGTTTATCTAGCAAGCTCATTTGCTTCTGACTTCTGACATAAATGCAGAGGAACACTTTAGACTTGGTCCACATAGCCTACTCAGGGCGCTCCCCCAAAATAGAGAAAAGATTTACTATTCATGAACTGGTTGTTGGCCGTTTCTTTTTTTCTTTTTCTTTCTTTCTTTCTTTCTTTCTTTCTTTCTTTCTTTCTTTTTTTTTTTTTTTTTTAAGAACTCTCCCCCCACCTTTTTTTGGCGCAGTGGTGGTGGCTCATGCTTTTAATCCCAGCACCCATGAGGCAGAGGCAGGCAGATCTCTGATATTGAGGTCGTCCTGGTCTACAAAGCAAGCTCCAGGACAGCCAGGACTACATAGAGAAAACCCACATTGAAAAAAAACCAAAAAACCAAAAAAAACCCTACTTTTTTTTTTTTTTTTTTTAAAGCCAGAGGATACACAAGCAAGACAGTTCCTTTTTGTTGTTGCTTTTTTGAGACACAATTTCACTATGTTGCCCTGGCTGGCCTGAAACTTGGTATGTGGACCAGGCTGGCTGGCTTCAAACTCACAAAGATGTGCCTGCCTCTGTTTCCTGAGGGCCAGTATTGAAGGTGTGAACCTCCACACCTGACTCTTTTGTTGTTGTTAAGACTGAGCCAGGCTGTGATGATGCATGCCTTTAATCCAAGCACTGGGGAGGCAAAGGCAGGTGGATCTCTTTGAGTTTGAGGCCAGCCTGCTTTACAGAGTGAATTCCAGGATAGCCAAGGCTACACAGAGAAACCCTGTGTGTGTTGGGGGGGGGGGGGCTGGGGAAGGGTGCAAGCAATCCTCCTGTCTCAGCTTCCCTTGTATACTGAGTGATTAAACACTTTATATCAAGGTAGCTTGGTCTTTGCCAGGGCCCTCGGGGTTAGTACCAGGTAAGGTCTGAATGCTTGTTTGCCTGTGTCTCTTGATATATTCTTCCCAGAGGAGCTCCCAACATGAGTGTTCAATGGATGCAGAAGTTGCTTAGGTGCAGGAGAGATAGCTCTATTTTAGAGAGAGGTACAAGAGCCTGGAATTTTCACAGCAATGGCACTGAGCTTGGGCATGTAGATAAGGTAGACATTTTCTGGGCCTCTGGAACCTTTGAGGTGGGCTGGGGTGGGTTTGAGGAATGACACCTTGAGGTGGAAGTCTTTGTGGCCCTGAAATTCTGGAAATAGGGGCAGTAAAAAAATGATGGTTCAGGGGTGGCAGGGTCCCATATGTTGAGTGTTAGAACAGGTTAGTAGCTCTCTAAGATCAAAGTTCACTTTGATGTTATCTGGAGGTGAAGTGATGGTATTCAGATAGTTAGCTACCAAGAGGGAGCTGGAGCCCAGATGGGGGTTGGAGCATGGGAGTTCTGCTGTCTCTCAGACCTTTTGGAATATCATTTGGTGTCTGCTAAAACTGCAGTTGTTTGTTTGTTTGTTTTGATTTTTTCAGAAGAGACCCCCAGAGCTCAGCAGCCTGACCCTCTGGTCTCATCTAGCAGGTGGTTTATATTAGCCTCAGCCCTTGCAGGAAACCATGGCTAGTCTTTTAACACCTTCAGATCCAGAGAGTGTGCAGACTAGATGGAAGCATGTTCTTGAGTGTCACTCTCACATCTTTTGTGGAAACATAGACATATAGATGATTTGTTTGTTTGTTGTCTGAGACAAGGTTTCTCTTTGTAACCTTGGCTGGCCTGGAACTCACTCTGTAAAGCAGGCTGGCCTCTAACTCACAGAGATCCTCCTGCCTCTGCCTCCCCAGTGCTGAGATTAAAGGCGTGTGCCACCGCCGCCTGGCTTTTAGAGGAAATCGGTCATAATATAGGGAACTTGGTTATGGCAGCTTGGAAAGTGTAAAGACGGCAGAGGGGACCATACATTTACAAGGTCACTGCTGCTTTTCTCTGTCTTCCTTGGAATGGGAAGAAGAGGAGTTGGGTACTTTATCGGCTTTGGGATGCCTCAGTTTTGGAGGATGCCTCATTTTCAAAAAACCAGGTATGTGGGAACTCTGAAGTTCAGGGACCTGGCCTAGCATCAGGGTTTTGTTGTTTTTGTTTTTGAGTGTATGTATGGCTAGAGTGATTTGGGGTGGGTCTCAGATCCTTCTGTGAAATGGTTCACAGAAGGCTACAACAGAGAATCTGTTGTTCCATCACCATTACCCAGTCTTCTAGGTGGGGCCTGCCTCAGATTTCAGGGGGAGGGTGGAGAGGATGGGGCTCTGGCCGAAAGCCCGTGGCTACTACGCCAAAGAGTACTTAAAGATGTAGTCCCATTCCGTGGCTACTACGCCAAAGAGTACTTAAAGATGTAGTCCCATTGCTGAGCACTATCTGTGTCACAGGTTTCAGTCATTGTTACCCACAGAAGCCACCATTCCCAGCCAGTGGCTATGCCTTGCCTCCTCAATGCTGCTCTCTGGTGCCTTGAGGAAGTGCTTTTTTTTTCCAGCCTTGATGACAAGATCTTTCAGAAGTTTCTAGTGCTGAGTATTGGATTCCTAATTTCTGTGCCTGGGGACCTCAGAGAAAGGCATTTGACCTCGATGCAAGGTTTCTTGAGCAGTGAACTAGTTGTAGATAGGTTTTTCTGGGGAGGACACCAGGGGTTCTAAATTTTGCCTTTGAGATGAAGAAAAGAGGTTGCTTAAACCTCAGGTGATTTTTAGCAGCACAGCTGTAGAATTTTTGAGTGGACAAGATTTCTTTCCTGTTGTAAATAAAGTGTTTGAGTAGGGGGATTCCAGGGAGTCTTGTTACTGAAAGTTGCAGAGACTCTTTTTTTTTTTTTTCTTTTCCCCAGTTCTGGGAATTGAACCCAGGACCTTACACAGATTAGATAAGCATTTCACACTGAGCCATAAAGACCCTGATGGGCACCCTTGTTGAGCAGTCATGTTGCCACCGTCGTCCTGCAGGCTGAGCCTGGCCTCTCTCAAGCTATAGGCTTGCCAGCTACACAATAAAAACCCAGTTTCAGTGCACTGGTTGAGATTATTTTGGACTGGTCCCAAGGGCTGAGCAGTCAGTCAGTGCCCACAGACGAGCACAAGAGAAATTATCCAGGCCTGAGGAATATATGGGCCCTTAGCATGTCCATCCTTCTAAAAAAAAAACCTTTCTTGTGCCCAACCAAATACCATGTAAATCTGTTCATTTCTCAGTCTGACACTGATAGGACAGGTGGTGCTTATCACTTTGGGTTTTGTAGGGTCAGGAAGTAGTTATAATTAGTGTTTACTTATGGTTAACATTTAATTATTTTCTTCTATTAGTGATTTAAGTATGTTTAATTTTACTCCTCACCCTCCTGAAAACTCCCCAAAGGCAGTGATGATGTCACTGCCTTCTGTTTCCCTTGTAATTTTCAGGACAGGAAAAACAAGTAGGGACTAAGAAAAGACTTTTGGTTGGTTGATGAGTACAGCGTACTTGCACAGGAGGTTCAAGGGGTGATGGGAGTGAATTACCATATTATGAATCTCTTCTTTATTACTTGACTGGGTGCCTTATTGGCAAAAGATGGTGTCTTTCTGTACTTTGCGTTCAGAAAGCACTTAGCTGCTCAGCTTACATTTTAGAGATGGTAATGTTTGCAGGTTGGATAGGTGGAAGGCCTTTCTATTGCTCATCCTTCTAGAGTAGTGACATCTTGGACAGTTGTATAGGAGGTAGGAGAGGACAGCTGTGTTCTTAGAGACTGTGGGAGTTGTTGGGGCTGAGAAAGACGTACTGGGAAATTTTTACTCAAGTCTGTGATCCCATGGGTTTGCAGGCAAATGGTGGATTCCCAGGGGCAAAGGGAATTGAGGGTAAGAATACTGGGACAAGTGCCTAATTTTACATTAAGTGTTCCTTGGGATTTGGGGGTGTGGGGAGATGGCTCAGCAGTTAAAGTTCTTACTGCCCAAGCATAGGAACCTGAGTTCATATCTTCAGTACCCACCTAAAAGCTAGGTGCTATGGTTTTTTCTTTAATCCCAGTGCTGGAAAGGCAGAGACAGGAAGATCTACAAGTCCACAGACTCGGTTGTAAAGCAGAGCCAGGAATCAACCATTTTATTTAAGGACAGAAATAATTTCTGTTTCGATTACCTATTGTGTGGCACTGTGCTGTTGGCATTACTGCAGTAAGGTAGGGGGCTTTATATGGATACAGTTTGCAGACGAAGAAGCAGATGAAAACTTAGGTTAATTGTTTAAAGTCACATGACCATGGTCCCATGGACTCCGTATTCAGACCCTGGTTTACAAAACCATGATTGTTCCTTGTTGAAGGGCACCGTGTCCCAAAGAGCAAGGTACAGACCAACTTTGAATGTTGTGTTTCCCATCAACTGGGTGAGTATGAGCATTTAGTTGAGTACAACATTGCTTGCAGTCAGCTCTGAAAATATAAGCATTAGAGTAATTTATGCATGTACTCTGAACTCTCAGAATTTCTGTGCTGCCTTAGTGGATTGAATGCTAGTGATTTGTTGATGTGTTAAGAGTCTGTAAATGGAACGGCTTTTCTTCTATTTATTAAACAGAGGTCTCTTGATTTAGTAACCATGCTTTTTCTCTTGGATTCCAGGTGTGTTGGAGTGACCCACTGGGATCACCAAGATGACACTCCATGCCACCCGGGCAGCCGCGCTTCTCTCTTGGGTAAGTGGCTTTTCAGTTTCCTGAAGATGCACAGCAGAACATTCCGTAAGCCAGGGGTTTGCAACGTTTTCTCATTTGTGGACCAGGTAACTTTTCATTTTGCCGAAAATCCTGCTGCTACTGACAGTGATGACTTTGTAACTCAGTGCAAGCTTCCCTGAGGTATTCCTTTTGATTATGGAACAGAACATTGGGACATTTTACGAACCCACTCTGATCTGTTCTGTATGCTTTTCTTTTTTTGTGTCACAGGGTCTCATTAGGTAGCTAGTCTTGCCTAGCCTGGAACTTACAGGGCTCTGCCTGCCTCTGCCTCTGCCTCTTGAGTGCCAAGATCAAAGGTGTGCACTTCCACACCAAGTTGTATATTTTTCTCAGTAAAGGACTGACTGTGAACCTTGATGTCCCACGTCGGCTGGGACTTTGGTCTTCAAAGAACTAATCTTTGAACAATGTCTTTCTCACTGTCTTTATTATGTTTCTTTCTGCTTCCATTGTTCTGTTTCTTCCTCTTCTTCCTTTTAAAAATGAAGATGAATATTTTGTGTTTTCTTTAGTGCAAAGCTGTTGCTTCACTGAATAAAAACAGCAGGCAAATGTAGCATATTGTAAAATTAAGAGTGTTGTCCTTCACCTGACACTTTATAGTTCCTGCTTTCCTGCGTTCCTAGTGTGAAGATCATTAAGTCTTTATCTAAATCCAGAGATGGCTGTAAATGAGTTGCAATATTATGTGATATGTAGCATAGCATTGCTATCTTGAAGTGCAGAACTTTTATAACTTCTTTCTGTTATAGATAACTGTCAAAATTTGAATACCAGAGTTTACCCTGGTAAACTCTGTACCCATATTACAAAAATGACGTACATTGTGTTTAGCTACAACCATTAGGCAGTTAAAGGGAGATTTTTTTTTCCAGTAGCAGTTGAGAGTTTTCCATCAGTATTTGCAAGTTACTCAAAGTCTCCTGCCCCTGTTAGTTTAAGACAGCGATGCATGAGTAAGTCACTTTGCGTTAGCTTATTTAGGAGTATCATGTTCAGTCACAGTGTATTTCACATTGTCTCAGTGTGTTTCTTAACTCATTTGTTCATCCAGTTCCGAAAGTTGGCTCAGTCTTCTTGATCAGCCAGCCATTTGTGTAGCAGGATTTATTGATGAGCCCTGGTTTTTTTGCAAATGCTTTGTTGACTTTTCCCAATAGAGGAGAGTTGAGTTCACTGGCAGCTTTCACACACGCAAAGCTAGTGTTGTTAAAATAGATAGAAGAATAGCTTTTTTTTTTTTTTTTTTAAGGTTTCTTTATTAGCGGGAGAGAGATGGCTCAGCAGTTACGAGCATTTGCAGAGAACCCATGTTAATTCTCACCAGTCACATGGTGCCTCGAAACCTTCTGCAACTCCAGTTGATGAGGATCAGACTCCTGACCTCCACAGATGTATTGCCTGCATTTGGTGTACCTATGTGCAAGGAGGCAAAATCCTCATGAGTTAATTTTTTGAGATAGCAGCTCAAAACAGGGCTTTTTTTTTTAATGTGAAAAGAAAGGCATAAAATATGCATATAATAGGGCTGGAGAGATTCTCAGTGGATAAAGCATAAGCACTAGGGCCTCAAAACCCGTGTAAAGTCAGGCATGGTAGCGTGCGTCTGTAATCCCAGTTCTGCTATGGCAAGATGGGAGGTCGTGACGAGAATTCCCAGAGCTCAGAGGCCAGCTAGTCTGCTCTACGTGGCTGTGAACAGTTAAAATGAAAATGACACCTGTCTCAGACAAGGTAGGGAGGGTTGATACCAGAAGTTGTCCTCTGACTCCAACACACAAGGATTGTGTGCTCATGTGCGCACGCACACCATGTGAACACCTTCGTTGTATCTGCAGTCACGCGCAAAATAAAATGTATACACATACTTGATAATTAAAACTGTCCTTTAAAAAATTACTTCGAGATGGCCCGCCAGTTAAGAGCATGATCCTGGTACCCACATCAGGCAGCTTACACATTGCTTGTAAACTCAGTCTGGGGCTCTGGAGCCCTCTGCTCCCAGAGAGCATCTGCTGAACATAAACTCATGCTGGTGCATAGTTATGCACACAGTTTATTTTATCTTTTTTTTTCCCCCCATTGCTGAGGACCAAACTCAGGGCTTGCTAGGCAAGTGCTCTACCACTGAGCTAAATCCCAACCCCTATGCACACAATTAAAAAAAAAAAACAAAAACTTAAAGATAAAATAATTAGGGGGAAAGGCTTAGAAGAAAAACACTTTGTCAGTGCTGAGATGATAGTTGATTATTGAGCACTTACCAGCAAGTACAAAACTAATTTGGAGCCCCAGAAGCTCTCCTTCAAAAACTACTCTTGTCAAGGACACTGTAGAGATTAGCTTTGTGGTGGGGTACTTGTCCACATTTACTAGGTCCTGGTTTCCATCGCCAGCACTGTTCTAAGAAAAAAAAGATCATAAAAATGCTAAAAGTGAATAGTAAAATGCTGTTGGTGAAAGGTTTCCCCCTACCTTCTCTCCAGACAGGGTTTTTCTGCGTAGTCCTGGGCGCGCCCTGTCGACCAGGCTGTTCTCAAATTCACAGATCTGCCTTTCTCTGCCTCCTTAGTGCTGGTATTTTTTGTTTGTTTGTTTTTCAAGACAAAGTTTCTCTGTGTAGCTTTGGCTGTCCTGGATCTCCCTTTGTAGACCAGGCTAGTCTTGAACTCACAGAGATCTTCCTGCCTCTGCCTCCCTGAGTGCCAGGATTGAATATTTTACCATGCCCAGCTGTGAAACTGATTCTGGAATAGTAAAATGCAAAAATTTACATTGAAATCTGCTTGTGAATTTACCTTTCTCTGCATGAATTTTTTTTATCAAGGTAAACCTTTCTGAGTTTACCTTTCTCATCAGGAGACTTAGTAGTTCTAGGAGGAGCAAGGCCTGATTTTTATACATGAAACCAGTTCAGTAATTGGTCTCAGTTTTAGAGCCTTTTTGTTTGAAAGACTTATAATTAAAATTTTCCTTTTATAGTTCTCAGATTTGAGTCTGGCAGTGGTAGTGCATACCTTTAATCCCAGCACTTGGGAGGCAGAGGCAGGCCGATCTCTGTGAGTTCGAGGCCAGCCTGGCATACATACTGAGTTCCAAGACAGCCAGGGCTGCACAGAGAAACTATTTTGTCTTCAAAAAGAACAACAAAAAGAGCCGGGTGTCAGTTCAGGACAGCCAGGGTGCACACAGAGAAACTTCTATCTCAAAAAAAAAAAAAAAAAAAAAAAGTTCTCAAATTTGTGTCATTAGCAACATGTACATCTTTTGCACTCAAAGTTATGAAGCAAAATGTTTTTAAGGTGAAACAAACTTTCCAGCTACAATCTGGTAGCTGCAGCCTACTTGGAGGGGATGGTTGAGGTTGGCTAAACGGATAAAGCTAGAGCCCACCATCAACACCATCACAGATATCCAAGGATGAATTTGAGGAGGAGGTATAGACCAAATGTCCTCTTACCACTTTAGAGTGACACAGTCTTACTTACTGCCTATCCAGGTAACCAGCCTGGGATCCTCCATGGCGCTCTCCATAGTTTTGTTTGGGTCAGAGGTCCTAGCGCTTCATCAGTCTTAGGCTGCCAGGCCCAGAAAATCTGAGAGGCTTTGCTGCAGAGCAACCTGGGAAACTGACCCACCTTGGCGAGGCAGGGAAGGGCAGTGTATTTTTCACACTTACCTCACTGGTCCACAGTTGGGGCAGATCCCTGGTGGCAGGTGAGACGAAGGGAAGCTCCTCACTGGTGATCATTGCAGCACTGACGCACGTCCAGGTGAAGTCTCCTGTCCATCTTCTGGAGAAGACCTCAGGGTTGCCACCAGGACCTGGCATCGATGTCTGTCATGAAAGGCCCTTTCTTTTTAAACACTTTCAATGCCATAATTTAGCATGTTTCTGGGGGTAGGGGTTAGGAGCCATCATCTAATATATTAAGTACATCTGATTTTAAACAAACTTTATTTTAATTGTTTTAGGCTTAACCTGACAACATGGCTTAAGCTTTTCTTGTAGTTGATGAATTACATTTGTACTTAGCATGATTACAAACACAGTTCTGAGCACATTAAAAACTTTGATCATGGGCTGGCGAGATGGCTCAGTGGTTAAGAGCACTGTCTGTTCAACTCCCAGTACCCACATGGCAGCTCACAACTGTCCGTAAGCAGTTCCAGGTGGGTCTGACACCCTCACACCAATGAACATAAAATAAAAAATAAAAAATAAAAAAAAAAACAAACTTTGATCATTTATAAGGTGACTGACCGTTAACTGGCATGTCTTATCTTTTAACAGTTTATAACAAATAAGTACCTTTTATAAGATTAGGATTTTACAGTTTTATTCCTATTAAGTTTGAGCCTTAAGTTTTTGAATTGAAAGTATTGAATTCCAGCACTCAGGGAGGCAGAGGCAGGTGGATCTCTGAGTTTGAGGGCAGCCTGGTCTACAAAGCGGATTGAGGACAGCTAAGGTTACACAGAAAAGCCCTGTCTCCAAAGAAAAACAAAATTAAACAAACACAAAAAGAGGCTCACAGTTTTAAATCAGTTTCTGCTAGCCTGAATGGATCTTAGGAATTTACAAGCCTTATTCATCAAACAGGTTCCTTATCTTAAATATATATATATATATATTAGAAGCCTGTTGTTGAATATAGTTAGCTAAAGACATAAGTGGTTTAGCTATGGTTAGAGACAGGTGGGGAAGGAGTCAGGAGCAGAGCAAGGAAATGGGAGAGACATACAGGGTTAAGTGCTGTGTTGACAAGAATTTCAGTCATGGAGTTCCCCAGTGGACCTAGAGATTTGTCAGAGAGGATCAATGGAAGGGCACTCTTTACTCCACAAAAATACGAAAGGGTGTAGGGAGGCGTCTTAATACCAACACAATTTTGTGGTAGATTCCATATGCTAAGAGACAGAGTAGGCAGCTCCACTGAGTCAGTGAGGAGATATGAATGGTTAGAGTAGGTAGAGGAGAAACAGCTGAAGATGTGGCTCTGAAATTTGGAGTCAGATATGGTAGGTGGCAGGAGCCAGCAGAAGTGAGTGATCTGAACCAGGGAGGATCAAAAAATCGGCAGTTTGGTTCAGCTAGGAGGGCCAGGACCTTTCGGAGAATTAAATGTCTCTCTTAGGTTTCAGGCACCAAATATAATCGAAGTTGCAGAGATAATCCCCAACTAGACAGATCTGTGGTTAGAAAGAAGTATTTTAGGGATTGAACTGCCAAGGTTATTGCCTTAATTAGTGTATCTATTGCTGTGAAGAGACGCCATAACTACAGCAACGCTTATAAAGGAAAGCATTTAATTGGTGCTGGCTTACAGTTTCAGAGTAAATTTAGCCCATTATCCTGGTAGGAGCATGGTACCATGCAGGCAGACGTGGTGCTGGAGAAGGAGCCGAGAGTTCCACATCTTGATTCATAGGCAGCAGCAAAAGAATTGAAACACACTTCCTTCAAAAAGGCCACACCTTCTCCAAACAGGCCACACCTCCTAATAGTGCCACTTCCTATGGACCTGTGTAGTCCATTTTTATTCAAACCACCAGTCATCTGTAGGAGTGGAAAATGGCAGAAAAGCAAGCAGCTTTTATATGACAGTCATCGGGGTGGGGATATTCACTGGTACAGGCTTTGCAGGAATTGATATCCTTGCCAGAGGTAGTTGACTTTTGGGAGAAGGTTAAGGGAGGTTCTGGAAGATTAATGGTGGTTTCTGATATACAGAAACATCTTAAGAGTTATGTTTTCATGTAGTGCTATTGCAAAAAAAAAAGGGGGGGGGGTGTTTTTCTAGTAACCAGGGACCGCTACGCTTGTTTACACAATAATAACCTCACTTTTAAGGCACTGCTGTTTAATAGGAGGAAGGATGGGTGGGAGTGGGGTTTTGGACCGACAGTGAGCTGCCTGATGTAGGTGCTGAGAATTGACTTGGGTCCTCCAGAGGAATGATCTTCACCGCTGAGCCATCTGTCCAGCCCCCTATTTTAAATTATAATTTGTTGTTTTGTTGTTGTTGGTTGACACAGGGTTTCTCTGTGTAACCTTGGCTGTCTGGAACTCGGAGATCTTCCTGCCTCTGCCTCCCAAGTGCAGATTAAAGGCACCACTGCCAGGCTATTTTAATTCTTTAAAATTTAATTCCCTTCTTTTTCCGTGTACAGGCATTTTGCCTGCATGGCTGTCTGTGCACCATGGCTTGTCTGGTGTCTGAGGAGTCAGAATAGGATATTGGATCCTTTGGGACTAGAGTTTACAGATGGCTGTTGGAATTGAACCCTCTGTAAGAGCAGCTAATGCTCTTAACTGTCCAGCCATCTCCTTCAGCACCCTACTTCATTATTTCAACTTCAGATATATGTATATGAGCATTAGGATCTTCCTGTGTAGTACATGCTGTCCTTCCTCAGCTTCTTGGGAGCTGAGATTATAGGCATGTACCACTGTGTGGACATAATTTATTACTTCAGAAGAACTTTTAGACATTCATTTTGTCTGAGCACCTGTGTGTGCAGAGTCAGAGGACGGCTTCCTGTAGTTGGTTCTCCTTTCCACCATGTTGGACGCAGAGATTGAGCTCAGGTTGTGCGCTTGGCAGCAAGCGCCTTACCCATTGGCCATCTCACTGGATGCGAGCCTTCTGCTGTTGGTTGGTTGGTTGGTTTTTGTTTTGTTTTTTCAAGACAGAATTTCTCTGTGTAGCCCTGCAGTCCTGGAACTCACTCTGTAGACCAGGCTGGCCCCACCTGCACTATCTCCCTGAGTGCTGGGATTAAATGTGTGTGCCCCCATGCCGGGCTAGCCTATTGCTCTTTAAAGAGCACATTTATAAACAGTAGAGTTTAGTTGAGTTCACATAACCACTCCTGAAATTGTTAGAAACAGTCTCATTCCTAAGTGGGCTTTTTTTCTTCCCCTTTTCATGCTACAAATGTAGTTAGTTAATTAGCAGGTAAACTTGAGCCCAAGTACCTGTTGAATTCATTTATGGGCTTTCCTATAGAAGAAGTTAACTGTAAATGCTGGTGAATATCTTTTGTATTTGAAATCTTTGTGTGTGACCCTGATGAATTTTGTAGTGTTAGAAAGAACGGGCAGTTGGATCACAATTGAGAACTTTACTCTTTCCTGTTCTGTCTCTTTAAAAAAGTAACTTATTTTGTTCTTTCATTGTTTTTTTTTTTTTTTTTTGCTCCAGAATAAAATTTATGTTTGCACACAATTATTATGTTTGACATTTATTTATAAGTATAGTGTGTATACACACATGCACAAATGGAAGTCAGAGAATGAAGCAGAGGTCTGGTCTCCTTCACCTTGTGGGTTCTGAGGATCAAACTCAAGTCATCAGGCTTGGCAGAAGGTGCAGTTACCTGCTGACACGTCTTGCTAGACCTAGGTCTTTCCATTGTGTTTAGTGTACTCTGGGTACTAAGACCCCTAGAAGAGCTCTTAATAGTGGGCGCTTACTGGTAAAAGCCTGATCTTTAATTTGTGGCTCTGTATGGGCATGTTCACGTTGAGTTTGGGTATAGATTAAAAATCTTGTTGGCCTGATGTAGCACAGATTTGCAACTCCAACATTCGGTAAGTAGAAGCTGGAGGAGTAAATGTTTTCAACAGCGTAGGGTAAATAGTGAGACTTTATGTTAGAAAGAGAGAGAATGAGTCCTGGAATCATCCGTCTGTTTATTCCTGTATCCCACAACTGTCAGCACTCACGATGAGCATGGTGGTGCTAGCCTCTAGGAGGTGTTGTGAACTGCGTGCTTCTGGTATTGTAAGTAGTCTCAGCCGACTCTTCCATTTGGCTTGCAGGTGAACAGTCTGCATGTTGCTGACCCAGTGGAGACAGTGCTGCAGCTCCAAGACTGCAGCATCTTCATCAAGATTATTAACAGCATGTGAGTGTGCATTTTTCCAGACCCTAGGTAGTGGTGGGGACTGTGTGTGCTTGCCTGGTGGCCTCTGGCCAGAAAACCAGGTAGGATTGGGATAACAGAAGGGTAAGTGGGCTCAAAGAGTAGCACCTTGAACTTGCCTTTCTAGTTAACTGTCAGTGGGAAAGGTTTCATTTTTGTCCTATCCAAAGACTTCCTCACGCAGACACAGAAAGCTCTTCAAGTCCCTATGCACAATTCCAGCAGACTACCCCCAAGAACTTCCAGTCTTCCTGTTTCAAAAGTAGTCTTCTGGGAGTTTAGCTTAGTGATAGAACGCTTGCCCAGCAAGGGCAAGGCCCTGGTTGTGTCCTCAGCTCCGGGAGTGTGTGTGTGTGTGTGTACGTGTGTGTGTTTGGGGGGGGGGTCCTCTGTCCCTCTTTTCAGGATTCACCCCTCCCTCACTATTATTATTGTTAGTGTGTGTCATGTGTGTGAGTGAATGTACGTGCTTGTATGCCACATCCCTCCTGTGGAGATCAGAGGATAACTTTCAGGAGTTGGTTCTCTCCTTCCACTATAGGTTCTAGGATTACACTCAGGTTTTCAGGCTTGTGAGTCTTGCTTTTTACCTACTAAGGCTTCTCACTGGCCTAGCCAAGTGTGTTGAAGTGATAAAGGTGAATTGGAATTCTTTGGTGGTGAGTCAGGTGCTGCCGAGCAGCCCAGGAACAGACAAGCCTACTAGAGTGGTTTTATGTTATCCTTTGAAATTTGGGGTTGGGGTTATCTTACAGGAGTTTTAAACAGCTTCTGGTTCTGACCAGCACCTATTTTGGTTCCTTTGAAAGAAATCACCTTTGGCCCAAGTACTCCCATTTTCTTACCCAACTACTCAGGCAGGTCATTTCAGCATTGTAATGAATTCCTTTCTCTTGTTGGCACTGACTTATGTTAGATCACTGCTGTCTTCGTCATTGTCTTCCTCTTTCCTCCTCCTTGCTTTTTCTTTCTTCCCTCTTTTTTTTTTTTTTTCTTTTTTTCTTTTCTTCTCTTTCTTGATAGGGTCCCATGTAGCTGTAGCTCAAACTGACTGTATATTGAAGGATGATCTCAGACTTGTCTCCCAAGTGCTAGGAAGATAGACAGTTGTCACCATACCTGACTAAAATCTTTATCCTAGTGGTGAAGATTATTAAGTTTGGTGTGGTGTCATACTGTAGTTCCAGCTGCTTGGGAAGCTGAAGCAGGAGAGTTGCTGTTGAGTATGAGCAACACAGTGAAAAACCTTCTAAGCTGGGCATAGTGGCATATCCCTTTAATCCCAGCACTCAGGAGGAAGAGAAGGATGGAGCAGCCTGGTCTACATAGTTTCAGGACAGGCATAACTATGGAGACCCTATCTCATTCCTTCCCCCAAAGTCTTTGTCAGCAGCCTGCCTTATTTCTTCTCACTGAGCTTGTTTCCTGCTTCTTTCTTCTCTCATCCCATTGTCTTGATCCTGTAGAAGCACTAAACCCTGGTTTTGTTCATTGTGTCGTCTCGGGGATGCGTAGCTTGTTCCTTCTCTTGTTGCCTAGAAACTGACAAATAGAGGCTCTTTTCTTTTTGCAAGGGTGCTCTCATAGGTAAGGTTATAGACCACCCAGAGGCCAGCAGTCTGCAGCTTCTAAAAAAATGTTAGTTTCAGAGGGTAGGAGATAGGAGAGGTGTTCAGTATTTAGTGACACTTGCTGAACAATCGTGAGCACTGGGATTCAGATCCCAGCACTCATGTAACCAGCAAATGCCTTTAACTTTAGCTCTGCGGGATCCAGTGCTGCCTCTGTCTTCTGCTTATACTTGTGCATGTTCACATACACACATACATACAATACACATAACAACCTAAAATAAATCTTAAAAAAATAGATATATGTTCCTAGCACTCATGAGGCAGAGGCACATTCTAGGTCTACATGACAAGTTCCAGGCCAGGCAGAATTACCGACATAATAATCCTCTCAAAACAAACAAGCAAAATAACAAAACTGTTTTCAAGTTGTAATATGGTTAATTGAGCATCTGTCATCAGTGGTGAATAAACCCAAAAGACTGGCAGTACCTAGCCCACCATTTAATTTTACCATCACTCAAAGACAAGCAACCAGGTGTAATACCCTCTGTGTTACAATATACATGAGGATGTGTGTGTGTGTGTGCTGTTTTAGATTCAGAATAGACAAAGAGTTTTTGTTTTTGAAAAAAATTAAATTTCTGAGCCATCTGCATTGGTACACACCTGTAATCGCGGCACTCCAGGAGGCAGAGGCTGGTGGATCTCTGTGAGTTCTAGGCCAGCCTGATCTACAAAGTGAGTCCAAGACAACCAAGGCTACACAGAGAAATCAGGCTTTGAAAATGAATGAGAGAATGAAAGAAAGAAAGAAAGAGAAAAAGAAAAGAAAAGAAACGAAAAGGAAGAAAGAAAGAAAGAAAGAAAATTAATTGCTGGGTTGGAGACCTCTCATTGGTTAAGAGTACTGGTTGGTTGATCCTTCAGAGGAACTGGGTTTGAATCCTACCGTATATACAGTGGCTCACAAGCGCTGTAACTCCAGTTCCCGGGGATTTGATATTTTTTTCTGATGTCCATGGGCAGGAGTCACTCAGGGCGCAAAGCATACATGTAGGCAAAACACCCATACACAAAAAACTTTTTTTTTTTTAAGGAAAAGATAACTTTTCTTGATTTTCTTGATTACAGAAGCAATAGATAATCCATACTCTATGACTTTTCCTGGGGAGATGCACAGAAGTGGCTGAATAGCACAGATAGGATGCTGCCAACAGACCTAAAAACATTTTACTCAAGTCTACCATGGGAATCACTAGTTCACTGCTTAAAGGGGCACCGGTGACTCGGGCAGCCGCACCGCCAAAAGTGCAGCCTAGAATGGGTGACAGCTCCGCAAAGGGACTCTTGACTACAGTCTGCCAGGACCTTCAGGAAAGTCTCTTCTTCATCCATCTGTATGCACGCAACGTAAGGAGTAGGCTGGCCTTGGATTCCTAGTCCTTCTAGCTCTAACCCAAACTCAGATTATTTTAGGTGTGAACTACCACACCTAGCTTTAATTTGGTTTAAACAAGTATATTTTGCAGACATTTGGGTAGAGAAACCTCTTATTTATGTTAGGTTACTACAGTACTCTTCTCCAGGAAGGTAAGGGCTTACTGCATTCCTGAGTGGGTGGCTAGGGAAGGGTTTTTTCGGGGGAGGTAATCAGTGAGATCAGCATTTTTCAAGACTCTAGGAGTCACACTTAAGTGCTCGCAGCCCCAGTGCCTCTTGATTAGAGTGAAGAGAAGTCTGTCCCTTTGTGCCCAGGAAAGGGTGAGGTAACTCGTGGTCCTTCTGTGGATGCGCCTTGTGGTTCACAAGGATATCTGTAGCACTTGAAAGGCTCTTGTCCAGCCCTGCTGTCCAGAAACTTGAGAATTTAGGTCTTGAGGAGTCTGCATATCTTCGATCATTAGCATTTCCAGCTATACCTGGAGATAAGTTAGCTTTCTAGTAAGGTGGAAGAGCAAAGGCACCTCAGAAAAGGAATCTGTAGACAAAGTGGCCTGACTGTGTGTGAACGTTCCCAGGTGCCTTCCTCCCTTCCTTGTTTCTCGCTTCTGTGTGTTGGCTGTTGGACAGTTGGGGGAAGGCAGGGGCATTCATCAAGAATGATTACTCCTTGGCACCACCTCTTAGAGTCTTCATTCATTTCTTCCTGGGCCTGGTGTGGGAACTTTGCCCTGTCACTTCAGAGTCTTGCCTTCACCCATTTTTTTCAAATCTTAGCCCTGTTTTCTCTCCCACTTTACGTTAGCTTCCTCACTTGTTAGAGTTGAACCACAAATCTTTCTTTTATTGCAAATGGGTTAGCAGAGTGCCATGCTTTATAAAAGGACCCCATGCTTCAAGTCTCCATTTCTTACCCACCACACATCTTCATCAGAATCAGTTAGCAGTCTGAATCTTCACTACCTCTAGGCCTAGAACAGAGTGGGCCTGAAGGGGAGGGGAGGCTGTAGTTGAGCAGTGAGGCAAAGATGGCTAAGTACTCCTGTCCTTTCATTCCAAATGAAAATGCTCTTTTCATTTGTTTTAGCCATAACACTGAAGAGGGGCAACAAATCCTACAGCAGCCGCTGCAAGAAAGACTAGACTTTGTTTGCAGTTTTCTACAGAGTAAGTATCTTAACTAGCTGGACAGCTTGAGCTCTGGGACTTGGGAACCAGAGGACTCAGTCGTGGGTGTCTGGCTGGAAAAAGGTTCACGGTACCCTACTCTAGCAAAAAGACAAACATAGCTGTGTCAGTCTCTGAGATGCCTCTGTTACCAGCTTATGTTAAAGAAAAAAAGTCTCTGCAGTTCCAGAGTCCATGTCAGGCCCAGACAGATCAGAGGGTTGATACCACTTTGCTCTTGTGTTCTCCCTACTTTGAAGAGATAGGGGAGAAAAGGATTCACATTACCCTTGTAAGAAAACTTCTTCCTATTACAGGAAAAATAGTTTTCTTAGGTAGTTGCTTAGGTGGTAGTGGGTAAAGGGGCAGAGGCCAGTTCTTTTAGACATAGGTTCTCTGTGTGTCATGTGGAAAGAATTGCTCATCAGGTTAGTGTAAAAGTGTTTATGAAACTTGGGGCACAGAGTGTGTCAGCTCCCCGTTCCTGGACTGTTACAGATTCTGTTACTACAGAACCTGTCATCTTTAACATGGGCAGGGCTGCCTGCCATCTCTACTTGAGGAGAATTGTAGGGCAGGTGAGATTTTTATCCCTATTGTGAAATACTCTAGCAGCATAAGGGCACAGCGTCCTCCATTGCTCTAACTGGACTCAGCTGTAGACTTCCTCTGCAGCCTTATTTGGAATAGGACTCTAGAATGATCTTGTATTTTGGTTCCTTCTGTGATGCTAAGGGAGGAGTTGATGAGCTGGCAGGTAGGTATAGGCTCTTGACCCAGACTTACTGCTGATGCCCTGGCAGCTTTATTCTAATACCATCTGTGCAGAACTTGGGCTGCACCAAGGTAGAATTAACTTTCAAGTGGAAATACAAGGCAAGTGAGAAAAAACATTAGGAATAAGTAACCCTTTGTCTTGTAGTCTCACTGGTGGTTGTACTTCTGTTTTTGAAGCTGAGTTTTGAGAGTTTAGTGTTTGCTTTGTGGTTGTCATTACAGAAAACTGGAAACATCCCTTGTCTACACAATGCCTGGTATCTGTGCAGAAAGTGATGGAGGGGTCCGAGATGGAACTGGCCAAGGTAACTGTGGGTATCAGACTTGGGTGGCAGGGCCTGAGAAATCTGCAGGGCCTTTCTGAACCCGAAGGCGGAGTACCGAGTGCTTTGCTTCTGGGGTTCTTCAGACGTGGAGGCCAGACCAGCCAGTTGGCTGAGTCAGACGCCATTTTGGCCACAGACTCAGGGACTCCATGATTTTTGACAGAGAACTTTACTGGACCAATACTAATGCCCACAACAGAGGCTTGCAGGAACCCGTTCTCACTCAGTGATCATCATATTTTTCTTTCAAGCTCAGTTGAGTTCATTTCTTCTGCTGGGTGTTGGTCTGTAGAGGGTAGTGCCCCAAGTTTTTTGCTCATGATTTCACAAGTCAAGTTATTTAGCTGTGTAGAAATTCTGACATCTATCTTTTTGCACTGTGAGCATTGAGCCCTTGGATTCATTCATTCATTCATTGTTGATGTCTTTTTGTTTATTTTTTGTTTGTTTTTTTTTTTCTTATGAGACAGGGTTTCTCTGTGTAGCTCTGGCTGTCCTGAATTCACTCTGTAGACAAGTCTGGTTTCAAACTCAGAGCTCTGCTGACTCTGCCTCCTGATATTGGGATTAAAAGCATGTGCTTCCACTGCCTGGCAGGGCCTTGGATTTATTTTGGAAAAAGGTGTCTCCTAGAATTTATTTTTTAATTTTTAAGATATATTCATGTATGTCTGTGTGAAGGTATCATATCCCCTGAACTTGAGTTACAGTTATGAACTTCCCTGTGGGTGCTGGGAATTGAACCTGTGTACTCTAGAAGAGTAGCCAGTCATCTTAACTGCTGAGCCATTTCCCTTCTGGGGCTACTATGGATGGTGACTTGAGACTGCTAATTGGAGAGATTCAGAAAGAGAATAGCTCAGAGCCCTCAAAACAGCTTTAGAGTGGGAAGACCAGGAAAAGCTATATCTTAGTGACTGCATCTCTTTGTTTGGCTTACAGATGATAATGCTGTTCTTATATCACTCCACCATGAGCTCCAGAAGTCCCCGGGACTGGGAACAGTTTGAATATAGGATTCAGGTAGGCTCTTGTGTTTTCATCCTATTTGCCAGTCCAGCCTGGGCTTCCCTTGCCCAACTGTTTCTCTTTAAATAAAAATATTAAGCTGTAAAAAGTTAATATTTATAGTAATGAAAGCCCTTTGTTGTTTAAAAAAAACAAAAAGCAGAAGATGTTGAAGTACAAAGAAGGAAATGATATTGCCAGTAATCTCATTCCCAAGAACAGCTGTTAACTTTTTGTTGTTGTTGTTTTGTTTTTGAGACAAGGTTTCTCTGTGTAGCCTTGGCTGTCCTGGACTCACTTTATAAACTAGGCTGACCTCGAACTCACAATGATCCACCTATCCACCTATCTCTGCCTCTGGGATTATAGGCCTTCACCACTGTACCCAGCCAGCTGTGAACTTTTTAAGAGATTGACGTGTGTGGTCTTTTTTCTGTGCATGTTTTTAATTGTCCTCTGTATTTGAGAGTATGGAGAAGTTATTTCCTTCTGTGTGTGTCCTCCACTTCCTCTTTGATCTGATAGAGATTATTTGCAAGATGTCAACAAAGTTCTGTGTAAAAGCTTTCTAGCAGGGAAAGAACAAGTTGAGCCAGTGTGTTGTGAGTTAGGCCATGGAGCATCAGCTTTATGGGAAAGGAATGATCCAGCAGGCCCTGGGGGCTTTGCACTGCTGCGGTAAGTCCTGACCCCCCGTTCAGTGCCATCCCCAGCACCACAGTAATGTTCCCTTTCTCTCCCTGTGGCACAGGCTGAGTTAGCTGTCATCCTCAAGTTTATGCTGGATCATGAGGATTCACTAAACCTTACTGAGGACCTAGAGAGCTTTTTGGAGAAAGGTGAGTAGGGCCACTTGTGTGGACCCATTCTCTCTCTCTCGCAGAGGATGCTGGGATTCTCTGACCTTAACTCATGGCACATTCAGTAGTCACATGTGATGGAAGGTGACTTCTGAGCCATGTGCTAACACCTCAGACCATCTGGAGTAGCTCTCAGCAGGGTGTTTGTAAATGCTCTCACTGGCATTAGGGTGAGCTTGACTCCCACTTCTCACATTGTTTTGTTTTGCTTTTTACTTGTTACCTTATATGTATGGGGGTTTTGCCTGCGTGTATATCTGTACACCATGTGTGTGATTGTTGTCCACAGAGGCCAGAAGAGGCCGTTGGATCTCCTGGAACAATAATTTATAACAACTTATAGTTGTAAATAGTCATGCAGATGATGGGACTTAAACTTGGATCTGCATGAACTGAGAAGCCATCTCTCCATCCTCCCTCCCTTTATTTTTTTATTTTATTTTACTTTTGTCTTATAAACTGTAGAAGTAGGTGTTTGAAACCTCTCTTGGAAATCTTGAAACAGGTTTCCCTTCATGCAGCTTGTTCTAGAGTCAGGTACATAAAAACCAGTAAACCTGAGAAGAGGACTAAGTGTAGACACGTCAAGTATCTCAGAGTGAGAGTCTTCACTTGTCATGGAGAGTTCACATGGGTTAGGTTCTGCCTAGTAATTGTTTCTTCAGTTTACATGGGGACGTCTGCAGAGTCACACCTACGAAGGTAGTGTTCTCCTGTTAGGTGACGGTCAGCATCTGTCCACCCCTTACTAACTGTTCTTGGTTTGCCTGTCTGTTTCTCACCCTTAGTTCCTTACACCTATTCCAACACTGTCTCTGAAGAGCTTTCTCCACCCAGCCACCAGGCCAAGAGGAAGATTCGCTTCCTAGAAATACAGAGGATTGCCTCGTCTTCCAGTGAGAACAAGTATGTCATGGGCCTTGTCTCCACATCGGTCTAGTCAGTCCTTGGATTCTGGAGACTAAGCTGTTGGCCAGCCTTTTACACCATTTTGGAAGTGCTTTGAGAGTTTGTAGATTGGGGATCTGTCGTGAGTTAGCCCTCCCTCAAAAGCCCTTTCTCCTGTTTATGGAAACCCCTCTTCCTTGGAAAATACACATTTCTAATTCTTCAGCCAGGAAATTAAGGCATGGAGGAGGTACAAGAAAAGGTTTTCCAGGTCATCCCCCGAAACATGAAGTAGCCTTTCAGATAGAACCTGGGTCACATTGGCCTCCCAAACCAGTGTTTATTCTCATCACTGGTACTCTGGTACTGTCCCATCCCTAGCTGCTGCTGGATACTTCAGACCTTAGGCTCTTACCCTGGCATATTCGCCGTCTCCTTCCTTAGCTTCCTCTCAGGTTCTCCATCCTCCCCTATGGGTGACATCCTGCAGACCCCACAGTTCCAGATGAGGCGGCTGAAGAAACAACTGGCAGATGAGAGGAACAACAGGGATGAGCTGGAGCTGGAGCTATCTGAGAACCTGAAGCTTCTCACTGAGAAGGGTAGGTTACTGATAGAATGTGTGAGTGCTGGGAAATGGGGAACATTTGGGATTTGCACCCAGGGAAGCCCAGGTGACAGACAGCTTTGCCTACCATCTTGTCCCTCCTCCTGACAATGAGCTCCGAGCTCATTGCTGGCACAAGTGGCAGTCTGACCTGTTAGACACTGAGTTTTGTTTCTGCACATGTCCCTTTTCTGTGGAATATATACCATGTACCTCCTTTGCTCTTTTCCTGTCCCCTGTATCTTTGCTGGTTCTCATCTCCTCCCCTGCCTTGGGCAGATGCACAGATAGCCATGATGCAGCAGCGCATTGACCACCTGGCTCTGCTGAACGAGAAGCAGGCAGCTAGCTCGCAGGAGCCTGGCGAGCTTGAGGAGCTTCGTGGCAAGAATGAAAGGTATCACTCCCTGCCCTCCTTCCAGCATCTCGTCCCTGTTGGCCCAGGTAGGGACCACTCATTCTCACCGCTCCTCTCCTGGCAGCCTTACTATGCGGCTGCATGAGACCTTGAAGCAGTGTCAGAACCTGAAGACAGAGAAGAGCCAGATGGATCGGAAGATTAGCCAGCTTTCTGAGGAGAATGGGGACCTTTCCTTTAAGGTGAGCGGGGCTGGCTGTGCATAGAGGCCCCTCAGGAAGGGTAGTGTTCTGGGAGTTTGCCCAAGAAGATTGAGAAGACTGTCTAGAACCTGGCGTGGGCTTTAGTCACTTTTCTTTTTACTGGTTTCTGCAAGGGCGCTCAGCAGCTCTAGATGATGATGTCTGTTTCTGAACGAGACATCTAATTGGCGGTGGTTGGGTTCAGGGTAGGAAAGGGTCATTGGAGGCCCCAGGGCCTGGGCTGCAAGAAACAGCTGGAGCGGGTGCCAGCTTTCCTCCGGCTCTTGTCTCAGGTGCGAGAGTTTGCAAGCCACTTGCAACAACTGCAGGGCGCGTTCAACGACCTGATGGAGGAGCATAGCACAGCTTCTCAGGAGTGGGCAGAGAAGCAGGCTCATCTGGAAAACGAGCTTAGCACCGCCCTCCAGGATAAGGTAACCCTCGGCTGGGAGCTGGCCACACTTTGTTCATGCAGCTCATCACTCCACCGAGTTCTAGAGGGATGAGCTGCCTCTCTAGGTTTGATAGTGTGTGGTCATAGGTTGGATGCAGTACACCTGTGAACTCAGTGAAGCGTGGGTCTTGGAAGAGTTAATCCATCTCTAAGAGGCTGACACCCTGTTAACTATTGTGTGACTGAAAGGCAACTCGTAAGCTCTTAGGGATTAGTTAGGATTTCAGGTTGTGTATTCTTTGCCGACAGGCTTGGTATATAAGTATATCTGAGGTAGGCTTTCTCATTTTGGAATATTTACATAGATATTATAAATTGCTCATCCCGCAATCTAAAGTCGAAGTGTTTTTTTTTGTTTTTTTTTTTTTTTTGTTTGTTTGTTTTTTAAGCAGCCTCGCTCTGTAGCCCAAGCTGGCTTTGGGATCTGTCCTCTAGTCCTTGTTGCCTGTATACCAGAGTTACCAGGACTCTGCCACAACGATTTCAAAATCCAACACTTTTTGGCTCAGAAAGTTTTGGATTTGGGGTTGTTTTGGATTCCAGTTTTCAGATTAAGGATGTCCAATCTGCATTGTTGTTGCTGTTATTAAGAGCACAGCTCTGCCACTTCCTAACCCAGTAGCTCTTGGGCATAGCACTTAGACTCTGGGAAGCACGAAGCAGGAAAAGTTTCTTTGTAAAAGAGTCAGTGGTAATTCCCTCTCCGCTTTTGGGTGGATCTGGAGTTAAGAGGTATATCCATCACATTGCTTTGTCTCCACCGTTGGGCAGAAGTAGATGTGGGTCAGATGAGGCTTGGCTGATGTAGTTGCCCTGGCCATTTCTTAAGTATTTGGACAGTGTGTGACTCAAGACTTGTCTGAGGAAGGCTGCATGGTAAGGAGATTGGGAGTAAGCTTTGCACATTTTGACTTAGTTCATCTGTGGAACTGAAGTAGAAAGTCAGGTTCTGAGGAGGTTCAGACCCATGGTGTCTTTTTGTTGATGCTGCTCTGAGACAGGGTCTTGGAGCCAGTGTTGGTCTTGGAGCTCTTGATCCACATGTCTCAGTCTCTCTAGTTTTGGGGTAGCCCTCCTCACTCCCAGATGAAACCACTGCTTTCTGAGGATTTTCTTTGGAGTCAGGGCAAAGGGAGAGCTAGGTAATAAGATGGTCGAGTCTCACTTTTTCTCTCTGTTTTGCTTTGTTTTTGTTTTTGAGACAGAGTTTCTCTGTGTAGCCTAGGCTGTCCTGCTTTGTAGACCAGACTGGCCTTGAACTCACAGAGATCCACCAGCCTCTGCCTCTCTGAGTGCTGGAATTGCAGGCCTGTGCCACCATGTCCGGCTAAGTTTCTCTCTCTCTCTCTCTCTCTCTCTCTCTTTCTTTTAAACTTTTATTAAATACACTTTATTCATTTTGTATCCCACCCATAAACCCTTCCCTCTTCCCCTCCTAATTCTACCTTCCCTCTTCCTTCTTCACCCATGCCCCTCCCAAGTCTCTGATAGGGGAGGTCCTCCTCCCCTTCCTTCTGATCTTAGTCTATTAGGTCTCATCAGGAGTGGCTGCACTGTCATCTTTCTGTGGCCTGGTAAGGCTGCTCCCCCCTCAGGGGGAGGTGATCAAAGAGCAGGCCAATCAGTTCATATCAGAGACAGTCCCTGTTCCCATTACTATGGAACCCACTTGGACACTGAGCTACATCTGTGCAGGGGTTCTAGGTTATCTCCATGCATGGTGCTTGGTTGGAGTATGAGTCTCTGGGAAGACCCCTGTGTTCAAATTTTCTGGTTCTGCTGCTCTCCTTGTGGAGCTCCTGTCCTCTCCAGCTCTTCCTGTTGCCCATTTCTCTCATACCCCACTTTCTTGATGGTGTGAGGTGAGGATCCATGTGGTCAGATGACTATCCCACTTCTCTGTTTTTACGGCTCTCTTGTTTTTTCCAAGAAATGTCTTGAAGAGAAGAATGAAATCCTTCAGGGAAAGCTTTCCCAGCTGGCAGACCGAGCAGCTCAATTGGGGGAGAGCCCAGCCCAGGAGAAGGGTGAGGTGCTGGGTGACGCCTTGCAGGTAGGAATAGACAGAATCTGTAAGGCAGTTTGTAAGGCAATTTGATGGGGTTGGTTCTTGGTGTTCCACTGATCCCCATTTGTCTCTTTATCCCAACAGCTGGAAACCCTGAAGGAAGAGGCAGCCAAACTTGCTGCAGACAACACCCAGCTCCAAGCCCGTATAGAGACGCTAGAGTGTGAACGTGGCCAACAGGAAGCCCAGTTGCTTGCTGAGCGGGGCCACTTTGAAGAAGAAAAGCAGCAGCTGGCCAGCTTGATTGCTGACCTGCAGAGCTCCGTCTCCAACCTCAGCCAGGCCAAAGAGGAGCTGGAGCAGGCCTCCCAGGCTCAGGGGGCTCAGCTCACTGCCCAGGTGACCTCTCTGGCAGCACTCAATGCCACCGTGCAGCAGCAGGATCAAGAACTGGTCAGCCTGAAAGAACAGGCCAAAAAGGAACAGGCTCAGATGCTACAGACCTTACAAGAGCAAGAACAGGCCACCCAGGGCCTCCGCCAGCAGGTGGAGCAGCTGAGCAACAGCCTGAAGCTAAAGGAACAGCAATTGGAAGAGGCAGCCAAGGAGCAGGAGGCAGCCAGGCAGGATCATGCTCAGCAACTGGCCACGGTTGTTGAGGCTCAAGAGGCCTCTCTAAGAGAACGGGATATTGCTCGCCAGCAGCTGGAAACATTGGAGAAGGAGAAGGCTGCCAAACTAGAGAGTCTGCAGCAGCAACTTCAGGCTTCTAATGAGGCTAGGGACACTGCACAGACCTTGATGACACAGGCCCAGAAGGAAAAGGCAGAACTGAGCCAGAAGATAGAAGAACTCCATACCTGCATTGAAGCTGCCCACCAGAAACAGCATCAGGCCCAAGCTCATGTGACAGAGCTAGAGGCCCAGCTTAAGGCTGAGCAGCAAAAAGCAACTGAGACAGAAAAAGTGGTCCAAGAGAAGGCCCAGCTCCAAGAGCAGCTTCAGACCCTTGAGGAGACTTTGAAGATTACCAAAGGCAGCCTTGAGGAGGAGAAGCGCAGGGCTGCAGCTGCCCTGGAGGAGCAGCAGCACTGCATTGCTGAGATGAAGGCAGAGTCCCAAAGTCTGATGGAGCAGCGTGAGCAGGAACAGAAGGAATTAGAACAAGAGAAGGCTGGGCGAAAGGGGCTGGAGGCTCGGTTACAGCAGCTTGAGGAGGCTCATCAGGCTGAGACCGAAGTCTTGCGGCGTGAGCTGGCAGAGGCCACAACCTCCCAGGACAGAAGTAAGAGTGAGTGTGAGCAGCTCATCAGGGAGCTTGAGAGCTGGCAGAAGCAGTTTGAAGCTAGACAGCAAGAGGAAGCAAGATATAGTGCCATGTTCCAGGAACAGTTAATGGCTTTGAAGGGTGAACATGAGAAGGCAGGCCATGAGGCACGAGAGGAGGCAGTAGAGATGCGCAGGGAGGGCCAGCAGCAGAGTCAGCTAGCCCAGATTTATGCCAACCTGTCCAAAGCCCTCCAGCAGGTCCAAGAGAAAGAAGTCAGAGCACAGAAGCTGGCAGGTGATCTCTCCCTTCTGCAGGAAAAGATGGTTACCACTAACAAGGAGGTAGCCTGCCTGAAGGCCTTGGTGCTCAGGGCAGGTGAGCAGCAGGACACAGCCTCACCTGAGCTACTCAAAGAGATGCCAAGGGCTGAAAACAGAGAGGCCGAAGAACAGCAGGGACTGCCATTTGGCAGTACACAAGCAGTGCTGAAGGCTGTGGAGTGTGAAGCTGAGCAACTGGGTCGTGAACTGGAGAGGTTGAGGACAGCACTGATGGAGAGCCAGGGGCAGCAGCAAGAGGAACGTGGACAGCAGGAGAGGGAGGTGGCACGCCTGACCCAGGAGCGGGGCCAGGCCCAAGCTGACCTGGCTCAGGAGAGGGCAGCCAAGGCAGAGCTTGAAATGAGGCTGCAGAACACCCTCAATGAGCAGCGTGTGGAGTTTGCTGCTCTGAAAGAATCACTGACCCATGCCATCACTGAAAAGGAAGGCAAAGACCAGGAGCTTGCCCAACTTCGTGGGCAGGAGGCAGCTCAAAGAACAGAGCTGAAGGAGCTTCAGCAGACTTTGGAACAGCTGAAAACACAGTTAGTCAAGAAAGAAAAAGAGTACCGTGCAGGGGGTACCACTGGAGAAGATGCTTCTGGCCCAGGAACCCAGTTGGAGACAGTTGGAGAGACAGAAGCTCCAGGCCCTGAGTTGGAGGCGCTTCGGGCAGTGGTCAGCAGGCTAGAGCAGCAGTGTCAGCAGCAGCAGCAGCAGGTTGAAGGCCTGACTCACAGCCTGGAGTCTGAGCGTGCTTCCCGGGCTGAGCAAGACAAAGCCCTGGAGACACTGCAGGGCGAATTGGAGGAGAAGGCACGGGAGCTAGGGCATAGCCAGGCTGCCTCAGCTTCAGCTCAAAGAGAGTTAGCAGCCCTCCGTGCCAAAGCCCAGGACCATAGCAAAGCTGAGGAAGAGTGGAAGTCCCAGGTAGCCCGGGGCCAGCAGGAAGCTGAGAGAAAAAGCAGTCTTATCAGCAGCTTGGAAGAGGAGGTATCCATCCTGAACCGCCAAGTTCTAGAGAAGGAGGGGGAGAGCAAGGAGTTAAAGCGCCTGGTTGTAGCTGAATCAGAGAAGAGCCAGAAGCTGGAAGAGAGGCTGCGCTTGCTTCAGGTAGAAACAGCCAGCAATAGCGCCAGAGCAGCCGAGCGCAGCTCAGCTCTACGAGAGGAGGTACAGACCCTCCGGGAGGAGGTAGAGAAACAGCGAGTAGTTTCGGAGAACTTGAGACAGGAGCTGGCCTCACAGGCAGAGCGAGCTGAGGAACTGGGCCAAGAGTTGAAGGCCTGGCAGGAGAAGTTCTTTCAAAAGGAGCAAGCTCTTTCTGCCCTGCAGCTGGAGCATACCAGCACACAGGCCCTGGTAAGCGAGTTGCTACCTGCCAAGCACCTTTGTCAGCAGCTGCAAGCTGAACAGGCAGCGGCTGAGAAGCGCCACAGGGAGGAGATGGAGCAGAGCAAGCAGGCAGCTGGTGGGCTTCGGGCAGAGCTAATGAGGGCACAACGGGAGCTTGGAGAGCTAGGATCTTTGCGGCAGAAGGTTGCTGAGCAGGAGCGAGCAGCCCAGCAGCTTCGGGCAGAGAAGGCCAGCTATGCAGAGCAGCTGAGCATGCTGAAGAAGGCTCATGGCCTGCTGGCAGAGGAGAATCGGGGACTGGGAGAGCGAGCTAACCTTGGCCGGCAGTTTCTGGAAGTAGAGCTAGATCAAGCCAGGGAGAAGTATGTCCAGGAGTTGGCAGCTGTGCGCACTGACGCTGAGACCCATCTGGCTGAAATGCGACAAGAGGCACAGAGCACCACCCGGGAGCTGGAGGTCATGACTGCTAAGTACGAAGGTGCCAAGGTGAAGCTTCTAGAGGAAAGGCAGAGGTTCCAAGAAGAGAGGCAGAGACTCACTGCCCAGGTAAAGTGTTCATCCCATGTCCTCCACATTCTGTAGCCCTCCGCTCACCCCTCACCCCTCACCCCAGGTCTCTACTGCAGTAGCCAGTCTGCCTGCCTTCATTCACTGAGTAGCAGAAAAAGAAAAGTAACAAGTAGATGCCCAGCTTTGTCCTAAAGAGGATGTTAATGGCAGCCTGTGGTCGTGCATGCCTGCAATTCCAGCACTTGAGAGGCAAAGGAAGATCATGAATTTGAGGCCACCTGGGGTTACGAGTTAGACCCTGTTTGAACTCCCACAGCCACTCCACCCCAACCCCAATAAGGGCAATGTCTGTAGCCTCTTCTGAAAGCTGATTCTGAAGAGTCAGGTTGAAGCAGGCAAACTGGCTTTGTTTGTTTGGTGTTTTAAAACAAGGTCTAATGTAACTCAGGCTAGCCTTGAACTCTTGATTTTCTTGCCTTCACCTCCCAAGTGTTGTGATCACAGTCATAATATATCCTGTTGCCTGGCTCCAGCTGCCCTTTCCTTCCTCTCTCTCTCCCCACCCCCTTCTCACTGCCCTCATGCTGACCACATAGAGTCTTTGGAAGAAGTATCAGAGCCCAAGTGAGGTCAGTCTGGCAGTGGCCCCATCTCACTGTCTCCATTGCTTCTCCCCCATGCACAGGTGGAGCAACTAGAGGTATTTCAAAGAGAGCAGACTAAGCAGGTAATGCCTGGGGTTCTTCATAAGTGCTGGCTGCTTAAGCGGTGACCAGTCTTGGTGCATGACCCCGGCTGCAGCTTGCTCCGCCAGCTCCTGTTGTGAACTGTTTGTGAAAGGCAGGGTCAAGCCATGGAATCAAGGCCCAGGCCTTGGGCCTCATCCTACCCATCCCAGGTCGGCCTTTCCCCTTCTGCCCTTTCTTTCATGTATCAGAGACAAGGTGTAGAATAGCTTCATCTTTCACCTGCACTGGTGACAAATCCACTTCTTGTGACTTCAAAACCTCTCAAATCCTGTTTTGAGTTAGGGAGACTAATGCAAGAGGAAGAACAGGTGTGGCCTTGTTTAGATTGTGGTCCTTTCCTACAGAGAGTGGATTTACCCAAGGCATGAAGGTGACAGATGAGGCTGCCCTTGGAAGTTAGGGAACCTGACAAGCTCTCTGGGGCCTCATCCCAGAGCCTCACTCATAGGGAGCTTTTTCTGACACGGGAAGTTAAGATTGAGAGAAGTAGGGAGGGGTCTTCCTTCCCCAAGGGGCCAAGTGGTCTGCCAGCTTCTCTCCCTCTCTCCCCCTTTCCCTTTCAGGCATCCCTGTTCTCTCTCCTTAGTAAGGCTACAGGGCTGATATTTAGTGAGAACACTTTTTCTACTCCCCTTCCTAGTTGCTGCAGACATTCTAAGAAATGGAGATGATCAAATCAGAAAGCAAGCAGTTAGCAATGGAGCCGGTTGCTTCTTCCTTTGCTGCCTGCTCGTGTCTCAGCTCCCAGAATGCCTGGAGGAAGCGGGGGTGCTTGTGGCTGCTATGATCTATGATCCCCCTTTGTTCTTCCTCTTTGTGGTAGTTGGGGGAGGGGCGCGTGTGTGTGTGTGTGTGTGTGTGTGTCTGTGTGCGTGTGTGTGTGTGCGCACGTGTGTGTGTGTGTGTGTGTGTGCGCGCGCACGGTCATGCACGCTAGTGTGCAGCCCTGCCCCTGCCTTCCAGCGTTCTATTCTCCCAATGCTAACCACAGCGGTCATGCTGCTAGCATCTTTCTAACAGCCCTTGGAGATTGGGAAGAGGTCTGGGAGCTTTGCTTTGGCCATTTTGGGGGAAGAGGGAGAAATGAATATAATTTGACAATGTCTGTTAGAGTACCAGAGTAAGTGTCCTTCTCTGTTTTTTTGTTTTGTTTTTTGTTTTTGTTGTTTTAATTCTGTGTGTATGAATATTTGCCTATATGTATGTATGTGCATTATATGCATGCCTGGTGCCTGCAGGGACCAAAAGAGGTTATGAAATCCTTTGGAATTAGAGTGGTAGTCCATTTTGAGCTGGTATGTAGGAGCTGGGAATCAAACCTGGGTCTTCTACAAGAACTTCAAGTGCTTATAACCACTTAGTCATCTCTCCAACCCCACAGGTTCTCTGTTCTTGCCCCCAGCCTTTCTAGGTTGGGCTTGGGGACTAGGAGTCAGTAGGGATGTGGAGAGATGGCTACTCTGAAGAGTCAGGTATTGAGTGTGGTGGCTGGAGACTAGAGCTAGAATGAGTTTGGGCAGGTGGTCCTGGCAACATCTATTTGGGGCCACATCAGGCCCCAGCAACCTTTGGGCAGCAGTTTTTACCTATGTAGACGTCAGAGAAAGGGTCTGAGGATAATAATGGTCAGGGTAAACCCTCTGATTAGTCTAGACATCCAGTGTTTTAGTCAGTGGAACAGAACTCAGAATGAATGTGTATGTGTGTGTGTGTGTGTGTGTGTGTGTGTGTGTGTGTGTGTGTGTGTATAAGAAAGGCAAATCCATAACCAGAATAAGTATCTACTCCAGTAAGGATAAAGCTCAGTGTTGATGTCTGCTGCTGGCAGATCTGGTACTCAGCAGAATCTACAGCCAAGTCAGCCTTGGAGATGGAAGTCTGTGGAATTGAGCCCACAGTCTATCTCTGCACTATGACCAGTTTATTCATAGACCCTTTAGGCAGTGACAGGAATGGCTGGGAAAAGAAGCTGATTCTGTCCTATCTACTCAATTATTGAACTCTTCCTCAGCTGAAGTCACCCTTTGATTAGCATTTACATAGGATCCAAGTATCTTCACGTCCTTGGCCTGTTTGGAGAGATCTAGTCATGTACGTCTCCCCAGATGTCTTTCTCAGCAGCTTTGCTCTGTCCAAGTCTCCGACCATCCAGCCAATTAATTGGCTATAGCCCATGAGTCTGAAGTTGTATGTCTGGCCGTCTCTCCTAAGACCAAATGTATGACCATGTGGACTGCCCAAAGTTTTGCCCACTGTGAAGATTTCTCTTTACCCGCAGATTTTCAGGGCTGTCCTAGAAAAGGCCTTTAATGTTACAGCTGTCCATTTCTGGTGCTGCCTATAACATGCAAACCGGGCTGCTCTTCCTCAGTCAGCTGGTACCAGGGCACACCTCATGATGCTGTAGCTTTGCTTGGGGGTAAAACCATAGGCATTTGGGCAGTTTCTTAATGTGACTTGCTTGTGTCTTTAGGACCTGCTTAGTCCCGATCACATGGATAGTGCTTCCATTTGATAAAAGATAGCTTCTGTGCGCATCCTACTTTATGGCTTGGTGGGTCAGATAATAACCCAGCTTATGATGAGCAGCTCAAGTCTCATGGTAACATGGAGGCTCCTTGTCAAATGTTCAGTTTCCACAGCTAAAAGCTGTCTCTCAAGGGAGAACACTTGGTCTGCAGATTAATGGTAGCACCTTGCTCCGAAATACCAAAGGTGAATCCTCAAGGATTCACATGTAGGCCCAAACAGCATCTATATCTGCCACTGGCACCCCGAGTCCCACTGGGTGTGCTGGGTCATACGGCCCACGTGGTAGGCGGAGCAGTCTGCCCTGGGCCTGTTGAAGAGCCGCCGTATGTTCCAGGCCCCACTCAAAGCCAGCACCTTTCCAAGCCACTTGGTGTATGGCCGACTAAATGTTTTTGCTGCTTTCTTGGTGGTGGGAAGGGTCAGATGCTAACTTATCCTTTACCTTAGAAGGATTATCTTTGCATGCCTCACACCACTGGACTCCCAAGACTTTCCCTGAGGTAGAAGACCCTTTTAACTTTCCCTGTCCTTTGATGCCCATATGTGTTACCAACAAGTCCAAAGCAGTTGCTCCTTCCTGTTCACTTGGTCCAATCAGCATAATGTTCTCAATCCAGTGGACCAGTATGATGCTTTGTAGAAGAGACAGGTGACCAAGATCCCCTCTAACTAAGTTAGGACGCAGGGCTGGAGAGCTCTGTGTTTGCGGTAGTGCTGTCAAGGTGGACTGCTGCGCTTGTCAGCTGAAAGCAGGTTGAGAAGAAGGCATTTGCCAGAGCCGTAGCTGCACACCGTGCACTAGATGTGTTCATCTGCTCCAGTAAGCCACCACGCTTGGTACAGCAGCTTCGTTTGAAGTTACTACTTAAGTTTGCAGTAGTTAAGATGGCCTTCTCCGTGCTCCGCCCATCTTCTGCACTGGCCAGGTAGAGTTAGAGGGAGACGTGATGGGAGCCATTCCCCCTGCATCTTGATGGTGGCACTAGTTTGTCAGCCCTCGGGGATGGGAAGCTGTTTTTGGTCCACTGTTTTCCCTGGTAGAGGCAACTCTGGCTTCCATTTGGCCTTCCCAACCATAATAGCCTCACTCCACAGGTGAGGGAAGCATGTGGGAAGTCAGCCAACTTCTAAGTATATCTAACGCAGTTATACATTCTGGAACTGGAAAAACAGCACAGGATGAGTTCGAGACATACTGGACCCACTGTGAGTCGGACTTCAGCCCAAATGCCATTAATCACCTGACCTCCATAACCCTCTGCTTTAACTGGAAGGCCACAATGTTTCTTGGGATCTCCTGGAATCAGCCTCCGTTCAGAAGCAGTATCCAGTAGACCCCAGAAAGTCTTATTGTTGACCGTCCCTTTCCCTAGTGTACAGTTACCCTTGCAAAAGGCTGTAGATCGCTCTGGGGAAGGCCTGGAGAAAGGCTAACAGTAAATCTTCTTTGTGTTTCATGAAGGTTCTCCTCCAGAGCACCTGGCCATCCCTTCATTCCAGGGGTTGTGTCTGCACACTGCCTCAAGTCTGGCTAACTGGCCAAGACTCCCTCTTGCTACAATCCAGTTTAGCCTTTTTTTTTTTTTTTTTTAATTTGTCTGAGAATTTTTCTGCTTATGCTGACCAAACAAGCAAACAAGAAAATGTAGTAGGCTCTCTTACTCTGTTTCTCTCTCTCTCTCTCTCTCTCTCTCTCTCTCTCTCTCTCCCTCTATATATATATATGTATATGTGTGTATATATGTATATAATACATATATGTACTGTATGTATTATGTATGTATCCTTTTACAAGAGTAATTGGGGAAAGGAGACAGCCAGACTTTCTGGGGTCTATTGGGTACTCATTCTGAATTAATGTTGTTTCCAGGAGATCCTAAGAAACATGAAATATAAAAGGAGATCCCTGGAAACACCATGACTGATTATTACCCAATACCGAAGTTCCATACAAGTCATGGCACCATAAAAATCATTTTACCTGTGCTGCCTGCCTCTTAAGACCACCTGTGACCACTTTGCCTTTGTCAGTTCAGTGCTGCCACCTGGCTCCTCCTACTCCTGGGCCCAGTTAAACCAGCATTTAATTTATCCAACTGAGCAGCAGCATCTCCAACTCTTAAGATCTAGCAAAAGTAAAAGAGATGACAAAGCTCTTCAAAATGCTGCTGCTTTTCTCATTTTGTATCTCACAGGATCAGTGAGGGGCATGTCTTCTGGGCCTTCCCCTTGGGAGGGCTCTGTTTACACAGCGTGCCCACTCTGGCATTGCAACTTCCCTGAGCTCTAATATACTCATCAGCACTAAGCCAAGGGAGGTCAGGCACCTACAGCTCCTTTTCAGTTCGACAAATACTTCATCAAACTTCTGATACCTTTTTTTTTTTTTTTTTTAACTACAAGCTTTCATACTAAATTTAGAATCTCTACTCCATGGGTCCATATCAGTAAACTCAGTTTGATCCAGCTTAATGTTCCTTAAGTCTGGTTATAAGTTATTGGTATGCCCTGAAAAACAGCAGTATTGTCTTGCCTGGCAAGTTACTGCTCGTTTGTCAGACAATGAAGGATCAAATCCCTCAGGCAAAGGCAGAGAGGAGCTCTAGCAGTGGGAGACTACTACTTCTGGTCAGATAAACCCTTCAGAACTGAGGGCTTGACGTCCTCAGCCTCTGTAGGTTCATCCCAAATTATAGGAGCCCATTCCTTAACCAATAAATGCCCTTAATTTAACTGTTAACACCTGCTGAGGCTAGGACTCAAATTTTGACTTTAATTCTTCCAGGACACACCCAGAGCCAGAGAGTGGGGGCAAACGGGCAAAAAGCAAAGCTGTCTTCTGATGTGTCCTTTTATGTGGGCTGCCACCGGAGGGTGTGGCCCAGATTCAGGATGGGTTTTCCCACCTTAGATGAAGAAAAATCAAGAAAAATCCCTCAGAGGTGTTTGCTTGGGATGTAGCTGTTTGCTGATGTGGTCAAATTGGATACCAAGATTAGCCCTTACATTCAGGGATCTTCAATCTTCTTGTGTTCTCTCTTTTCTGCCCCTCAGGTAGAAGAACTGAGTAAGAAGCTGTCAGAGTATGACCAAGCCAGCAAGGTGCAGCAGCAGAAGCTAAAGGTACGATAGGATAGGTGTGTGACAGGCCTGTCTTCTGCCTCAGAATGAGAGGGTAGAACAACTTCTCTTAGCCCTTGGGCTGTGTTAGTGTTGGGCCAGACAGGAGCACCGTAGGGCTCTAGTTGCCCAGGACACCATCCTGGGCCTCAGAAACTTTGTCTTTATGGAACTCTCACAGAAAGGCCTTCTATTACAGCAACCTATGCTTTTCAACTAACTAACTAAATAAGTAAGTAAATAAATAAATAAATAAGCATCCAAGGCATAGGTACAGCGTAATGGTAGAGCACCTACTTGGTGCACGGAAAACCCTAGGTTTATTTTCCAGCACCTCAAAAAAGGGGGAAAGTTTGTTGTTGTTCAGTTACCCTAGCCACATTTTCCCAGTCAGTTGATGTGTGTCCAATGACAAGGAAGGGAGGATAGGGCAAATCCCCTGTCCCAGAAAGTTCTATGGAACAACACCCTTCTAAGTAGTTTGGGCTCAAGGGCTGACAGTGTCAACAATACTCGTTCTTATAATGCATCTTTTTTCTTAAAAGATATTTTTGGAATTGGGGTGGGGTTGGGAGGAAGCGGGTAGACAGGATCTTGTTATGCAGCCCAGAGATACTGGGATTACTAAGCATGTGCCATGATGACTAGTGCAATTAAAACTCTTCATTCTTCTAATTATGTTACCGTCTTTGCTTAGCATTTACTTTCTGTAGCGCTAAGCTTCCCGTCTGCTAGTTAAGGTGAAGGGTTAGGCACCAGCACCACTGGGGCTTGTGTAGCACATTGTACTTTCCCAGGTAGAGCAGCTCTGGGCTTCAGTTTTTCTGCTCAGCTTCCTTGTCCATGATCTGTCATGTTCCTTTTTGGGGTTGTTATGCGCTTAGCAGCTATAGGAGGAGTAGCAGAGAGATGTGTCCACCTAGTACCTGTAGCCAACCAAGCTGATATTGCAGGTAATGAAATCAGCTGCTGGTGGTTGTGGTCCCCATAGGAGCCAGTTCTGGCATCATCAATGAGCCAGCCCCCACAGGCTTTGGACTTCCAAGTTCATTTCTTACTGTACTAGTAACCTTGGACTCTTTTCACCTCTAAAACAAGGATGAAAATTATTTCTTAGAGTGGTCGGGAGAAGTGACTTTCTGGCATTGAGGGTGCACGTGCAGTTGTCTCCCACAATGATCACACCAGGGTGTTCTCTGAAGATCAGTTTCTGTTTCCTTGGGAGATCATGTACTTGTACAGGGGTAAGATACTTGGTGCCTGGGCTTCTAGATGTCAGCAGAACTGTGAAAAGCATTAGAGCCAGCAGATGATCAGCAAAGGGTCCACAGGAGGGCCTGGGAAGAAGAATGTAATTGTTTTGTATGCTGTAGTTGGGGAGATATCTGTGTTGGGCTAAGGGACCCTGTATGTCCTGAGAGGATTCTGACCTGTGGAGCCTGAGCAGCAAGAGCAGACCAGTGGGTTTGGATGGAGTAACCAGAGTTTCCTTTTTTTTGATTGGCCTTGCAGGCATTCCAGGCCCAGGGAGGTGAGAGCCAGCAGGAGGTCCAGCGCCTGCAGGCTCAGCTGAATGAACTACAGGCCCAGCTGACCCAGAAGGAGCAGGCAGCTGAGCATTACAAGCTACAGGTGAGGGGTCAGGAGCTGGCCTGCTCTGCCCTTCTTCCCGACTATGCTCTGCCGTACCCACCCACCCCTGTCTGTCCACATAGATGGAGAAAGCCAAGACCCATTATGATGCCAAGAAGCAGCAGAACCAAGAGCTGCAGGAGCAGCTTCAAGACCTGGAACAGCTACAGAAGGAGAACAAGGAGCTTCGGGCTGAAGCTGACCGTCTGGGCCGGGAGCTGCAGCAGACGGGGCTGAAGGCCAAGGAGGCTGAACAGACCTGCCGTCACCTTACTGCCCAGGTGCGCAGCCTAGAGGCACAGGTAAGCATCTACTTAAACAGAGGTACCTCACCCCTGTACTCTCGCAATCCATACCCTCCTCTCCAAGTCCACTCCTACTCTAGGCCTCTATTTTACTTCCCAGGTTGCCCATGCAGACCAGCAGCTTCGAGACTTGGGCAAGTTCCAGGTGGCAACTGATGCCTTAAAGAACCGTGAGCCTCAAGTGAAACCCCAGCTGGACCTAAGTATTGACAGCCTGGATCTGAGCGTGGAGGAGGGAATCCCGTGCAGGGTCGCTAGGTCAGGAGACACGCCTCTCTGCCCATGCTTGTTCACCGAGTGCATGCTGTTCTAGCCTGTGGTTCTGGTGTGATGACACATGTCTGCTTAGGGCCCAGGAGAAGTGAAAGAGAAGGGGAACAGTTAGGAAAGCCTCGGAGAAATGTTTTTGAGCTTTGGTGCAGGTGTGCAGGGATGGAGGGGCAGCCTGTAACGTGAGGCCAAGTAGGCCTGAACCCAGAGGCTGACTGGACTTGACCCTAAAGACGGGTAAGCTGCAGAAGTGCTGAAACTGAGGGCTGCAAGGCTGGGTTTGCATCCTAGAGTTTCCTGACATTATTGACGTCAAGGTTAGAAGTGCAGTCACTGTTTCTATCAGACATTTGTATGGCACTAACTGTGTGCCAGTGTTCTGAGTAGTTAGAATAGTTTCAACTTCATTTTCCCCCTAGCAACCATCTTAGGTAGGCTATATTCATTATATCAAATCTTAAACAGATAGAACTGGAGTTTAGAGGGGCAGCCACTGGCCTGAGCTTCCACCTGATGGAGCTCAGGTTTGAACCTGGCAGCCTGGAGTGAATCCTTGCTCTTCATCACTCTGCAGCATCTCTCGTATGCCAGTCAAAATCTAGGTGAGACACGCTGGAGGGGAGGGAGTGTACACGGAGAGGTGTGCAGCTAAGATAGCTCCTTAAAGTGTTGACTGTGGTTGAGTGTCATAGAGGAGGTCAAATTACACACATTCATGGCGGGCAACCCATGAAGGTGTCCATGCTCAGTAAACCAGAAGGTAGAGGAGGAAGAATAGGCAGAGAGGTTTAAGTTGTGGCATCTGGAGGAGGTCCGGGTCCATGGCTGTCTGGCCTAGAGAGCAGGGTTTGGGCTAAGGCAGAGATCTAAGAGCTGCCAATATGAAGGGGTTAGAAGCAGCAAAGAATGGATTGAACAGGCCCCAATTAAGTCACCCTTTTGGTGTCTCTGAAAGATCAGTGATAGTGTCCTTTACCACATTTACCTGTAATAAGTATAAAAACACTTCGGAGCAAGGGGACAGATGTACTGTCTTCTAGCCCAGGATCTGCATCTCAGAAAATTGCTTTTTCTATAGCAAGCTGCCTCATACCCAGCCAGATGGCACCAGTGTCCCTGGAGAGCCAGCCACCCCCAACTCGCAGCGCCTGCCCTCCAAAGTGGAGTCCCTGGAGAGTCTCTACTTCACTCCCATTCCTCCTCGGGGTCAGGCCGCCTTGGAGAGCAGCCTGGACTCTCTGGGGGATGCCTTCCCTGACTCTGGCCGCAAGACCCGCTCTGCCCGCCGGCGTACCACACAAGTCATCAACATTACCATGACCAAGGTTAGCTGCTGGGTGTGGGGCTGCGGGATATTAACACCGCTTCCTACCCAAGGGTCATCAGTTAGGAGCACTCACGGAGGACCAACAAGCCCACAAGGCACAGATGGGAAAGTTGAGCTTATCTTAAAGAGGGCATGGACTTATTTTGGATTTCTTTTCTAGAGAAGGGCAGGACCTGCCTGACAGGAAGGCAGAGCAGAATATAGGAGATAGCAGCTAACCCTGAGTCTCTAGCATCCCCGTGGAGCCAGGATGTAGCTTGGTGTGGCCCTCAGGAGATTGCCACCTCTAGACTTGGGCTCTTTTCTTCTAGGAGGCTGGACAACAGGTGGAAAGGTGGTTTGTAGATAATGTTCACACCCCAGGAACCTTGGGCGTAGGGACAGCAGAGGTTGTGGGCTGAGTCCAAATAGATAGCTCAGGAGGTAGGGGCCCTGGCTCTTAGCCTAGCTACTTCCTAGCTTTGTTACCTCTGAAATAGGCTGACAATGTCTCCTTCAAAATACTGTGGATATAAGTGTCTCAGCAGCCTCAGCATCTTTCAGGAGCTTCTGGCAGTGTGGCCTGTTCTCACACTTGCAGTCTAAAGACCTTTTTAAAGCTATGTGGAAACAGTGCATCCAGTGGCATCTGAGAGCTTTGGGGCAGAGGAAGGTCTTGCTGCTTTATAGTGTTACTGAAATACTTCATTCTTCCAGAAACTAGACGTGGAAGAGCCAGACAGCGCCAACTCATCCTTCTGCAGCACGCAGTCTGCCCCTGCTTCCCAGGCTAACCTGCGAGCCACCTCCTCCACCCAGTCTCTGGCCCGCTTGGGCTCTCCTGATGATGGCAACTCGGCTCTGCTTAGCCTGCCTGGCTACCGGCCTACTACTCGAAGCTCTGCTCGTCGCTCCCAGGCCAGGATGTCCAGTGGAGCCCCCCAAGGTGAGGAGACTGCAGGAACTCAGCACATGCCAAACTAGACTGGAAGTGGATCTTGGCATAGAGAAGAGGCCAGCTTTCAAAAGCTCAAGGCAGGCCTCCTTCCCACCTTCCTGTACCAGAATTGCTGCCCCTCACTCAACCCTGCTATCTCAGGGCCTTGTCTGTCCTAGGGCTGCAAAGAAGCAATCTGAGCCAGGGGTGCTCACCAGCTGCTTGAGAGTCTCAGTGTGAGTCAACCTTGCGGGGGGCCTCCGGGAAAGTCAGGCTGGCTGCCCAGCAACTTCTTGGAAGTTGCCCTTAGGCTCTAGTGACCCTCCCTGGGTATCTAGTCATGACCCTCAGTTTCTCTTGGTGTGGGGTACCAAGCCTCGGCAGGTAGATAAGATGCTACAGCCTCTGCTTATGACCTTTTCTGTCCTCCCCCAAAGGAGTGCTCCTCCGTGAGACAAAGGATTTGGATGGTGTGCCACTTGTGTTCTGCTTGTATTTCCATCCTGAAGCTTCTCAGGAAGGTGGGAGGGAACAGGGGCGACAAGTGTGGTCAGGTTAGTAGACAGTGTGTGACTACAGCCGTGTCCGCCCCAACCTTGTCCTCCACAGGAAGGAACAGCTTCTACATGGGCACTTGCCAGGATGAGCCTGAGCAGCTGGATGACTGGAACCGCATCGCAGAGCTGCAGCAGCGCAACCGCGTATGCCCACCGCACCTGAAGACCTGCTATCCTCTGGAGTCCAGGGTGAGCCCTGGGGCCCCCTCGACCTCCCATACTGACTGGTGGCTAGCCTCAACATGTGTCCTGGGTCTTTGGTCTACTGCAGAGGTCACTCTAGTGCTTCCACCTGGAATAGCTGGCATCTGTCACTCAGGAAGGAAGGAGCTTTAAGGATCCAGCTTCCTCCCTAGTTCCTGCTCCATACAGCTTGGGCCCACTGACTGGTACCTCTTGTCCCATGCAGCCTTCCCTGTGCCTGGCCACCATCACTGATGAGGAGATGAAAACTGGAGACCCCCGGGAAACCTTGCGCCGAGCCAGCATGCAGCCAACCCAGATTGCTGAGAGCGCCGGCATCACTACCCGGCAGCAGCGCAAACGCGTCTCTGAGGAGACCCACCAGGGCCCTGGCACTCCTGAGGTGGGTGTGTGCGTCTGTGTGGTGTTGTCGTTGGCAGTGCCCTCGGGTCTGTGAACCAGCTCACCAAGTCTTAGCGAATTGGAGGGAAGTCTCTTTCTAAAGGCAAGATGTGCAGACAGTTGGAAGGGCCTCTGTCAGAGCTGGGGGAGGTATGTCCTTTTGCCATTATCTGCCCAATTGTGCTCTGCCTCACAGTCCAAGAAAGCCACCAGCTGCTTCCCACGTCCCATGACTCCCAGGGACCGGCACGAAGGACGGAAACAGAGCAGCGCTGCTGATGCCCAGAAGAAAGCAGCTCCAGCTGTTCTTAAACAGGTTGGTCCAGGACTGAGGGGGAGAAGGGAAGGCCAAGAGAAGCCTTGCTGGCCAAGCCCCAAAGTAGCAACTTGACAGACCTTTGCCCCACAGGCTGACCGGCGCCAGTCAATGGCCTTCAGCATCCTTAACACACCCAAGAAGCTGGGAAATAGTCTTCTAAGGCGAGCAGCATCAAAGAAGACTCCAGCAAAGGTCTCCCCCAATACTCGCAGTGGGACCCGCCGCTCTCCACGCATTGCCACCACCACCGCTACTGCTGCTGCCACCTCTCGGGCCAAAGGCAAGGTAACTCAACAAAAGGAAGACCGTCCCCTAGACTGTAGGGCAGCATTCCGAAAGGCAGGCTTAAGCTAAACAAGGGAAGGCGGCTGGGGGTGCAAGAAGAGATACGCTTTGTCCTGGTTAGCCATTCACAATTAAGGACGCCATATTTCTTAGGCATGGCTGGCAACCAGTAACTTCAAGATAGATAGGTGTTTATCAGACCCAGAGAGGAAGAGGTCCCCGCCAGGGGTTTTCTGAACTAGCCAGTAGAGGACGGCAACACAAGACTTCATTTAATCTGGCCAAGTGACTGTTTCTCTTTTTCAGGCAAAGCATTAAAGAGTCAACACCAGTGCGTGGCCCCACCTGTGTCCTCAGCACTGACCTTGCCTGGTCCTTTTCCTTCTACTGTCCCTCTCAGTGCCTTCTCTCAGCTTCCAGGCCAGCGGTGGCCAGCCCCCGAGAGACATTGATGCTTGCCTGCACCCTGGCCTGGTATCTGGACTTTCACTGGTACCTTCAGAGCTGGCCCAGGAGGCTTGGAGCTTGGCCAGTGTGTGGTCTTCTCCCTGTCTTGCCTCCTGATTTTTTTTTTTTTTTTTTTTTTTTCCTTTCTTGGAGAAAAGTTCACTTTTCCATCATAACTAGATTTGAGGCTGGATTCTTGAGCCCAGACAGTCTTCCTTAGTCTCTGGACCTAGAAGGGACCATTGGAGAAGCAGGCTCTGCTTTTCTGCTGTTCCTGGTGGCTGGGCCTAGCAGGGGCCTTTGCTCTTGAAGCCCAAGATTGGGCATGACCTGGTAGGAGCCTCTGCTCTTATCTGTTCCCATCTACACAAGGATACAGCTGCCTGGAGGATGCTCTTTTCCAGGACAGATGGGTCCTGGGTCTCAGGGGTGGGATAGTGGGCAGCCTTCAATGGCAGCTCACACTTCACCTTCCCCAGACTTGCACTGGGGTGGGATACGGAACAGTGGGAAGGTTTTTAAGGGCCGGGGATGGATCTTTTCTAAATGTTGTTACTTGTAAATAAAGTCTATTTTTCTCCCTTGAGTGCTGAGCTCTTTGGGTCAGTATGGGGAAAGAAGGAAAAATTACAACTCTTTGGAGCCTGTCTTTGGCTCTGCTGAAACTTTAAAACCACACCCTTCTCTCATCTTCCTTCCCAGGACCACATTTTCCAGGATCTTCCCACATTCATTTCTGGCCCCTGGTCCTAACTAGTATAATGGACTGTTACAGTTCAGAGGCTCATGTTTTTCTGAATTTCTATTTGGCATGAGAGGCAGTATCCCTGCTCCTTCCTGAGACAAGCAGAGTTCCTGCTGATCATACTAGGGCCTGAAAAAAAAAAAATCAGAGGTTGAAATGCTGTAGCTTTATTCATGACAGACTCTGCTGAGATTGATAAAAGTGTGATCTGAAGCAGCCATGGTCCCATCCCTTGATGCGGGGCACTGGGTCAAACAAGAAACCTAAAACCATCCGTCCGTAAGGAATGAAACCAGTGCAGGTTGTGGTCGGCGCTAAGTGTGGATGCTGCCGAAGTTGGAAACCTGCCAGGCTTCTGAGAGTCATGGTGAGTGCAAGCGGAGCTCCTGTTGCTCGGCCAAGGCACCATTAGGTCTCAGAGGCTCCAGACCACCCCTGGGAATGAATAAGACATTAGAGACGTTGAGTGGCCGGGACAAGCGGGAGGAATTCTGAGCTTGATTACTCTGGCAGACAGTCTAGGTGGTCCCGCCGCACAAAGGCGAACACGGCCATGGTGAGGACTCCACCTTCCAGGTAGATGACAGCCAGGCTCAAGACCGTGCTGTGGCTGGTTCATGCTTACCCTGGCCCTGCCGACAAGGGTCCTGGGCTGTGACTGGAGAGGGCTTCTTGAGAAGGGGAGGGAACTATCTTCAACCTATCCTAGGGAAGTAAAAGCACACACTGTCAGAGCTCAGGAGGTCTTGGCCTCCCTTCCTCTCACTGCTGTCCTAAGTTCCTCCATTCCACCTCTGGTTGGCTGCCCTGGCAAAGCCCGTCCTATCCTCCCCAGATAGCAGAGGTTCTCCCCTCCCTGGATGCCTTCCTTCAAGTTGCTTACCCAGAGCTGGGACAGAACGATGTGATACTGAGCCACCTGTCCAGGGTCCACAAACAAACAGGAGAAGTTGGTACTTCGTAGGGTGGGGCTCAGCTCCTCCAGAACCAAGGCCCGCTGCAGCCAGGTGCTCGTATTCCTGTGCTCCCGACTAGAGAAGCAGAAGGGAATCCTGAGAGGCTTGTGAAGGGTGGGGGTGTGTGTGTGGGGGGGGGTCCTCCCTTCTGCCATCCTGACTGCTGTGAACCTCACCTTGTGTGGCCCTCCCTCAGTCGGCCTGGGAGGTGCTCAATGAAAGAACCGTTGCCCAGCCAGTAGAGGATGCTGAAATAGGGGAAGCGGCTGCAGGCAGTACAGGACAAGGTCAGCGATCCATCTAGGAGCACATCTGTTAGTTACTCAACAAAACAGGCCCCTACCCTGCCCGTGCCCTTTAGTCACTGCCCCGCCTACATAAGAAAACGTTAAAGGGAAAAGGTATAGACCTCCCTAAGCCTGAGGAACGCAGGGAAATGTCCCAGGCTCATGCGATTCGTCCTCAGGAGGTTTTCTAAAACAGTGCCCAGTATCTAAGATTGCATGCCAGGTTATGTAGGCTGATGGTGCTCTGAAATGGCCAGAAGGCAAGCTGGCTCTTGGCAGTTGGGAGGCACACTGACAAGTCCACCCAACCCCTGAACCCTGTGTTCACAGCCTGCCTCCGACAACTGTCTTCTTGGGCTCCCAGGACACTTGCTTACTCAGTGGCACTTCTTCCTTTGGCCAGGTCACGTCCAAGGCTGGGTACCGCTTAGCTGGAACTGCTGGAGACCAGGAAGAGCATGGGTCCTTTGAGCTCCCAATTAAGACACTGGCAGTTGTCTGAGGTGCAGATGTGGCTCTGGCCAGGATGACGACAGGGACATACAGAAGCAGGACCCACCAAGGATTGGGGTCTGAAGAACAGATAGTTACAAATTTAAAGCTCAGCATCCTAGCACCTATTTTGGTTAGAGACAAGCTGCTACTTGGGTTGGGACAGACTCCAGATATTCCCAGGCTCTGCCCAGGAAATCAGAGGGGATTGAGACCCCTCAGCTCCCACCTCAGCCCTGCTGAATGGGCAAAGGAGCCTTGATACGGAGGCAGAGCCAGTGAGGCTATAGAGAAGCTCAGAGCAGTAAGGGTTGGACAGAACTCAGGGTTGATGGCCAAGTTAGCTGCACAAGTGCCATTCTTTCAGAACGACCCCACAAGGCCCCATGTCCCACCTGCTGTCCAGCAGTGTCTCATGGTCATGATGAGTGTCAGGAGCAAGCAAGTCTGCTACCTGCGACTTCCTCTGGAAAAAGGCGAGTAAAGGCCAGCCCGCCCCACACCGGATCCCTCCTTCAGGCAGGGTCGCCGACATCCATCCACTTGAGCCTCTGGAAGTTGAGGGCAGCCCTCTAGCCACAAGCCGGGCTCTGGGCACTGAAGACGCTGCCCCTGTTACCTAGTTAACAATTCCTCTCATACCAGCTCCACAGAGCACTTACACAGCCCCAACCCAGTCTCACCCGTGAAGGAGAAGGCAGGAAACTTACCTGGGAAGCAAAGCTCTCAGCAGCCAGTCCTCCTTCTGTGAAGGGCAGGCTGCAGTCAGCTTCTGGGAAAGCTCCCAGCCACGATTTCACTTTCACTTTCACTCTAACTAGGAATCAGAATCCCAATCCCAAACAGGCTGCTCTGCCCCTTGACCAGTGTTTACCTTAGAATTCCCAGGCGCCCTCCCCACACTCTTAGAGTGCTCTTCTGCCCACCTACCCCACTAAGGCCACCTAAGGGGCAAGACCGATCAGAGTCAGCACTGTCTGTCTTAGGGTCAGGGCGTGGTGCGCCTGCCAGCCTTCACAGCTGACTTTCTATTGGGCCTTTACTCTCTCCAGAACAGGGTCCAAAGAGACAGTATTCATTGATACTGGGAACCCCAAAACGAATCCCTGACCATTTCACGCTCAATGCCACACCTGCTCACTGACATCTTAGTCTCTGTCAGTCTCCCCATTCCTTGCCCCCCGAGGTCAGCTATATCACTGAATACCCACCTTCACACACGGCCACAGCCACGTGTGGGTCCACTGCTAAGTCTATACTCCCTACCTGGCTCTTGAGCCCTGAAGAGCTTCTTCGACCTCCAGGGCTCAGTATAGCAGCCTGGGACCCAAAAATCCCACCACAGGAAATAGCAACTTCCCTGTCTGGCTGGTGTACAAAACTCCCAGCCAACTGAGAGCTGACCCATAGCCAGGAAGTAGTTCTCCAACACTGGTACCAGGAGCGCAGGGGCTGGGGCTTGGCAGGAACACAATCAGAATCAGACAAAATCCTAAAGCTATACTCCCTGAATGTTGTGCCAGAACCTCTGGGGCAAAAGGACCAGTGCATTCACTTGGGGTTAAGTGCTGTAGTCTGAGGTTTGTGATTCTGTGATCAGAGGGGAAGCTGGTGACGACAGGTAGGGAGATGGATCAGGTTTGGAGGACCCATCAGGAATAAAGATAGACCGCTGGATCAGAGGCAGGAGGCTAAAGCTGGCATGTCCACACCTCTTCGGAGCAACTCCACCCACCCTCCACCCTCCACCCCCCAGGCTGCAGAATGCAGTGGAAACTCCGAGAATCCAGGAGCCCCAAGAGTTAGGGTTTCTCAGTCTGTTGGGGGGATGGGTGGAGGTGTAGTTAGAGGAACTACATTCCACCTAAGCCATCAAGACCAGAGGAAAACCATAGAAGCAGCCTGGGCCATTTGCTCAGCTCCCATTCCCAAGGATGGAGGGAAACAGGAGGCCACAGCTGAGTAAGAGACAGGCTGAGTAGAAGGGGGAGTAGAGTACCAGTCTCAGGCAGTGAGGATGGAGTGCCACCTCAGTCTAAAGGGGGACCAGTGAAGCCTCACGGCCCCTAATGCCATAGGACAGGAACCACACGTCAAGGGAAGGGATGGGTGGAAAGACGGTACCCATGACTCCAGGCCCCAGTTCTCAGCTGGGGCACCAGAGGCCAAGACAACCCAGGGGTCACAGGAAAGAGGTGGCAGAAAGAAGCAAATGGATGTTCAGCTTTTCCAGCCCAGCTCATGGAGCTTTATTCAGATGTGCCGACAAGATCCTGGTTGGTTCTTGTTACCCTCAAAGGGGCCAGGCCAAATTTCCCTAGCAACCCAGTGCTGCAGAGCCATGAACTCTCAGAGCCCACTTTTGTCAGGCTCCCAGGACTATGCGTAGGCCTGCTTCGAAGCCCCTTTTCAGAACCAGTATTCACTTGGGCCTTACTCTTGCTACCCACCCACCATTCTCATCGTCAGGCCCAGGAAGAGGCCACAGATGACCAGGGCTACACAGGGATGTTCCCCGGGCTCAGAATCCCCGGTTAGCTTCAAGGACACATGGATGACTGGCAGAAACAGGGATCCACTAGTCTGTCTGCTATGTGAATACACAACCATACACACTCTCAGGCTTTTGGGAAGTGACGTGCAGAGTATCCTTGGCACATGGTAACGCTTCTGGGCTGAAGGGCGACTTGCACAAGAAGCTGCAACACTTGCTGCTGCCAAAGTAGCTCCCGTAGTCGAGATGGACAGAGCTGGCTCTGACACCCTGCCTGACAGCCCTGCTCAGGACCAGCTTAGCTTGCTACTTGTTCTTCCAGTTGTCGCAAAACATGTCAACGGATGTTGAGGTCACAAGGCTTCCCTAGTTGGAAGTCACTGATTTTGCCACACCCAGCCTTTAGTGTCCAGACATAAAGGAACGGAGTCACACCTAACACCTATCTTCTATAGCAGTCAGAGATGAAGAGACCTTCACCACTCAGTGTTCACCTGGCACCAGTCTAAGCTCCCCGACACTGAGTGCACACCAGGCTTGAGCCTGGAGGAGGGAAGGGAAGGGAGAGGAGAGGCTGAAGCACTCAGAGAACCAGCAGTGCTCTCGACGAGGGGAGAGGACTTCTCCCAACCTACACTACTGCAGCTTTGCCCTGCTCTGTTCAGGCAGGGGAAGGCCTAGGAGGGGGGGACAGTTCCTATGCTCCACAATAAAAAATTTAAATATATTCATCAAAATAATTTCTTTTAAAAATCCCCCGCTGCTGACAGCCCCACTGGCTGGTTCTCCATCATTTCCCCCCCAACCCAGACACAGCTGGGGAGGTCCTGAGTGGCCCAAGTGCCTTTGAGTCTTTCCCACCCAAGTCTTTGTGGGCAGCAAGGAGAGTGCCCTGAGGTCCATGCTGGGTGGGTGGGTTCTCCAACGATGTGATTCCCGATTACTCCAGGCCCAGGATATAGCTGATGCCTTGTACCAGGCCAATGATGACAGGCTGCCAGGCCACCAAGTAGCGAAGCCAGTCCAGCAGCTGCCCATACATGACATGAGGCCTCTCCCAGCTGTTGGAATGTTAAGGATCCAACGCTACATGCACGAGCTGTTAGCTTCATCCAGCATGGTAGGAAGGCCTTCCTTGGGTCTGCCCAGAGTGTTAAGCTGCTCTACAGCCCAAGAAAAATAAAAAGCCACCCAGCTTCTCTTTAGTTCTCCACGTTGGAATGAAAGGCTGAACCCAGATAATCAAGGGAAGGAGAGCAGAGGGGACTGGAGACAGACTTGAGAAGTGGAGAGGTAAAATAGATACCCACAAACAACATCCATGCGGGGCCTCAGTGCACCACCTCCTCAGAGATGGCAACAGCCTGAATCTGACAGACACCCTAGAGACGCATCCATGATGTTGGGAACGGGATACCAATAGCGTTGTTTGTTTGTTTGATACAGCTTTGTGTAGCTTTGGCTGTCCTAGAACTCACTCTGTAGACCAGGCTGGCCTCAAACTCAGAGATCCACTTGTCTTTGCCTCCCAAGTGCTGGGATTAAAGGTGCTCACTCTCCCCCCCCCACACACACTCCCACACTCGCCACCCTTAACTAGTAGAGTCCTCAAGCAAGTACTCTGCCTCTGGCCCCTAGAAGATTCTTGGAATGTACAAAAATTAAGGTTTTCTCCATGAAGGAAAAGATTGTGTCTACTGGTATGTTGTGTAGCAATTTCCTTCCAGATAAAAGCTTCCATCTTGGCAGAAAGCTTGTTAAGAAGTAGGTTGCTCTAAAGAGGTAAACATCCAGCTCAATAGAAAAGCTCCTTAAGCCCAGAAAGTAAAGGATTCAAAAGCTTTAGGAAGTCCCTGAAACTAACCAGCTAGCCTAGGCCCCTCCTTCATCAAGGGTATATACGCAGTGAAAACTGATTAGACACAGCTGAACTCCCTAGAAGACTCTCAAGACCAGCCCAACTGCCTAGAAGAGTCTCAGACTAACTGAACGGCCTGCAGCGAGTCCCAGATCTGCGGCTTTCAGAAGCCACCGTAGCTTTCAGTGCATTTGTCTCTGAGTCATTCCTGCCGCTGTGGTAACCCCTTCCCTATGCTCCTGTAAGTAGCTCCAATAGAACTCACTGGTTCACTGAGCTGGACTTTGGTCTGTAACTGGTTCCCTGCCTGGGATGAGCAGATACTTACTCGTATCTCCCCGGAGTACTGTCACAAAACAGGACAGAGTCCGAAGGAAAAGGAGCCAAAAGGCTATTCATAAGGAGCCCACCTCTGGTAGAGACTGAAGGAGGCCCTACCGAAGTCAAAAAGTTTTTTGTGGCGGCTCCTTTCCTTTTACATCTAAATGTAGGGGAAGGGGTCTAAAGAGAGGAGAGAATGCCTGCGAAACCCCACTGGGAGGAAAGACCATGGAACAGCTTTTCAAATGGGTAGAGGCATCAAAAATATCATAATGGCCTAGGTCTCTAAGAGCTCGGGGCAGCTGCAAGCCCCAGCAAGGCCAGATAATTATAAACGTTCTGGGACCAGCCCTAGAAGAACCATGTAGGAAACCTGAAATGGGACAGGACAAAGTCTGTTCAAAGACTGTGACAGGGTAACTAAGAACATAATGTCCCCCGAACAGTCTTGCTGGTGTATAGGGAGAGGGAACTGGAAACCACAGAACACAGAGGGCAGCTGGGATAGGAGCTGGGACAAAGCTGGATCCTTGGACCCCTCAGGAAGTGAATGTGGGCTCAGAGAAATAGCTGGGAGGAAGGACTGTGCCACGTATAATGGTCCTTCACTAGATGGGAATGGAGACAAGGTGTCTCCAGCTCACCAGCTCCTTCAGGCACGTGCCTGCACAGGTAAAGGTGCTCTCCAGCTCTACCGCGACGGGCAAGGCACTACTCACTGGTAAACTACCCGTGGATGTTGCTAGGGAATCAAGTGAGATGACACAGGTGAAGAACCTGCTAGAGGAAGCAGACACATGACATGTGGCAGTGGCTGCTTCCACTAGCAATTTATAGTGGGAGCTGAGCTTCCCATGTCACACCCCACTTCCCCAGAGAAGCCAAATTGAACGGTAAACAAATTCTAGGTTGGGGGCAGCAGGGATGGCCCAGGAGGACCTAGACACTGACAGCACTTTCTTCCCACCACCCATTCTCAACAAGGACCCAAAGGATACGGATTGCTGAACATCCTCTTCAGGTCCACCTTCTCCTTGCAGTAGGGACAGGTCTGCTTCTTTCCCACGATGCACCAGCCTCGGATACAGAACTCATGGAACCTGAGCACCGGTGGTCAAGGGAAGTGACTGAGCCAGACTGGCATGCTAGCCCCTTCCTGGATCTCAGGGTGGCAGAGCATCTACTCTAGAGAAAGGTTCGGATCGTGGCTTCTCTTCTTACAGCTATGGAATTTGAGGCAGGTCCCTTCTCTCTGAATGTTTCCTCACAGATGGGGATAACACAATTCCCAACGTGGCACAGAATGGGAGCTTAGCTACATGGTCAAGATGAAAGACCAGCTCTCAGTGGGGGATTTGACTCTAACTAAAGCACACCAGTCGAGGGTCTCCTTCCCCTGGGACACGCAGCAGCTTGGGCATCCTCAGCAGCCGCAGCCTTGGGCTCTCTGTGACCTGGCAGGGCGTAACTAGCTTTTCCTGGCGGGGCAGAGTGCCACTCCGGAAGAAAGGGTAAGAAGCTGCATCTTCTGTCGTGGCCTGCCTACACTCCAACTTTGGCCCACACAACACAGTCACTGCCACCCGCCTCCCGCGTGACTGGAGACCTGAGGCACAAGGCAGGATACACGTGATTGCAGGAAAGCCTGTATGTGTTCTCGATGATGCCCTCTTCATTGACATCCACGAAGATCTGCTGCCCACACACAGCACACACGCTGTCTGAGAGGTGCTTGGTAGGCATGCCGGACTCACTGTAGAACTAGAGGGTGAGAGCAGGAGGGAAGGCCAGAAGAGCTGTGAGAATCTGTCTGCCTGCTAAGATAAGGATTGTGGCAGGCGCAGTCAGGAAGCAGAGAGGTGAAAGGTGGAGCTCAGCTCACTTTTTTTTTTTTGTTTTTGTTTTTTTCAGACAGGGTTACTCCGTGTAGCTTTGGCTGTCCTAGGCTCTCTTCTTAGATCAGGCTGGCCTTGAACTCACAGAGACCTCTGCCTCTGCCTCCCTGAATGCTGAGACTTTAGGCATGCGCCACCACACCCCGCTACTTTTTCCTCAGTCCAGAACCCCACCCGGGGACTGGTGTCACCACAGTTGAGGTAGGTCAGTTAATCTGATCTAGAAGCCCCCTCAGATATTTAGCACCACATTCTCCCAGGGGCTTTCTGAATCCGGAATTGTCTCCTTCCCGAAACAGAAGACAGACTGATGTTTTAAAGTTTTGAGTCTGAGAAGCTTTCTAAGGAAGGAGCTCTGGAGTCCATTGTGCCTACACCTGCTGAGACGAGTCTGCACCAGTGGCCATTAGTGACTTAAGTCCAAGTTTTCAGAAGGGCACAAATAGAAGCCAGGTTACAACATGCTAAAGAGTCAGTGACAGCTATAAAAAGCTGGGCATAGTATTTAACCCCAGCACTAGGAAGGCAAAGATATTTGGATCTCTGTGAGTTCAAGGCCAGGCTGGTCTACAAAGCCAGTCCAGGACTGCCAGGGCTGTTACACAGAGACACCCTGTCTCAAAACAAACCAACAAATAAATAAACAAATAGTAACAGTTAATCTGCACAGACAGGCTTTCTACTCATGAGGAGCAAAAAACTGGCCAGTAGCCAAAAAAGAAAGTGGCCAAGAAGGGGCCTTTTTTGTTGTTTTGTTTTGTTTTTTTATTTATTTTGTTTTTTAAATATTTTATTTACTATGTATACAGTGTTCTGCCTGCAGGCCAGAAGACGGCACCAGATCTCATTCTAGGTGGTTGTGAGCCACCATGTGGTTGCTGGGGATTGAACTCAGGACCTCTGGAAAAGCAAGCAGTGCCCTTAACCTCTGAGCCATCTCTACAGCCCAAGAAAGGGACTTTTAAGAAATAAAAATGTAATTATGGCTATAGTGGACACACCTAATCCTAGCACTTGCAGAAGCAAGAGGATCGCCAGACTTCACGTGTACATGCGGAGTTCCAGGCCAGACAAGGCTCCACAGTGACAACCTGTGTCAGAAACTCCCAAATAAATATAAGCACAGTGCTTCAAAAGTACAAAGGACGTGCCTGGCAGACAGGGTGGCTCACAGCTCACTGAGCGCGAGCCAGGCGCGCACACTCACCCACACTCAGGGGCAGGTGCAGTGGGCCTCTCACGGCAGCATCACCGAGGCGCACACACGGTGCCGTGTCATACATGCAGGCAAACACACAAAATAAAGTTTTTAAAATGGACAACAGAAAGAAGGTTAGGATCTGCGAACAGCCCAGCCTGCGTTCCCGCCACTATTTCAGCAGTGGAGACAGCACACATGCCTGCTCTGGGCCAGGGCCTTTCTCAGAAGGTGAGGCAGGACGAGCCCCACACTAAGAGCTTTCCCAGGAGCTCCATCAGAGGAAGAAAGTACCACAAACGTCTCACGGTCCCTCCCCCAGCATGACTTCTAACCCGAGGAGAAACTACAATGACGGGCTGTCACACGCTCAAGGCTTCCTAGAGGCCCTATGGAAAAGCCTGTCTCCATCCACGATCCACTGACACGGTCTAAATTACATTAGTCAGTACTGCAGGCATCTTCACGAAGTCAAAGACAATTGTTCTAATGAGGTAATGCAGCCCAGTGGACAGGAACTCAGAATGCTTGTTAATACAACGATAAAACCTCAGTTTTATTTCTAGGAATCCTGAAATCAAATTAATCATGAGGCTCTCAGGTCAAAGCATTACCAACAGGAGATGAATTGGGTCTAGTTTCTGACTTCTGAGGTCTAACTGGGGACACATCTATAAAATCACCTGTAACTCTCTTCTAGACAGAAGCTGTGACCTTTGAATGTACAGGAGATTGAAAACTGACTGCGGCTGAACGTATGTGCCACACAACAGAGTAGTCCTCAGCCTTTAGAGAGGGAAATTGGGGCTAGAGCAATGGTCCAGCAGTTTATAGCACTCGTTGCTCTTCCAGAGACCGAGCTTTGATACCCAGAACACAGAACTTTTCTTTTGGTTTTTTTCGAGACAGGGTTTCTCTATGAAGCGTTGGCTGTCCTGGACTCGCTTTGTAGACCAGGCTGACCTCAAACTCAGAGATCCATCTGCCTCTGCCTTCTGAGTGCTGAGATTACAGGCGTGCACCTCTGTGGCCAGTGGCTCAGAACTTTTGAAACTACAGTTCCTAGGGATCCAATGCATTTCTGCAGTTATGCATGTGGTGCAGATATAAATGCAGGCAAAACACCAACATACATGAAAACAATAAAGAAAAAGTGGTAAGGACTTTTTAAAGGAAGGTAATTCTAGCATATGAATGAACACTGGAGATTTTATACACGTGAAATAAGCTGGCCACAAAACGGCAAAACCACTCATGACTGCTCTCACGAGATACTAAGAAGCTGACTTTAGAGACAGAGTAAGGAAGGTCACTACCAGGTACGGGCTAGGGGCAATCGGGAGTGTTTTACCATCACCCCACCTCCAAATAAACCCTAAGATTTCACTAGAAGTAGGTAATTATGTACTTGTAAAAAGGTACCATGTGTAAAAGTTTATAAGATAACTGTTGCTGAGAATGAATTGGCTGATGAATACAAAAAGGTTGGAATATCCAGATTTGCTGAGTGCTGGGCTCGGTGCGTTGGCACAAACCTGTAATCCCAGCACTCAGGAGGCAGAGGCAGATGACCTTTGTGAGTTTGAGGCCAGCCTGGTCTACAAAGTAAGTCCAGGACAGCTAAGTCTATAAAGAGAAACCCTGTCTGGAAAAAACACAATAATAATAATAAATAATAATAATAAATAATAATAATAATAATAATAGAAAAATAAATTAATAATAATAATAATAATAATAATAATAATAATAATAATAATAATAATAATGGCTGGAGAGTGGCTCAGCAGTTAAGAGGACTATGACTCTTGCAGAGGACCTGGGTTCAGCTGTCAGCACTGACATCCATAACTCTACTTTCAGGAATCTGACACTGTCATTTGACCTCTGCAGACATTAAGCACGCAACAGTACACATACATATAGATAATTCATATACATTAAAACAAACCAAAAACATCCTTTAAAAATGTGCTAATTGACAAACCAGGGATATTTACTTGGGTCTTCCAGTTTGGCCATTTTAAGCCTGAAGCAGCTCTCTCCCCTACCCCTTCTGCAATGCCTCCTTGAGAAAGGTACTATCGTGCCCACGTTTCTTTCTCAGAGACCAAGCTAAATCCTGTCAAAATTGTCTCCCACATACTCCTCAAATAGTTCACAGCTTCCTTTTCTACCATCTCTACTCTCATCTCTCCCAGATTCCTGGAACTGTCTCTTTAAAGGGTCTGCTCTAATCTAGACCCCTCTCTAAAACCTGTTTTCTATCCAGCAGCCAGAGCCATCTTTGCTAAATGCAAACTTGATAATCATTCTCTATTTGAGCCTCTCAGAGGTTTTTCTTCTAAATCACTTTATTATTTTATGTGTATGAGAATTTTGTCTGCATTTATGTGTACGCACAATATGTGTGTGCCTGGTGTCCAGAGAAGCCAAGAGAGACCATAGGGTCCCATGGAACTGGAGTTACAGGCAGCCGTGTGCCGCCATGTAGGTGCTAGAAACCAAACCGGGGTCCTCTGGAAGAGCAGCCCATGATTTGAATTGCCGAGCTGTCTTTAGTAACAAAATTAAAATCTCGGGGCTGGCTACCGAGCTCAGCAGGCTCTGCCATGCCAATCCGATGACCTCAGTTCAATGCCTGGAGCACACACACCTAAAGGCCCAAGGAAAGAACTGAGGACACAAAGTTGTCCCTGACTTGCATCTAAGCATCACTGCTGTGCACTGCCACCATCATCCTACACAAACACAATAGTAAATAAGATTAAAATCTTTGGCCTATAGGTTTTCACTCTCATCTACTGACTATCTCTCTAGACACTAGCATTAGTTCCTCAAAAACATCCACCCTTTCGTGACGCGGAGACGGTCAGTCAGTAAAGAGCAGGAAGACCCGAGTTTGCTCTTAGGTGCCCACAACTGAAAAAGGCTGCCTGCAGCAGTGGGCACCTGCACCTCAGTGCAGGAGAGGGTGGGCACAGACGGGGGGATGCCTGGATCTCATTGCCAGCAAACCTAGGTTAACTGACGAACTCACAGTTCAGTGAGAGCTTACTGTAAAGATTAAAGGAGATGGCTCCTAGGTAAAGCACCGCCTAGCATAGCTCATGATCTGAATTCCATCCGCAGAGGCACAAGGACAGAACCAACTCCACAAACTCGTTCTCCGGTCTACATGAGCAACACAACATATGCACACCCACAGCACACACCATACACACAGGCAGTAATAACTAAAAATAAATTCGGTAAAACCTGCACTTGGGAAGCAGAAGCAGATGACTCTGTGAGTCTGAGGCCAGCCTAGTCTAGAGGAGTGATTCTCAGGACAGCCACGGCTGCATAATAGAGGCCTGACTCAAAAAACAGTAGTAAAAAGAATCAATAAAAATGAGGAAAGTCACCTCAGGTTGACCTCTGGCCTCTGCACTCATGTACACATGTTCATATGCTTGCACATATAAACACACACGCAAGCACATACACTACACACAAACACAGGTGTGCTGCACACTTACAACCCTCATTCTGGCCTGCTGGCCAGCCAGTCAGCCAAATCAGCTAGCCAGGCCAACAAGGTGGATGGCTCCCGAGGAATGCCATTCAGGTTGTCCTCTGGCTTCCAAAGGTGTGTGCACACACACAGATACACATACACAAAAAAGGAGGAAGAAAAAACCCTATGCACACTCAATTCTCTGACAGGACTCTTGCGGATGCTATTTCCTCATTTCCTCCTACAGTCCACACCGCACACTTCATCACTTACTGCTACTCATGTTAGAGTCAGCTTGAAAGGACTATTTTTGAGGAAGCCATCTTTGAGGTCAACGAGGTCAAACATGTCAGTGCTGTACGTGTCTATGGCATCGTGTCCCCTTCCTCCGCAATACTTAATACTTTCATATTCGTATTTACCAACTCCACTACTGGTAAATGCTGGATACCAAGTAGTGGGAATTTCATGTATTACGTTAATATTTAACTTTCTCATTGGTGAGTGACATTATTTGGGGCAAGGGCCATATTTTATTCTATATTCAGAGTTTGTGTGTGTAACCCATCGAGTTTAATTAGCGTTGTTTGCATAAGTACGGGTCATGGGTTACTCACTGACATTTGGAAAAGCTACCAGTGGGTATACACTAAACAAAGCGACTGCCTCTTCACTAGCAAAATGAGCCGCCAATAGCTCCTCAGAGAGGAGAACAGGTTTATTTTCAGATAGGACCCAGGCATAAAAAAAAATCTCTCTGCATACCACCCACATCCTAAAGGTTTTTATATTGCTTATTTCATTTTAGCACCTTAGTCTTACATCAAGCGATGCTGGTCTGAACAGGTGCAGGCAGCAGGAGGCGATACTGAGAGCACAGATAACAGAGTCTGGTGGCACAAACTTGTAATCCTAGTGCTCAGGAGTCTGGGGCAGGAGAATTCTGAGTCCAAGGCACCTGGGCTACAGACACAGCAAGACCTTGTCTCAAAATAAGCAAGTAAGTAAGTAAATAAAGAGCAGAGATAAACTTACCCCTATGGTGGATGCCATGTAGTCTGCACACATCTCTGCAAAGTCCCGCTCGAGAACGCCATAGTAGAGGCCATAGAAGAGAAGAGAAATGCCAAAGTCCATTGCATCTTCTGGTTTAATCCTGCGTGGGAAGCACCATGGCAGTGAGGCCTGCCCTAAGACACAACTGCTTTTGATTACTTCTTGGGGACACTCAAGACAAAGCCTAAATTTAGCCGGATCACTCAAAAGCGAGAGCAAGTGTTAGTACATTACTAACAAGCCCGCCCACTCCTTTTACACGGTCCACAGCCTGTTTTGAGAAAGCCATTACTATGAGCTGCAGAGACCACGCTCGTGTGTCACTGCCCCACAAACCCGGTCCCCAATCTCAACTCTGGCTACCCTTCCAGCCTGACGTGACAGGCAGCCAGACTCTGCTCTTGCCTGGAGAACCTTCAGGAGCTATGCGTTAGCAATCCACGATTGGTAAATGCTGGATACCGAGGAGTAGGGATTTCATAAAAACAAACAAGAAAAAAATTAAAAACGTAACTCACTGAATGGCTCCACCTCCAGCTACCACCCAATCTGATGTGGGTGACCCCACTAAAGGTCAGGCAGGGCACTTATGACTGGGTAGAACTGAGGCAAATAAGTATCCCACGTATGTGAAATGTGCCTGTGGAGCTCCAAGGAAGCAGGGCACAGCAGGACAGGCATTTTCTCTCCACCTATAAGGACTGCACATAATGGCTTAGGTTTTCCCTATTTTCCTTTACAACCTAAAATATTTACATTTGGCCTTTTACAGAAACAGTTTAACAAACATAGTTTTGGGGTATATGTAAAATTATGAATATTTACATCGTTGTTTAAGTACATATACGGTATATAATGTCATCAAAGTTAAGTTTTGGCTCAAGCCTATTTACTAAAATATATGGATCCTTCTTATAACATTAGTTTAAAATTCCAAGTACAGTCTAGAGTCTATGAATGTTGGAGAAAACTATCTTTGCTAACATGTTTTACAAGGAACTCCATGCATTCACTCATAGCTGTAAGTTATAATTCTCATAGAAAAAGGATATGCTTATCAGCCTTGCAATAGTAACAGATTTAGTTAGTGCTCACTTTACACCAATCAAACTAAACAGCAACATAAGAAGAGTCAAGTCAAATTCCAGGTGCAGTGGTGCACACCTGAAATCCCAGCACTCTGGGAGGCAGAGGCAGGTGGGTCTCTATGACTTTGAGGCCAGCCTGGTATACAAAGTGAGTCCAGGATAGTCAAGGCTACACAGAGAAACCCTGTCTCAAAAAACAAAACAAAACAAAACAAACAAGTCAGTCTCAGCAGTTAAAGGCATTTGGCTGCTCTCAGAACAGCAGGGTTCAGTTTCTAAGACCCACATGGCAGCTCAAAACTGTCTGCAACACCAGTTCCGAGGGATTCAATGCCCTTTTCTTGCCTCTGTAGGCTCCTTCAAGTACAGCTGCATGCAAAACACTCATAAACATTAAATTAAAATAGCAAGATCTTTGTTTTTGTCTTGTATAAATTAGCAAAGTAAAGAGACCATAGAAGAAACATCATTGAAACCTAACCCTGGCTGGGCGAGGAGCCACCGTTGGTCGCAGCACAGCTTTGTGGAAGGCATGCAGTAGAGACTACAGGGAGGAATCCTAAACTCCCTGGAACCCTTCATTCTTGCAGCCCATTTTCCCCCTAGAAGAAAGAAATCTAGGATTGCCCACTCACTTCATAACATACAACTTAGTTTTACTTGTCCTCCAACAAACTTTGCAACATTCTGCCTACAATGCACTGGGGTTAGTGGCTTGCTGGGCAGAATGAGAACGCCTTCAGACGGTCCTATGCTTGAAGGCTTGGCCCCCACATGGTGAAACTGTTTGGGAAGGGTTAGGAGGTATGGCTTTGCTCAAAGAGAGGTCACTGGGGGTGGGCTCTGAGCTTTCGAAAGCCCATTCCAGGCTCAGTGTCTGTCTGTCTGTCTCTCGATCTCTTTCTGCCTACTGCCTACAGATAAGGATATAAAGCTCTCAGCTACTGCCCTAGGACCACACCTGTCTGCTTCCTATCATGATGATTAATGGACTACCCTCTAAAAATATAAACAAGTTCCCAATTACATGCTTCTCAAAAATAAATAAATAAATAAATAAATAAATAAATAAATAAATAAATAAATAAATAAATGAATAAGAGTTGCTTTAGACATGGCATCTTTTCACAGTAATAGACAGTCTTTCCATCCATAAATTAAAGTCTTCATCTTTAGTCACTGTTCCAGACTTCGAACTCCTTCCCCTCCGCCCTCTTCCTTTTCCCTTCTTTAGTACTGAGGATTTAAGTTGGCCTATCCTGGCCTTCTACCACTGAGCTGTACCCACAGCCCATTTTTTATTTTTTATTTTGAGCTAGGATCTGGCTTAAGTAACCTGGACTGCCTAGGCAGACAGTCAGACACTGTATTTTCAGTGTTTCTGCTTTAGCCTATAAGTAACTGGGATTACAGGCCTAGTTTGGGACACGCTTTCAATATACAGCCCCTCACTCAATATAAACCAACCAACAAACTAACTAACTATTTATTTATTTTGGAGACAGGGTTTCTCTGTGTAGTCTTGACTGTCCTGGACTCACTCTGCAGATCAGGGTGGCCTCGAACTCCCAGAGACCCGCCTGCCTCTGCTTCCAGAGTATTGGGATTACAGGCGTGCACCACCTGGCTCCCACCCTCAATATTAATTACTTCATCTAGGTATCCATACCTCATCTCCTTCTGGCCTACTGACTCACTGTACTCTCTAGTTTCTGAGCTCAGGACTGCTTGACTTTAGCTCATCTGTGGGTAAGAGGGCTTGTAAGCTGGTGTAGATCTTCTAGAACGCTCATGACAAGAGGAAACAACAAGCAGCCAGCCCTCATTGCTAGGGCTGTGCCCTCAGGAAGAAAGACATGCTGATGATGACAGCACTGAGTGAAAGAACGCACGTGCCCAACAGTGGGGCAGGACTTACTGCTCCCAGGGCACCATTCCAGAACTACTTCCCTGAGGTCTGTCGAGCGTGGAAGGGCCGCCACACCACGCTCTGCCTGTGAAGTGGGGGCCTCACGGGACAGAACATGCTGCTGGAGGGGTGGAGCGGTGGGGCTTCCAGGCCAGAGTGTTGCCCACAACTCGGTGTGGACCCAGTCTCTCACACCTTGCCTCTGGGGCTACTACGAAGGCCCGTGCAACCCTGCGCGGCTGTGCGTCCTCTCTTGGATTCTCCTAAAAGGACCTGTTGCCAGTGTGGCTGACTCAGTTCACAGGGTGCACCATCTGGCCTAAGGATTTCCAAACCTTTTCTGTGAAGAACCAAATAAATACTTTAGGTTTTATGGCCCAAATGGTCTCTGTCACAACTACTCAACTCTGTTGTTTGAGTGCAAAATCAGTTTCAGACATTTAACAAATGATATGAATGACTGCCTTCCAAGCGTGACGGTACAAGCCTATGATCCCAGCATCAAAAAGTCTGAGGAAGAGGAGCCCAAGTTTGCGGTCAGCCTGGACTACAGATGAAAAAACAAAACAAACAAACAAAAAAACCCTTTATTTTATTCTAATACATGATACGCTGACTTGACCTGAATGGTAAAGTTTGCCAGTTTCCGGTCTAGTCAGGCAGAGCAGGGAACAAAGATAAAAACTGTTCTTAGAAGATGAAATTATGGGTCACTGGTTAACAGTAAGTGAGCAGAAGCTTACTTCTGTTATACTTTCCCACTGAATACCAATTTTTGGGAAATGTAATCATGATTTGGGATTCTTGCCTTTGTCTACATTCAGACATTCCATGTTTGCTGCCAGCAAAGCAGCACAGAGGGCTGCTACTTGGTCCCAGGTTCTCTTTTTTAACACCAGCCATTCCTCCCCAAACACCAGAAAAATGTAAAAGCAAAGGGTTACTCACTTGAATAGTAAGTTAAGACCAAAGAGGGTAAACATGACAGCCATGTAGCCAACAATGCCAGTGGCATAGCTGATTTTATAGATTAGCAGGAACCATTTATAAACCAACCTAGAGGAAGGAGATAAAATAAAATTAGTACAGCTGGCTTAGACTGCTAGCCTCAGGAGCCACTCAATCACCAGAAACTCCCCTTCCCACATCAATGGGACATCAGGTTCAGTGCTCAGGTTTCTTGGGCAACAGTTACTGTCAAAAGGTGTTCATATCCTCAACTGCAGAAATGCTCCGAAATTATTATACCCAAGAATGCTTTGTATCTTCCTGGACCTGGGCCAAGAAAAGAGACCTCAAAAAATAAGTTTCAGTCTCAAGCAAATAAAAGTCACAGCTGACCTAAGCAGTCTCTGCCCTCTCTGATTTAGGTTAGTTGGGCCAGGAAGTAAAAAAACTAAGAGCCACGAGAACACAACATGCAAAGGCTTGCTGTTCCCGACAGAACAAGGACAAGGGGGCAGGCGAATCAGACAGCAGTGGCTGCAGGCTTCTGTACCAGAAGTTTGGCCAGTCACTGCAGCTTTGCTCCTGTCCATAGGCCACTAATACTAGCAGGGTGTCCCATGAATTTGCTTCTGTAATGACATATTTCTTTGGAGAAGAAATGAGAAAGATACTCCTATAGTACCCTGAATTAATGTGTATGCTTTACGCTGGTGATGCAAAGTAGGTTTTTTCACATCCTTGAGGGTATGCAGAAGGTATACCCCAGAACTCAGTGATGAGCAATGTGGAATCTGGGTGGTGAACTCCAGCTGGGGTCAGGACGGAGAGAGGAGTGTCTGTAAAAGCCAGAGCTCTGTAAATGCTGCAGGTGGTCCCTAATTCCAGGAGTCACTGTGCTGGATAGTATTTTGTCAAACTGACACCCTACAGTCATCAGAGAAGAGAGCTCCTCATTGAGAAAATCCCTCCAGAAGATCAGCAGTAGGGCATTTTTCTTGATTATTAATTGTTCCGGGAAAGACCAGCCCACTGTGGGTGGGGCCATCCCTGGGCTGGTGGTCCTGGGCTCTATAAGAAAGCAGGCTGAGCAAACCATGGGGAGCAAGCTGGTAAGCAGCACCCCTCCATGGCCTCTGCATCAGCTCCTGACTCCAGGTTTTTGCCCTGTTTGAGTTTCTTCAGTGATGAACAGGGATGCAGAAGTACAAGCCAAATAAATCCTTTCCTCCTCAGCTTGCTTTGGTCAAGGTATTTCATCACGACAGAAACCCTAACCCAGACAGTCACTAATCATCCTGTCTGAGACAACAAATGAGCAGTTTAGTAATTTGCTTGAGTAACTAGCCCAAGCTTTCTTTGGTCCCAAGAGCTAACTTACTGCTAGAACCCAGGATGGACACTTAGGTTCCAGCCTCTGCTTCCCTGCTCTGGCTAAGCAGGTTTCTCAGGCTAGGCAAAGGCCCCAACCATTTTGTAGTGTTGCACAGAAAAACCACACACAGCTGGAAGGGAAAGAGACAGCAAAAAAGACATGGAATTTTAGGTCTTCTAATACTTATCTTGGATTAGTAAGCTTTTATTTGCTAAGTAAACCTAGATAAGTCAAATCATGTTTCTGAAATAAGTTCACTTCTTTGCATAAATGGGAAAAAGCAAACTTCCTTTCTCACTGTGGTGTAAGAGCCTATTTCTTGTAATATATTCATTAAAGTTAGATGAATAAATGAGGTCATTTATAAAACTTGGAAGCACCATCAATGTTATTTACTACTATAAAACAACCTTCCATATTACTAACAATATCTCAACCATTTTAGCTAGACATTAATACTGCTTGCCACTTGTAACTTCATGCATGTGTGTGGCACATATGTGGAGGGCAGAGGGCAACTTTGTGGAGTGGCTTCTCTCCTACCTTGACTTGGGTTCTGGGGATCAAGATGGACAGCAGGCTTAGGTGACCTTAGGTGACCAAGAAGCAGCTTTACTGGCTGAACCACCTATGTGTAATCTAAGCTGTCCAACGCTGACCGCCAACTCACAATCATGTCTCCTTAGTCACTCACATGCGATAGCATGCTTTATCTTGAAAAATCACTGTATATGAAGTTGAGCATTTGTCATATTTTCAGGGATGAAAATTCAAGGCTTGGAAAGGTAAGATCCCAAGTTCACAAGTTATAATGCCACACATTCCAACTCCGTATCTACTTGGCATTAGATTCTGTGCCTACTCTGAGGGCCTAGAGGTGTGTCAGGGAGAGGCTCCTGGGTCACCATCATCCTCACTCTCACAGTGAACTCAGGTCAGAGAAAGGTGTGCAGCAAACAGAACATATGAAGTACAAGAGCAACCTGCCAGCTGGGAGACTGGATGAGACCAGCCAGCACCCCTGCAGGCCTGAGCCCGTGCACACCTCTCACAGCACGCACCAAATGCATAGCAACAGGCGCTTTCCCGACCCTCTCCTCCACTAAACCGAGCACTCCTTGAGGGCAGGGACCATGTCTTATGCGGCTCTGTATCCCCAGCGCTCAGCAAAGGGCCTGGCACATAGCAGGTGCTTGTTGAATGAATGAATGAATGAATGAATGAATGAATGAATGAATGAATGAATGGAGAAAAATATCTTTTTCTGTCAGGCATGGATCTTAAGTGACCTCACAAGCTGCTTGGGAGGATTAAACAAAAAACACATTTGGCTAAAACAAAGAATTATAGAGCTCTATTACATAAGAAGAAAGTGCTATTCATTATTGATATTCATTCATTCAACAAAAATTCAGAGTGAGCTAGTGTGTGCCAGACCCCGAGGCAAAGCCTGGATACACAGTGCCTGGCACAGTGGATGGGGCCCTGACCTCAAAGTTTAGCCAGGGAGACAGATACCTAAAATAACATCTAATTGTAAATTGTGATGGGTTCTACAGAAAATACAACGAAAAATCTAATTCGGAGATCAGAGAAGGCTTCACAAAAGAGAAGGATACTTAAAATGAGACCATGATCTCAAAGGCTTGTTTGTTTTGTGTTTTTCTTAACACCAACAGATCTTGATGCAGATCATCAAGTGAAGGATAGGGAAATATTTAAAATTCTGAACCCGTGGCTAGGGTAGTGGGTCTCCCAATCAGCTTATTTTAGAGAGGCCCTGTACCAGCTCATTTGGCAGACAAAAAAAAAGGGGGGGGGGCTTTTTGTTTATCATTCTAAACCCATCTTTTTCCCATGCTTTCCAACACATTTGCTTCAAGAAACCTAGGCTTGAGGGCTAGAGAGATGGCTCAGGGATTAAAAACATTTGCTGTCCTTGCAGGACACCCAAGTTTGGTTCCTACACAGCAGTTCACAAGAATCTGAAACTCCAGTTCTGGGGATCTAAAGCCCTCTTCTGGCCTCTGTGGGCAGAAGATGCAGGCAAGTGGTACACTTATATACACGTAGGCAACATTCAAACACGTAACATTTTAAAAAATAACTCGTGGGGCTGGAGAGACGGCTCAGCAGTTAAGCGCACTACCAAAGGGCTCGGGATTCAAATCCCAGCACCCACACGGCAGTTCACAACTGCTCCTGAGGATCTGACACCCCCACACAGACACACAGGAGGTGCAACTCAAGCATAAATAAAATAAAAAAGGAGAAGGCACCCCAGGCCTCTCCTCTGCCTATGTTCTCACCTGGGGGTTGTCTGCACCAGAGGTTTCCGTGTGGCTCGGAAGGTGACAAAGGCTGTGACAGCAGAGAAGAAGACCCAGATCACCAAGAACCTCCACCAATGCAGCTTCACTGTGAAATAGAGGGGAACAACCCACATCTGAAAGAGGGTCACCATCTGAAACACAAACACAAGCACTTCAGCTCTGCCGGCTCCCTCTGTAGGCCCTGTCCAGAGTGTTCCTGTTTAGCTTCATCTTCTCACACTTCCAATTTTGTTGCTCTGAAACAGGTCTCAACTAGGTAGCCCTAGCTGGCTTGGAACACACATAGATCTGTCTGCCTCTGCCCCCCAAGTGCTGAGATTAAAGACATTTGCCAGCACGCCTGGTCACATTTCAGTTTGTGTAAATGTGTTTCTAGTAGTGTGATAAATTACCAAGCTGGCACTAGGCTGACTTTATCCTTCATTAAACTGTAGCCCACACATAAGCCTCTGCTTTCCACTGAGCTCTTGCTATCTCTTGCCCAGCTTCTCCAACTTCTCTGCTAGTTTGCCGGCACCCATGAGGAAAAATGAAAGAAGATACCTACGGTCGGACCAACTGGTTTCATTCTCTATACTTCTAAGTCAAGTTGTTCCCCTTGGGCTACAATAGCCTTCTTGCCTCCCTTCCAGCCTTTCAAGATCTCTGAAGCCTTTGGTCTCCTTTCTAACCAAAATTAGGTCTGAATTCCTAGTGCCCCAAAGCCTCTTCTTTTCCACTGTCACCTCAGTGCTTATCTGCAGGAGACAGGCTTTGAATTCATTTCTGGGTAGTGACTAGGCCACAGTCATCTATTTACACAATGCAATGCCAGGGAATTAGTACACAATCCGTACCAATAAATGCGAACAAATAAATTAAAAGCAGAGTAAGACTAGACTGAAGTAAAATTCCCTAATGGAGAGGCACATTTCTGTGCCAAGGCAGTGAACCCAGGGCCCTGCACATGAAGCACAGTGAACTAACTACCCAGGAGACGTGTCCCCAACAGCAAAATACTAAAATCATTACTATTTTACCTTTTTTTGACTTTGAAATTGGATGTGTATTAACAGCACATTTCAAGCACTCAAAAGCCACAAGACTGGTAGCTGCTACAGTGGGCAGCGCAGCACGGAGCTTCCAGTTTACCTAATAGCTACCACTCACACACAGTGTTTTGTGCTCAGAAAATATGTAGTTGGTTTTTGTTTGTGGGGAATTATTTTTTGTTTGTATTTAATTATTTATTTATTGTTCCTGCCCCTTCAGACATTTTCCTACACATTAAAGCTTCATTCTTATCACCTTCATGTGTACATATGTGACATAGGCACAGATGTGTGCAGGGGTATTACCTGTGCATGAGCATGTAGGAAGGCGAAGACTGACATGCAGTATCTTCCCCTATCTTCCCCTCTGCCTCAGTCTTTGATACAGGGTCAATGAACTCCCTTTTTTTGTCTAGATTAGTCAGTGAGCCTCAGGGGTCCACTTGTCTCCACCCCCAGCTTTGGGGTTTTAGAAGCAATTTGGCACTCTTGACTTCTACTTAGATACGAGGGATCCAAAGTCAGGTCTTCATGCTTGCCTTGCAAATATTTACCCACTGAGCCACCTCCCCAAGTCCCTGCCTTATGTGATTCAGGTGAAGACAGAGGAGGCAGCAACACAGTTCAGGGGTAAAGTGCATGCCTAGTGTGTGTGAGAATCGAGGCTCAACCCTGAGTATAGGGGATGAGGTCGTGAGCACTGACTCACTGTGAGTTTTCTGTTTGGTGGGCCCGAGGGTGCCCACTATTGGCTAGTAAGTGCAGCATACAACCTGAGTCTCAGTTCTACTGCACTAGAGCCCACAACTGACCCTGCAGCGAAGCACTCTGAAAACTAGAGGCTGAAAAGCTGGACTCGGACTAAAAACAGAGAAGAGCCTTTGTGCTTTACCCTGCTTGCCTTTTTTTGAGACAGGGTTTCTCTGTGGAGCCTTGGCTGTCCTGGAACTTGCTTGGTAATCAGGCTAGTCTCAAACTCACAGAGATCCAGAGATCTGCCTGTCTCTGCCTCCCAAGTGTCAGGATTAAAGGTATGTACCACCATGCCCAGGCACATTGCTTGCTTTAATAGGTTCACTGAGATTGCTTACAAAACAGTAAGCCAAAATTAGCAAAGAATCGAATCAAAAGATCTGGATACATTATCTTCTGCAAAAAAGAACAGGAATTCCTGAGCTCCTTTTAGCTTTTTGAAAAACTGGGATGTTGTATTTTAAAACAACAACAACAACAACAAAAAACAGGCTGGGGCTGGAGAGATGGCTCAGAGGTTAAGAGCACTGGCTGCTCTTCCAGATGGTCCTGAGTTCAATTCCCCAGCAACCACATGGTGGCTCATGACCATGTGTAATGAGACCTGGTGCCCTCTTCTGGTGTGTATGAAAACAAAACACTCATATTCATAAAATAAATAAATAAATCTTTGGAAAAAAAAAAAACAAACAGGCTGCTTTCAGAAGTCAAGGTAAATTTTTACTTTATTTTTTTTTTCTCTTGAAATATAGAAATTTATTTTAAAACTTTTTTTTTCCTTCACTGAGATAGGGTTTCTCTGTGTACCCCTGGCTGTCTTAGAACGCTCTCTGTAGATCAGGCTGGTCTCAAACTCAAGAGATCCACTTTCCTGAGTGATGAGACTGAAAACATGCACCACCGCCACCTAGCTAGAAACTGTAGAAGTAGGGAGGAAGAAAAAAACAAAGCAAAATAAAATAAAAACCCTGTCAAGAAAAAAACAGTCGTAGTAGCTGGGTTCACAATAAAACTGAATTTAGGGTCAACAAAAGGCCAAAGTCCACACAGGAAAAACAGCACCACTGTTGTTTAACTGAATTGGGGGGGGGCACTGTTAATCACTGAATCAGGGTTTTTCTCTAAATTTTGCAGAATATGCACTACACTACAGTGTTTCATAAAAGGTAGGGATCACAGGTCGGTAGAACAGGGGCGGAGGTGACAGGGCTGGGAGAGAGAAGGGAAACCAAGGGGGGGGGGACATCTCTGAGACAAGCTGGAGACCTGTGACAGGGAGGATATGAGGGTGACTCTAACTGAGACCCTTAGCAGTGGGGGACATGGAGACTGAAGTGGCCACCTTCTAGCCAGGCAGGATTCCCAGTGGAGGAATCCCACCCACAAAACCTTCCAGCCAAAATTTACCCTACCTACAAGAAGCTCAGGGATAAAGAAGGTGCAGAAATTGGGGGAAATGTGCAACCAATGACTGGCCCACCTGAGACCCACCCCACAGTAGAAAACTAACCCTGTTAATGACACTGTTAATAATACTCTGCTATGCACGCAGACAGAAGTCTAGCATAACTGTCCTCTGAGAGGCTGCACCCAGCAGCAGACTGAAACAGATGCTGACACCCACAGCCAAACATGGGGCAGAGCTTGGGGAGTCTTGTGAAAGAGTAGGGGGAAAGGATAGAAGGAACTGGAGGGGATGAGAACTCCACAAGAAGACCAACAGAGCCAACTAACTTAGGTCCATAGGGGCTCACAGAGACTGAAGCACCAACCAAAGAGCACGCATGGTCTGGACCTAGATCCCCTAAACATATGTAACTGATGGGCAGCTTGGTCTTCATGGGGGTCCCTAGCAGGTGGAGCAGGAGCTGTTTCTGACATGGACTCTGTGGCCTGCTTGTGGATCCCTTTCCCCAGCTGGGCTCCCTTGCCTAGCCTCAGTGCAAGAGGATGCACTCGGCCCTTATATGACCTGATGTGCTGGGGTGGGCTGATATGGGGGGGAGCTCTCCTTTTGAGGACAGGGGAGGATGGGAGAAGAAGGTGGGAGGGTAGGACCAAGAGGAGAAGAGGGAGGGGGCTTGGTTCATAATACATAAATAAACTTAATTTTTAAAATGTGTCATAAAATACATGTTTTTTCACACAAAGTATAGGACAAGGGACCACGAGAAAAAAAAAAAATCAATACAAACATATTAGAGGCAGTAAAACAAAACAAAACAAAAAAACAACCTCAGTAGTAGTGGATACCATGTATTTTGTACAATTCTGCCAAACAAAGGAACTGAATAGGTTGTGGACAAAGCTAGTGAAAGAATTAAGAAACGAAAATCTACAAATCTCTTCTACCATATGACGTCAAAGGGTTGAACTCAAGTTACTGGGTTGGTAGCACTCTCGCCTGCTGAGCATCCCCAGGCTCTTGTTTAGTAAATAAGTTTACACTTCATCTTAATTTTTAAAAAATTCTTTGTGCTTATGTATATGAGTGTTTTGCCTGAATGCATATGTGTATGCGTGGTAGCTAAGGAGGTGAGAAGGAGGGGTTGGATCCCCTGGAACTGGAGTTATAGATGGCTATAAGCCACCATGTCAGTCCTAGGAGCAACAACTGCTGAGCCACTTCTCCTGGCTCCTGTATTTAACCTTCATTAGGAAAAACATTTTAATAGCAATCTTGGGGATGGAAGGGCCTTTTGTGCCATCTGGTAACAATGTTTATTGAGACATACTGAGTTCAACAGTTTATAAAATAAACACTTGTGTCTGTACAAAATAACAGAAATCTTTGCCCTGATCTCTCTTCCAATACAGGAACTAGGCAGCTATGCAGAGCTACAGTAGCAACAAAAATGTTCAGAGGAAAGATGCAGCAATGTGGACAGGAACTAGCTGGGGGAGATTTCTCTAAGAGGTGAAAGCACAAAGGACCTGCTTACTAAATTATGGATAGCATATAGCTTAGGGCAGAACAAACATGCAGCCAATCAATATGGAAATACAAAAAAAACAAACAAAACCTAGAATGAACAAAGACATTTCTAGGGTTCTATATGGAACATTCCATGAACCAATAAGCGTAACATGAAGCAAAGAAACCTCTCAGACTGCCCCAGCAGCGGATGGAAAAAGACTGATTTAAGAGCAGCTCATGGAAAACATATTGAAGGGTTTCAGTTGTCAAAGCTACTGCCAAAAAGCCATGGCAACCTCAGGCTGCCTAACTAAAAGCATACCCAGAATAAGAGCTCTCTGCTCGTCACTGTCATCTCACTAAATACACAAAAACACTGTCTTAACGAAGCATGACCATAAGAGCCATCAGGGTTATAAAACATCTGGAACAGAATCCTGTAAAAGCAGCTGAAAAACAAAAAAAACAAAAAACCAAAACACTGGATATCAAGCTTGGAAGAGGACCCAAGAAAGGCTGGCCACTAAAAAGTTATCTACAGGCCCAATATGCAGATGTATCCAGTCATTTCTATGACTTGGCAAGACGATTCTTTGCTAGAATAGTCTACAGGCAGAGATGCAGTTGGCAGTTTCTTCCTACTGCACCTCTAGCAAACAGCCACCTTCATTTCCAGGGACAACCACCACTTCACTAACATATGCTACTAACCAGACAAGCGCTTGTGTCCCTCTTGTCTCTGGGTCCAGATTTTGTCTTTTAGAGAGGTGCTAAATTTACTACCAGTGTCCTAGGACTGGTATCTTACTTAGAACTATAGCTTCTTTCCCAAGCTGGCCCCTCTCCAAATAAGAATTAGTCAAGCGGCCATTTAACCAACACTGGACAACATGTTAAGGACTGGGGACTCAACATGAATAATAAAGCCTCAAGGACTTAGGTCTATTGAAGAAAAACATAAACTCAACCTGTTCAAAATAAATTCTACAATGACATAAGCCCTGGCAGTCCACAAAGTACGGGAGAGAAGCACTGCACTCAAAGTGGAGAAACCAATAAAAGCTTCCCAACAGGGCACTATCTGATTTTTATGGCCTCCTAAGTCCAGAAACAAAAGGGACTGTGAGTATTTCAGGTCCATGAACACGGCATGTTGGTAAGCAGCCTTTGAGGAAAAAGTGAGAAACGAGCCTATCATTGAAGACAGCTTGCAAGGAGGCTGGAAGTTTTTTCTACATTTTCTTTTCTCATAGAAATGGGATCCAAGTGAATTTTTTTTTTTTTTTTTAAGACGAGTTTTAACTATATAACAACCCTGGCTGTCCTAGCCTGGACCTCAAGAGGCCCAGAGACCCACCTGCTGGGATTAAAGGGATGTGTACCGCCATGCCTCGCCTCCAAGTAATCTTCTTAAAGCCTAAGTCTAAAGGGGAAATCTGCATTATTTTGCAGAGTTCCAGGTAGGAGAGTCTGATGCTCATCCACCCGGGAAGTAGCAGCTGTTCAGGGTGGGGCTTGAAAACAAACTATATATGGTAACAGACAGAAATGATGAAAGCTTCTCCTTGGAGATGTTTAAAAATAGGACAGATACTTTTCCAGGTATAAACTTCTCATTTCCCCTAACATCCCTGAGGGAGCTAAGGATTAAATAATATTAGAATCTGAATTGATGATGAAAACTAAGCTACACAGAAACCAAAGCAAGTCTGACCTGGAGTAGGTTTCCAATCCATCTTCTGTCTCCCTAGCAGCCTCCCTGCCATCATTCTGAGTTTGTAGAGGAACCCTGAAAGGCAGGGGTGGTTAAATGGTGAAATGACTGACAAAATGGGGCTTGTAAAAGTACTTGAGATCCAAGGAAAGGGCTCAGGCAGTCATTAAGGAGAGAAACTCAGGAGACCTAAAAGCAGAAACGACTATGGCAGGTCAGAGATAATAATTTCCTAAGGCTTTTGAGAAAAAAACTATTAAGAACCAGTTTTTGGGGCTGGAGAGATGGCTCAAAAATTAAGAGCACTTACTACTTTTGCAGAGGACCTAGGTTTGGTTCCCACAATCCACATGGAAGCTCACAACTGCCTCTAACTCCAGTTCCAGGGGATCGGGTGCCCTCTTCCGGCCTCCATGGACACGTGATGCACATACATGACAGTAAAACACTAATACACATAAAATTTAGTAATTAAAGAGTATTAGTATTATACATGCACGCACGCGCGCGCACACACACACACATACACACACACACACACACACACACAAAGAGGGGCTAGAAGGATGGTTCAGCTGTCAAAATCACTGGCTTCTCGTCTGGAGGACCCATGTTCAATTCCCAGCACCCACATAGTGGCTCACAACTGTCTAGAACTCCAGTTCCAGGGGGCCTGGAGTTCTTCTGGTCTCTGAAGCAAGTGGTGCACAGGCACAAATGTAGGCAAAACAACCACACACATAAAACAATGAAAGAGAAAGAAGAATCAGGTTTCAAGGCTGAATACAGTGGCATACACTAGTAACCCAGCACCTGGAAGGGTAAAAGGCAGGAGGATCAGGCGTTCAAGATCAGCTTTACACAGTGAGTTAAAGGCCAGCCTGGACTACAAACATACAATCTTAACAGTCATATCCTCAAGGCTGGATGTGGTGGCACACCCTTAACCCTGGTGCTCAGGAGGTGAAGACAGGCAGATTATCTGTGAGTTTGAGGCCAGCCTGGTCTACAAACCCTGTCTCAAAAAAACAAACAACAAAACAAATCACTTCCCAACAAATCACTTCAAATTCCGCTTGACTGCTTAGTAGTCTGAAAAATGGATAAAAATTCCTGTCTTATATTGCAGTTTGGCTATTCTTTCTTAGAATGCTTTATTATTTTTATTTAGTATGTATGAGATGGGGAGAAGAAGAGAGGGAAGGAGAGAAGAAGGAGGGAAAGAGGAGGAGAAGGGATAGGGAAGGAAGGAAAAGGGGAAAAAGGGAGGAAGGGCGAGGGAGAGAGAAAGCGCACAGGCTGACTGTCTGTGCATATATAGAGGTCAGAGGGCTGGGTTCTCTCCAGCCACCTTCTAGGTACAGAGATCAAACTTGGGTCATCAGGTCTAAGTTCAGGAGCCTGTACTCACACAGCCACCTCACTAGTCCAATGTGTTGGAATCTGTCTTTAACAAGCATTAAACCCACAGCTTTGTACATGCTAAGCCAGCACTCTTCCACTGAGCCATGCCCGTCCTCACAGCACTTCCGCTTTGTAGTGTTGGACCTTGCCTCTCACCAGCGAAACGCATAGTGCACGTGTAGCCAAGAAAATCCTTTTTTGGGCAATGGCTATCAAGTGTACACTCTAAGCAATTTAAGGTATTTTTACTGTTGCTGGAAATAACATATCTGAAATTTAAAAACTAGAAACATACCCTGTTTCAAATAAGTTAATTTGAGCTAACTCTTCTTTGACCATGAGAAACAAGATTTGAGTTCCTCAACTACAGACAGCAAGTGACCCTGAGAGCACCTAAGTTAGAGATCAGTGGGCGGCATCCCTGCACGTGAGGTAAGAGCAGAGAGTCTCATCAGGGACCTGTGCTTCCCAGGGAGCACGTGCAAAACCTAGAGACAAACGTGGACGTCTTCTGAAAGGTGCTGGTGTGCCTAGCCAGAGGACACCTGATGTGATGGCTATTCTTGGTTAGCAACTTGGCTACATCTGGAATTTACTGAAACCCAAAATGGCTGAGTAGACTTGTGAGAGATTTTTGCTTAGTTAAAATCCACTTCTAATCTGGAACTTTGATGCGAGGTTTAATTCTGACCTTTTGAAGTGGGAAGACCCACCTGTAATCTGGGCCATGCCTTCTGCTGGAGCAGAAGGAAGGACATGGAAGAAGGAAGCTTTTGCTCTTTGCTGTCTGCTCTCACCCTGAATAGCAAGGCCATTCTTCCAGATTCCAGTGCGCACTGCAGACCAGCTGAGACATCCAGTCCTGTGGACTTAACAACTACTGGATTCCATTGTTGAATTAGCTGGACGACAGCCTGTAATCCATTTCATAAGTCCCCTTTACACACGCACACCCACACCCACATACACTGAGGTTACTGTTGAAGAGAGAGAGAGACATTCTGTAAGTTGTTACTCTAGAGAACCTGACATTCTGTGACGCACAGTGCAACCCTCCTCACCTCACAAAGAATGAACTGGTGTAAAATGCCAATCGTCCCTGGTACAAACGCTCTTTTAGGAAAACAGGACTAGCGTTTTTCCACTCGGGAGTCACAGGGCTGGACGGACAACCTGTACCAGTGAAGAGCAAAATCGTGCGGCGGGAGAGAAACAGCCTCATCCGCCAGCAACATCATTCTCTGGCTATAGACACTTCTTTCTGAAAGCTCCCATGGCTACTTCAACAATAGCCTCACTGTGTTTCCTTACCCAGGCACCTTGCAGGAAGTCATTTCAATTCTCTTTCATTCCAAAGACAATGTCATGTATGTAGTTGCCATGTGTCTCTATTGGTTACCCTTTTCAGTCAGTACTCATCCACTGAAACTACTCGTGAACAGAGTGAAACAACTAAAAATTACTCATGTTTAGCTATGTCTTCTTTTCTAGCCTCACACCTCGCTGTCATCCAAGGTAACCAATATCCTAATCTTGGGTTTTAGCATTCTTGCCGTTTTTAATGTGTATGTGAGTACGCACACACACACGTTGCCCAGAGGACAACCTCTGACGTCACTACTCAAGCACCATCCACTGTTTTGGTTTTGTTTTTTTGTTTGTTCGTTTTGTTGAAACAGGGCTTCTCTGTGTAGTTCCAGCTGTCCCGGAACTCACTCTGCAGACCAGACTGGTCTTGAACTCAGAGGTCTGCCTGCCTCTGCTGGGATTAAAGGTGTGTGCTACTACCTAGGCCACCTGTTTTTTATTTTTATTTTTTTAAATCCTCAGATACTGATTTTGTTACTTCATGTCCTTTGCATATGGACTCAGTGCTTACAGTTAACTGTAAAATAACAAGCAGGTTTTTAAGGCACGCATCACTAGCACCACAATTACTTTCACCAAGAACTGACAGGCTATAAACAGACAATTTGCCCAGCACTAAAACATGAGCTAATTTCATCTAAACCTATTAAAAAAAAAAAAAAAAGATTTTAATTTTTCGCCCACTGGGAAAAATTTTTCTTCCTGAATGAAATTATAAATCATAAATTATATTTCATTAAAGATATAAAGTACCTAACTGTAGACTGTAGCATACAGAGCAGTATTCAATCGATACTTTTATACAGCCTTTTAAAAGATGAAGTTGAAGAGTAACAATGTGTGCTGTGTTTACTGAGGGCTCTGGCTCTCACCAGCACTCAGTGTAAAGGGCTTTGGTGGCCAGTGTTGCTTCAATGCAATTATCAGGCTACTTTATTCATTTTCAGTGCTTTGATCAGAGGGTGTATATGCAGTAGACCTATGAAAATGTTGTTCATGCTTATCAGAATTACATCTGTCTACAGCAGGCTGTGGCTTTGAGACAGAACCCCTCTGTGTAGCCTGGCTGTCCTGGAGCTTGCTTTATAGAGCAGGCTGGCTTCGAGCTTCGAGCCATCTGTCTGCCTCCCGAGTGCTGAGATGAAAAGTGTTCGCACTACACCTGCCTCTCCACCGCCTGGATTACAAGTGCAAGGTGTCACCCCCAGGTTTCTATGTTTGGGAGCATGTGGAGTGTGCGCGCGCGCGCGCACACACACACACACACACACACACACACACACACACAAATAAATCTTAGTATCTATGGACATTTGTTATTATTATTAAAGCCTGGTCTTGGTCTGTACCTCAGGCCTCAAATTCATTATTAACTTCTGCTTTACCTGCCCAAGTGCTGGAATAGTGCAGAGGTGTGCCACCTCTCCTAGATGCTCATCTGATTTTTGAAGAGTCCCACAACCACACAATGATCAAAGAATTCTGTTCAAGAAAGATGCTGAGATAACTAGATATCAGATGGAAGAATAAACTAAAACTCTTATCTCGCATCATTTACAAAAATCCAAACTGAGCTAAGATAAAATAAAGGAGGCAGGATGTGCTAACACACACCTGCAACCCCAGCACCCGGGAGGTGGAGGCAGGCAGACCCCAGCTTGCTGACCAGTTAGTCTAACCTAATTCCAGGTTCAGTAGAGAAAAACAGGTCTCAAAGATAAGGTGGAATGAAACTGAAGAAGACACCTGACATCTGGTCTCAACACACAGGCACATGCAAACAAACACAAGCATACACACAAATACACATATATCTTCCTAATTGTCTGTTGGCAACAGAATCTTAGGTATGTCACTAAAAGTATAAACAACAAAAGAAAAAAGCTACCCCTCATCAAAATAATAAATGCGTATACATCAAAGGACACTATTAAGAAGGTGACAAGGGGCTGGAGAGATGGTTCAGTGGCTGTTCTACCAGAGGATCCTGGTTCAATTCCCAGCACCTACACAGCAGCTCATAACTGTTTGCAATTCCAGTTCTGGGGGATCTGACACCCTCACACAGACACACATGCAGGCAAAACACCAAAGTACATAAACTAAAATAATTTTTTTAAAAGTGAAAGGATAATCCTGGAGGATGCAAACAACATATGTTAATGGATTGGAATTCAGATTTAGTAATTCATACAGTTCATCAACACAGAGACAATTTAAAATGTGAAAAGAACTTGAATAGACATATTTCCAAACATTCAGGCATAACACACCTGTAATCCCAACAATATGAAGGATCAGGGCATTCAAGGCCAGCCTCAATGAACAACAAGCCTCTTGAGACCAGTCTACTTTACATCAGACTCTCAAAAACCCCAAAACATCAACATATAAAAATTATACAAAATAAGCCAGGTGTGGGGGTGCATGCCTTTAATTACAAGCATTTGGGGAGGCAGAGGCAGGAGGATCTCTGTGAGTTTGAGGCCAGTTTAGTCTACAGAGCAAATTCCAGGACAGCCAGCACAGAGAAACACTGTCTTAAAAACAAACAAACAAACAAAATTTATTTTTAATTACATGTATATGTGGGGTTGGGAGAAGGGAATGGGCACACATGTTTAGGTGCCTGCAAAGGCCAAAGGAAGGTGTCAGGTCCCATGGACCTGGAGATATAAGTGGCTGTAAACCACCCAATTCGGATGCTATAAACTAAACTTTGGTCCTCTTTCTTTGTTTTCATTAGACAGTGTCTCATTCTGTAGTCCTGGCTGCCCTCAAAGTATTTAGAATAGGCTGGTCTTGAAGTTATGTGCTCCACCCTTCTTTTGGCTATCATTTTCATGGAATATTTTTCCCATCCTTTTACTTTCCATTTTTTTGTCTATCTAAGATGAGACTTATACACGCAGCATGTTGATGAATTATGGGATTTTTTTACTCCAATTTGCCAGTCTCCAGCTTTAACTAGGAGACTTTAACCTATCCAGAATTAAGTTTCAATACTAGTAAGAAAGAACTCACCTATGACACTTAGCTATTTGTCTTCTCTATGTCATGTCTTTTTTCTTTACCTTTTTCACTGCCTTTTTGTTTACTTAATTTTGGCATACAGATTAATGGAATTTACCTCCTTCTCATAAGACTAGCGTTGGCTTTCCTTGTCAAGTGATCTCCCTTCCAAATAAACGTTTACTGATATTTCCTTCATGTATCTGTCTCACAATATTTAAAAGAAAGTATCAACTTTTTCTGGCCATAAAAGTAGTCTCATGTTGGGTTGGAAGTGGTGATACATGCCTTTAATCCCAGCATTTGGGAGGCAGAGACAGGAAGGCAGACCTCTGTAAGTTCAAGGCTACTCTGGTCTACTTAGTGAGTTGTAGGACAGCCAGAGCAAACAGTGAGACCTTGTCTCAAAGCAATCAAAAAAAAAAAAAAGAAAAAAAAAAAAGGAATCTCATGTTTTCCTGTACCAAATCACTTGCCCCTCAGAGACACACATATGCACACCCCACAAACTACTTATCATTCCATATGGAAAATTCATTGCTACTATTTTTACCTGCCTATATGTCCTCTGGGTCAGGCAGAGCCCTGGTCACTTACAAAGCGTCTCTTGATTACTGAAAAGTGAGAGGTGCCGGGTGGGGTGACACACTCCTGTAATCCTAGTACTTTCGAGGTAAAGACAGGAAGATCAGGAGTTCAAAGTCATCCTTATGTACATAGTAAATTCAAAGCCTTCCCGAGTGACAGGAGAGTCTGTCTCAAAGAACATTTTTAAAAGTGAGACGTGGCTTACATTGTAAGAACGGGGGTGCCGCTGTTTCCACTGTACCAGGAGCAGCTGGGCTACCACCAAGGTAGCAATGAGGATGAGGACCATTTCAGCGTGCATGGCTTCGTGGCCACGATGTTTGGCATGCATGCGTGCATGTTCGACCCTGGAAGGCAAGCAGATAGGGCGAGTCAATAGAGGGATGGTGTGCTGGTGAGGGAGCCGCGCTCCCTGCAGCAGCTTCCAGCCGCAGCTCAGAGCGCAGCCTGGATTTTATCTGTCTGTCTGTCTGTTTTGAGACAGGCTCTGCAAAGACCGGGCGGTCCCAGGGCTCACTCTGTAGGCCGGGCTGGCCTCGGACTCGGGGTCTGCCTGCCTCTGCCTCCTGAGGGCTGGAACTGAGGGTGTGTGCCACTGTGCCAACTGCAGGGTGCCCTGAACCCTAGGAGCTAAGACCCAGGCCTGGGGAAACGGACATGGACTGAAACAGAGGCTCCCCAGGTTCCAGCTACAAAGCACAGCTACGTCAGCGATAGATGATGCAGTGCTTGACCCCGTGGCAGAAAAAGAAGAAGCCTCTCTTGGGTCAGGAAGGAAATGCCCGGAGAGGCTTGTGTCATTTTAACCCCATTTCAGCCTGTCACTAGAAGGAGAAAGTAGAGGTTATAACCATAAAGCCTTAGGTAGACTCAGTATTTATCACACCGCTACCATTGTAAGCGTGCTGATTCTAGAGTAGTTTTTTTGGTTTGTTTGGTTTGGTTTGGTTTGGTTTTTTGAGACAAGGTTTCTCTGTGTAGCTCTGACTGTCCTGTAACTTGCTTTGTAGACCAGGCTGGCCTTGAACTCACAGAGGTCTGCCTGCCTCTACCTCCCAAGTGCTGGGATTAAAGGTGTCCACCACCATGCCCAGCAATGCTTGCTTTATTTATCATACCTCTTTGCCAGGGCTAAAGAGCTTAGTACTGAAGGCTAAAAACTGAACTGCTTCAAGTCTGTGCTAAGGCAACATGTCTTCATCATCAGTATCACATAAACAGCCTCTTCAAGGGCTCTGGAAGTTCAGTAAACAGACAACCAGACAGCACATCTGGAAACATTTTATTAATCTAAAGCTGGCATTTTCTGGTCTAGGTGTATAGGAAAGAGAGATGAGCTGGGCATAGCACACATCTTTAATCTCAACACTCTGGAAGTATAAGCTAGCCTTTCTAAAACATATATGTGAGATCTTGCTAAAAACATACATATATGTTTCACAATGAAACAAAAATGTACCTATCTACAGCTTTTTGTTTGTTTTGTTTCAAAGCACGGTTTCCCTGTGTAGCCTTGGCTGTCCTGGACTTGCTTTGTAGATCAGGCTGCTCTCAAACTCACACAGAACTCAAGAGAGAACTCTGCCTCCAGAGTCCTGAGATTAAAGGTGTGCACCACCATGCCCAGGCAGGTCCCAATCTTTTTGTTGTTGTTTTGTTTTTTGAGACAGGATTTCTCTGTGTAGAATTGGCTGTCCTGGACTCACTTTGTAGACCAGGCTAGCCTCAAACTCACAGAGATTCGCCTGCCTCTGTCTCCCAAGTGCTGGGATTACAGGCGTGCACGACCAAGCCCGCTGGGTCCTAATCTTTTAATCACTGTTCATGTAAAATAATGTGAACATCTTGTTGCTTTCTTCCATATATGATCCAACTAAAAACCTTCAGAATAAACAGTTACCACTTTTTGAAATCTGTGACGTAAGCACTCTGAAACCTCTTTACTGAAAAAAATCATGAAAATATTTGCTAATGCCTTTTGATTATAAAGCAAGATAGCTTTTATCACAGATAATTATGACGCTGATGACAATAATAGTCATCTTCAAAACAAGTACCACTGGACGCTTACCACATTGCAAGGCAAGGTTCTAAGAACTTCGCAGACATTAATCCTCATGCCTCTTTAAGGTGCAGATACTGTTAAGATTCTGTTTACAAATGGAGTGACCTGTAAGGCCTGGTGTTACTGGCCTCGCTACTTCAGAGGCAAGGACAGAAGGATGTCAAATTCCAGGCCTGTCTAGGCCATACAGTTAAGTTCAAGGTTAGCCTGGGCAACTTGATCAGATTCTGTTTCAAAATAACAAGTAAAAAGAGGGCTGGGATTACAGCTCAGTGAAAGACCACTGTTTAACATGTATGTGGCCTGGATTCAATCATTGGTATAGAAAAAGGAGGGGGGGGTAATAAACGAGGCAGTGAGAATTTAAATAAATTACCCCACATCATGTAGCTGGTAAATGGTAAAACTGGTTTCACCACAGGTACTTACTTAGTGCAAGTACCTACTTACTCTAGGACTGCTCAGAAGCGACCTGGATACTTGGAAAGAGTCCCAAAATACCTGTCCAACTGGTCATAAGACAATGCATCCCATAAACAGAGAGGGAAAAACGTCGTTACAAAATTAACTGGCTTAGCCTGTGGGACCCGAGCTGCCACACTTACCTCCATTGCTCCTCTGGGGAGAGGTGTGACATGTCAACCTGTAGAAAGACACCATCAGAAAAATCTGTCATTGACTTACAACTGTCCCCACCCAAAATTAGGAGCTCATACATTCATCAATATTTTCAAGGAATCAAAGGAGGCCTCCAAGCTCACAACCTCTCTGAAGCCTTTCCCACCACTCCTTCACACTGGTCTCTCCCTTCTCCGGCTGCTAGTTTGCCTCAGGTTTTATAACTGAGTGAATGGTGCACGGCTGATCTGCACATTCAAAGAGTAGGAGCTCTAACTCCCAGGGTTCTCACAGGATGATGGACTGTTGAAGCCTGCTCTTTGAGACATGGCTGCTGCCATCTCTGTCTTCAGCAATTCAGCTTCCATTTCCTTTCTAAGGTGAAATTCACTTCAATGTTTTTAAACCCTGAGCTTTGCTTCCCAGCATCAGTTATTCGTAGCTCACAGTAACAGAGCCTGTCCGAGGGCCGAGCTGACGCTGCATCTCAATGGTGTCATACTTATGCTTGGTCATCCACACACGTGGCGACTCTGGTTGCACTCTTGCTATCTATACACTTGGCTGCACGTGGGTTGCACACTGGAAGACCCCAACTCACCACACCTAGAACCAGCCAGCTTAGAGGTTAGCGGATAATACTTTACTTAGCCAAAAATGTAATACTGCTTTGTATGGCTAGACAAAATGTGTTACTACTCTCCCCAAGCCTTTTATTCAGTTTGGTCTATTTAGCCTACTGCAAGAACAGGTCAACGGGGCTGGAGAGATGGCTCAGCAGTTAAGAGCACTGGCTGCTCTTCCAAAGGTCCTGAGTTCAACTGCTAGCAACCACATGGTGGCTCATAGCCACCTATAATAAAATCTAGTGCCTTCTCCTGGTGTGTACACATACATGCAAGCAGGGTACCATATAAACAATAAATAAATCTAAAAAAAAAAAAAGAGAGAAAAAAAGAACAAGGCGATGTCAGTTAGGCACCTGAGTCCTTACAGTGACCCTGATCGATCAGCTTGGAAAAGGCACTCAAATAAATCATCAATTTCTAGCTGAGACCAGGTCTGAGTGGTTTGTGTGCATTTCTTGGGCTCTAACAGGACATATTTATTATATGATAAGGATAAGCTATAGAAGAATGAATACGTGGATTTTAACCCAATTTGGGTTGTTATATACCAGGGACAGTTTCTTGTTACAACTGAAATATTATCCAGAAATGAGAGGAATGTTCTTGGGAAAGGAAATTACATGAACAGGAAAGAGGGGAAAAACTGAACACTGCACAAATAATTAAGTATGATTAGGATAAAATATAAAGTTGGAGAATATATTGTCATATACTGACACACAAATGGCCACACAGGAGGAAGCTGAACATTTAGACTAGGGCAAGGTGATCTCTGGCTCCTGCTCTTAGAAGAACATGGCCTTCTAAACTGAGAGCTTTGGTTCTACCTAGGGTCTCTCAAACACAGCACTACTGATATTTGGGGTTGGTTTTTATTTGCTGAGGGAAGGAGTGTGCCCTATATATAATCAGTGGAACCCAGAAAGACCATGTACAGACACTGCCCAATGTCCAGGAAACAAATGCTGCTCCTGTCAGAAGCCTCTGTTCTGGAATATTTACATCCTTGGCACTTGCAGCCATCAGCAGCTGCTTTAGAGACATACAGAACCAAGCTGGAACTCTACCACACCGGAAAACAACAGTTTGGAGCAAATCGGGCTGAAAAGGAGACAAGAGCTTAAAACACACCTGTCATCAAAGGAGATAAGAGCTTAGAAACACATCTTTAATCCCAGCACTCAGGAGGCATAGTTTGAGTTTGAGGACCCGCTGGTCTACAGAGTGAGTTCAGGACAGCCATAGCTACACAGAGAAACCCTGTCAGAAGGAAGGGAGAACACTCACATGAATAAATAAAAAAAATCCTCCTTTATTCCCAGTGGAGGACGGGAAGTAAGCACAAAGCCCCACACTTAGCTGAGGAACACTGGCCTGTGATTGCTTCTGGGAGTGAAATCAATTTTCAGTGGTATGACACTCAGGGGAGTGCCTCAGCCACAGGAGTAACACAAACTGGACCAAATGGACTTCTTTTTTTTTTTTTTTTTTGATACAGGGTTTCTCTATGTAGCTTGGCTGTCCTGGACTCACTCTGTAGACGAGACTGGCCTGGGACTCAGAGATCTACCTGCCTCTGCCTCCCAGAGCGCTGGGGATAAAGGCGTGTGCCACTGCACCTGGCTCAATAGACTTTTTAAAGAGAGAAGAATGGACTTAAAGCTGGATAGAAAAGTAGGGGAAAGAGATGAATAGGATCAAAACACATTGAATGAAATTCTCAAAGAATTAACAAAAAATTTACTAAAAATATTCCCTTCATACTTAAGATGCTCAAGGCCTGGCTTCTCACCAATCCAATCACTTCAGAAAAGCACTTTAAGGGGCAGGGGAAATAAATGGCTCAGTAGATAAAGCATTAAGACTATAATAGTTGAGATGCTCAGCACCCACAGCAAATGCCATCGGCATCTGCCTGTAATAGCCCATCTGTAACACCCATGCCAGGAAGACTGAGGCAGGAGATCCCTCCAGCAACTCAGTTAGCTGGACCAGCAGAATGTGCAAGCTCTGGGTTTAGGTGAGAGCCCCTGCCCCAACATGCATAAGGTGGACAGGAATTGAGAAAGCCTCCAAAGCCAACCGCTAGCCTCCATAAGACTGCGCACAGATATGTGTGCATACCCACACAGGTATGCGCAAACAGGGAAGGGAGGGAGGGAAGAGAAAAGGAAGTGGGGAAGAAGGAAGAAAGGGGTGTTTTACATAAAACATCCGAGATAAAACACAGAACCTCATTCCACTACTGAGTCAAGTGTTATACATCAGCAGGCGCTGTCTGTTTACTGGGAGTGCTCAGCCCTGTGTAAACAGAGCTTTCTGGCTTTTCCAGGCCCCAGCTTAAAACACAAAAAAATCAAGGCTTTGCTGAATCAACCTGGGTCATGAAATCAACCATTTTCCTTCCTTCTCCTGCTCCACAGGCTGCCTCACAGAATCTATTCAGGTGCCCTGACTCAGGCCTCACGTCTCCAAGAACAGAGGTCAGACATTCCAAGAGAGAACAAGCAGATGGAAAAATCTAGAAAGGCTCAGTTGGAAGGTTCAAAACAAGTAAGATCTCAGTTCTAAAGGAACAGCCAATGCTCCTTACTGAAAGGTCCTTTCCAGCTGAGGCCTACACCATGCCAAGCTCATGTGCTTACAGTCCCCACATACATGGGACTCACTGTGTCCCTGGCTCTTTCTATACAATTCTTTCTTACAATGCCCTTTTCTTTCTTTTCCTACCCGAATCTAAGTTATCCTTTGAGAAGCTAGCTGCAATTTCACCTTAGTGAATTTCTCTAGTGTGAAATTTCTCCTTTTCACTTGAAATATGGACCAAGGAACCACACAAATCATCTGAGTGTTTGTTAGAGTACTTGCCCAGCATTCACAGGTCCTAGGTTCAATCCCCAGCCAGGGAGGGAAAGAAAAGCACTCCAACTCACTAACTCAGAATCTGACTCTTTAAAAACGTTTTATTTTATTTTATGTGCATTGGTGTTTTGCCTGTGTGTATGTCTGTGTGAGGGTGTCAGGTTACCTGGAACTGGATTACAGACAGTTGTGAGCTGCCAAATAGGTGCCAGAAATTGAACCTGGGCCTTGTGGAAGAGCAGCCAAAGCTCTTATCTGCTGAGCCATCTCTCTCCAGCCCCTAGACGCTCTTACCAAAACCTCCAGGTGATTGTTATAAACGTGAAATTTGAGAAACCCTGTTTTTGAACATTCATTTACAGTATCATGTTATCTTAGACATGCTTTCCAAATCATCTAACTGCTTAAGGCCACCAACCCAGTGCAGGCAAGAAATCGAGGGCTCAGAACTTAGGAAGGCACTCCGTCTCAGGCACTGACGCTGTGTGTGGATGCCTGAGTGCTCTCTTAAGTTTGTGAACTAGCATCTTGAATGCCTCACCCCAGTTCTGGCTTGGCCTTGCACCTCTCCGATATAACAGGGAGATGCCGCAGAGCCCAATCACACTTTACGCTGCTCTCGTCTAAGGAGAACAGCACAGGACTAAGCAGTCAGTGAATACTCAGAAGCTGAGAAAAATCCTCTCCCATAATGTAAGTAGGTAACAGACCAGCACAACCACTGGACATGCGGAAACAAGGGAGCATACCACCATTGAAAATGCCTAGTAAGTATTCATGGAAGGAATATGCATGATGCCAGAAAACATCTAGACAAATCATATTTAAGAACGCTATGTGAGGAACTGAAAGAGGTACACACTCAAGAAAGTAAGAGAACACATTGAAGGGCACTCTGAATATACAGAGGACAGAGCAGGCACGGAGCAGGCACGGAGCAGGCACGGAGGTGTCTCAGAGTGCAGAATGCTTGTTACTATGTATGTCTCACCTCCACTATCTGAAAAACAGAGTAAGACCTTCGACTCCTCCAGACAGCTGAGGAACTACTCTGACAATGAGCTGTCTTTCCTCCAGGAGGAGTGGGCATACTGTAAACTAACAGAAGAGGCTGGGGAACGCAAGCTGGTGAAGCCAGTAATGCTTCCAGAGCTAACGGGGAAAGAGAGCAGAAGGGTAAGCCCCAACGCTGGGCCTAGATTAGGGGCTTACAGAATCAATAGCACATCACAAAGCAGTATAGCTGTTAAGAGTAGCATATGATCTGGCTTTAATATTTATGTCCAGAACCAAAATGTTACTTAAGCTACACTTAAACCAGTCTTCTGGTTCAAGCGGAAAAACAAGGAAAGCTGTAAACTACAGCTGTAATTAACCTGCACCATCTGGAACGACATCTTTATTTGGAACCTCATTAAAGGAGTTTATTCATCTAGGGTCAGGCACTAACCCAATCTGAAGGTTCCTTGTCTGAAGCTCAGGTGGATAATTAGGCAGGCTCTCAGGGCAAAGGTAGTAACTGATGGTCCCATAACCAACACCTAAAACATACATTAAAAAGCATACGTACAATGCTTTATTGCTAGCCAACTTCTCCGCTCCCAGGACTTCACAAGGCCCCTAGTCTTGCCAACCTACCTAAGTGCAGATTTAACAGAAGTTAAACCAAGAATGTGAGACAGGGGAAAAAGAAAATTTTGCAAAGACAGAAAGTGACCAAAGTTGAGAGGTTTGCTTTCTCCGATGCATTAAGATTTAAGTAACCACCCCTATGTACCCACAAGCAGACCTCCTGTCCTCCTCAAATAGGGTTCACTCTTTGATCTCTGTTTTTAGTAAGCTTTGTCCCTTAGGCCCCTCTCGTCCACCAAATCAAATTCTCTTTAAACATCCTCCATACGTTTACTATGTGTATCTCAATACAATACTACCAGCACCCTGAAAGCTTATTCTATCGGAGTTCACACAAACCCCCGATATCAGACTCTGCAATCTAAGAAGATACTGAAATAATTCATATGCACACTGCAGCTTGAGAAGTATTGCTACTATAGCCAGCACTCATATTCACAATTTGCATCTGTAGGCATATGCACCTCTGAACATGGTTCTTTCACTTAAAAAGAAAACAATTGTACTGCTAAAGTCCAATCCACACAGTGAGAAATAGCCCATTTTTAACATACAGCAGTCACTGCTTTTTAGTGTATTCACAGAATTGGGCCACATCACCCAAAAAAGAAGCCACATAACTAGTCACTTTCCGTTCTTCTCCTAGCCTGTGTGGTAAGTACTTACCTACTTAATTTCTATCTCCATACAGACTGCTTAATATACGCAGGTCATCTAATACTGCAATAACACGGTTTTTTGTGTCTGGCTTCTTCCATGTAGCATAACTGTTTTCAATTTTCATTCATTTTGTAAAATGTATAGTAGTTCCCTCCTTCGGCTGCCAACAACATTTCAAGGTATAGATAGATCATATTCATCCATTCACTAGCCAACAGACACTGGGGTCACTGACTTCTGGGCTTCACAAATAAGGTTGCTATGTACACACTTGTCCCTAATGTTGTGTAAAAGTACATTCTCATTTCTCCTGAGAACATAACTAGGAATATAAGTGCTGGCCACATGACAACTCTATTTTTTTGAGAACTGACAAACTGTTTTCATAGCAGCTGCATATTACAGTCTCGTGAGCAGTATGTAAGGGCTTTGATTTCTCTACATCCTTCCCAACATTTATAATCTTTTAAAATTTTTTCAATATTTTTTATTTTTAAATAATTTTATACATTCACTTGTATCCAGCTGTAGCCCTTTGCCTCTTTCCCTTCCAACCCCCCCCCCATCTCCTCCCTGCCCCCTTCCGAGTCCACTGAGAGGGGATGTCCTCCTCTCCTTCCGTCTGGCCCTAGCATATCAGGTATCTTCAGGATGGTTGCAATGTCCTTATCTGTGGCCTAGCAATTTTTCAATATTTTTGCTGTGAACGGAGCACCTACCACAGGACAGGAATGGAAGTCACAGGACAACCTGCAGGAAGTGGTTCATTCCCTCCACCACGTGGGTTTCTGGGACGTTGTCCTTCACACTCTCTCTCACACACGCACACGCACACACACACACGTGTACACTTCTTCATTTTGGAGAGTGTAAATGGCATGGCATGAGTGTGGAGGTCAGAGAACAATTTATGGGAGTTCGTTCTCTCTTTCCATCAGGTGGGTTCTGAAAAATCAAAAATACTTATTGCTGTCAAGATTCCAGACTTCTTTCTTTGCTTTTGACACTGATAGGTTATTGACATGTCAAGGATTCAGTGTCACTACCATCTTTCTTTTTAAACAGCTTTCACTATGTGGCCCAGGCTGGTCTTGCCTTGAATTTATAATTCTTCCTATCGCAGTCTCTCAAGTGCTGGAATTAAAAGTGTGTACAACCGCACCTGGCTTCCAGGCCAGACTTCTTGTTTGTTTAAAAACACAGCGTACTCACTGTTGCTCAGTGATTGCCAAGTTGCTACATTGTTGATGTGAGTACAGGTGTCATTGGAGGGAGCTTTTCCGAAATGGGAGATTTAGTGTGGACCTAAAATTTACTCTGAGTGTTGAGAGAGGCTCAGGAGAGAGGAGAATCTTGGAAGCAGCAGCATGGCGACCTTGGCAGCTGAGGGGAACACTTAATCTATAGCTGTGGAGAAATGGCAGGGTCCAGGCCCACTTACTCTGTTGTTATGGAAAGTGTAGTGCCTAGGAGTCCACAAAAATGTGTCTTTAAGGTGGCTTGGAGGATACATCCTTATACCAATGCAGGGGGGGGGGGGTGTATGTGTTCATCTGAGCTCCAGGACAAAGCTGTGTTTTGTCCTGTTGTGTTCAGTCCACATATCTCTTCTGTGCTAGCTAGTTTTATGTCAACTTGATACGAGCTATAGTCATTTTGAATGAATCAAGAAAATGCCCCCACCTGATGGGCCTACGGGTAAGCCTGTGATGTCTTTTCTTGATTAATGTGGGAGGCCCGCTCAGTGAGGGTGGTGCTACCTCTTACCTAGGTGATGGACTACAAGCTGTAAGGCGATAGAGCTCCCCAGGTTGCTTTCGGTCATGGTGTGTATCGTGGCAATAAAAACCCTAGCTGAGATACCATCTGCCCTTGTGCTGGGGTTATGGAGACAGGCTGCCCTACCCAGCATCTCCATAGGCACTAGGGATCTGGACCTACGTCTTCAAACTTGCACAGCAACCACTTTATGAGCCTTTACCGGCCATATTTTTAAATTTTATGGAGGAATGAGGTTGGACCCCTTCTGCACAATATATACACAAATTAAATGTCAGTGAGATGGCTCAGTGGGTAAGGGCACTTGCTGCCAAGCCTGCTGACCTTAGTTTGATTTTTCTTTCATTCACTCAATTACAAAACAAGCATAAAACATTTACCCTTATAAAACTTGCCTTTTAATGCAGAAGACAAACTAACAAATATAAAATATTTCATTTATTTTATGCATATGGGCGTTTTGCCCACCATGTACATCTGTGCATCATATGTGTGGCTAGTGCCCTCAGGGATCAGAGGAGGGCACCAGATCCCCTAGGACTGAAGTTACAGAGAGTTGTGAGCTGCCATGTGGGTGCTGGGAATCAAACCAGGTCCTCTGGAAAAGCAACCAGATCTCTTAACCCCTGAGCCATCTCTCCAGCCCAGCAAACTTATTTATGAATCATGAACAAAGATAACAAAGGCTAAGAGAAGAGTAAAGGACACGACTTTGTTACTCCATATAGACAGTCTGCCTTCCTAAAGCCTTTCCAGTGTGTACAGAACTGGGCAAAATGAACAGGGACACTGTTTCCCTGGACTACAGCTGTCCTTTTCTCAGTGAAGACACAGAGAGTTGTAGGCTCCAATCTCGAACAACTATTCATTGCTATGTCAATAAACATGTCTCCATGTGCCTCAGTTTCTCCATCTATAAAATGAGATGACTATCTTAGATGGTATTCAAGTTCTTTTAAGCTGAAATCATGTAAGTCACACCATATCCACCTTACTCTAAATTTCTGGGATCAGCTACAATACTTTGCTCATCAAAACTGCCAGTTTCCTTGGTTACCACAGAAGTGAAAGCAAAATGCCTTTTAATCTGGTGAAGTATGCCAAAGCTAAATGCTACCAAATTAACTCAGCAACAATTTACCACAGGACATGCGCATATCAGGATATCTATCAACAAGGTCATGACCTCCTACCACATGCACAAATACATACCTACACCTAATTTGTTTGTTTGTTTGTCTTTGTTTTTTGAGACAGGATTTCTCTGCGTAGCCTTGGCTGTCCTAGAACTAGCTCTGTAAACCTCAAACTGGCCTCGCAGAGATCCATCCGCCTCGGCCTCCTAAGTGCTGGCATTAAAGGTGTGTGCCGCCAGTGCCTAGCTTTATTATGCCTAATTTTTAAAGATTTTTTTTTATTATTTATTAATTTACATTTGTGTTCTGTCCCCATGTACATCTGTGTGAGGGTGTCAAATCCTCTAGAACTGGAATTACAGACAGTTGTGAATTGCCATGGTGCTGAGATTTGAATCTGGGTCCTTCAGAAGAACAGCCAGTGCTCAACTCATTATGACATATAAGGTACTCTAGGTGAACGACTCTCTCCCCCTCTGCCAAACAGCTCTGCTTCAGCCACAGACTCAAATGCCACCCTAGCATGTCCTTCTCCCACACCACAGGGCTCCCTCAGATCCCCTTCCCTACGCTGCGTGGCTCATCCTCTTTACCCTGTAAGATGTAAGTCAATTATCACTCACTTCCTTTGCGAGACATTCTGACATTTTATCCATTCATATATACCTACTAAAAAGCTTGAATTACATTTAGCTCCAGACTGGGACTATAACAATAATTAATGCTTCTCATGAAGGAGATAGGGTCCTGGTTGCCCTCTCTATCAGAGCAGCTGTGGTGGTTTAAACATAGCCTCATTTGTAGAATACTTGGTCCTTAGTTGGCAGTACTCGTTAGGAAGGATTCAGAAGAAGGTACGTCACTGCGGACAGGATTTGAGGCTTCACCACTCCATCATTCTCACTAGGCAATCTTGAGGATCCAGAAAGGAACTTTCAGCTGCTCCTGCCTTCATGCTTTAGCTCCACCATCTTGGACTCTAACCCTTTGAGACTGTAAATCCAATTCAGCACTTTCTTTTGTCACAGCAACAGAAGAGTAACTAACGTAGCAGCATGTAGCAACAAGGTACTATCTTTGAGGCAAAAGACTGGCACCTGCATTTTGGACTTTTCAGTCTTTAGAACTGTGAGAAATAATTCTTGCTGTCTGGAAACTATTCAGTCTAAGATATTTTGTTATATAGCAGTTTGAACACATTAGACACTCTTCAACTACCAAATTCTAACATCTTTCATCTGGAATCTGTGATAGCCTCTTTTTTAAAAAAAAAAAGATATTTACTTATTTATTTTATGTATATGAATGCTCTGTTTTCCTGCACACCAGAACAGAGAATCAGATTCCATTATAGATAATTGTGAGCCGCCATGTGGTTGCTGGGAATTGAACTCAGGACCTCTGTTAGAGTGGCCAGTGCTCTTAACCACTGAGCCATCTCCCCAGCCCTGTGGTAGCCTCTTAAATGTCCTCTTTGACTGACTCCAACAATCCAGTCTCCTCAAAGGAACCAACATCATTTTAAAAATGCAAATCAGTTTACCTCACTCCCATTTTCAAAATCACCCAAAATCTTCTCACTGTGCTCTCAATAAAATTCAACATGTTTGAAAGCATATACAGCGATTTACACATCTAATATACAACATATAACCCTGCCAGGCTCCCTGATAAAGCACTGTTCTGCCCTTGATAACCATGACCCGCTCATATGGGCCTTCTTTTATGGTGCAGGCCATATCTAGCTCATGCCTACCAGTTTATATTTATTCTCCCTTCACTTGAAATATATCTCCTTCTATCCTGAGGCTGCTAAGTTTTAATTACTCCACATGGTTCAATAATGCTTCTTTAGTGGCTCTCCATGGCCACCATATTTAAAGCAGCCTTTTCGTTCTAGTGACCTTTATCAAGTTACTCTACTGTTCTCAAGGCACTACCACCATCTGGGATTAACCTGTTACTTGTTCATGATCTAGTTTCCCCAATAGGAAACAAGTTCCTCAAGAGCAACTACTGGCTATCTTGTTCATTGCTGAATTACTCAAACCTAAAAAAATGCCTGAATTGTTGCTAGCCTTTTTGTGATGCATCCATGGCAGCAAGATGAACTTCACTCAAGAACAGGAGCACAAGGGTAAGCAGCTTAGACTCTACAAGGTGTGAGGTCAGTAACCACAGATCAAGTACAACTCCTAATGGCCTTATGAGGACCAACCTAATCGTAAGCGGAAGTCTGTGAAGAGGTAAAGAACTACTGAACAACTTGAATTACACATTTATACTTCTGCCAATCATCCCAGCACTCTAGAAGTTGATGGCAGAGGATCGCAGGTTCAAGGTCAATCTGAGCTACATAGTAATACCCTGCCTCAAATTTGAAGAATAGGAGCTGGAGAAGTGGCTCGGTGGATAAAGTGTGTGCTGTGTAAGCATGAGGACCTAAACTCAGATTTCCAGCATGCACATAAAAGCAGGTGCATGGCGGTGTCCACCTGTAACCCATGGACCGGGGACACAGACAAGCAGAACCTGGAGGCTCACTGGCCAGCTTGCCTAACGGAAATGGCAAGCTCTACATTTTGAAACCGTATCTCAAAATGATGATGATGATGATAAATGTGGAGATACATACACAAACACACACACTCTTTAAAATATGCAAAAAAAAAAAAAAAGCTTAATGAATGTATTAGGCAAAGGATATAAAGGCCAAAATACAAAGAAATGGAAGCACAGCTTTTATTTTTATAACTGGTTCCTGTTTGTTCTATGTCCTCGGTGCCTTTGCTTAAACTTGAATTTTTAATCTAGACTACGGTATAGTAACCTAGACTACCACAGCGTCTTCCTAATTGATTTCTTCTTTCTCCCTAAACCTGTTCCCTCCAAAAATAATTTCCACACTACTCCCAGTTTCAAGCCTTCTGACACAAACATTTGAAAATGTTCCTTCCCTGCTCTAAATTTCTAGTGTTTTCCTAACATGGTGTTCAAGAGGCCTCTCCAATCCATCCCTCACTGCTATCCCCCTACATTTAACTTAGCTCTTAACTAAACAGAACTTCTCATAGTTCCCAGAATATTCCATGCTGCTGAATACCTGAAAGACTTTATACATCTTTTCATTCTGCTGCACCACTCTTATTTATCTCACAGATTTGAATACTTATTGAACTGAAACAATTTTTTTCCCTTACAGTTGTTTTGGCTTAGTTTTTATTTGTTTGCTTTTGGGTTTTGTTTTGATTTTGGGATTTTTGGGGTTTTTGTTTTTGAGACAGGGTTTCTCTGTGTAGCCCAGAAAGACAAGTTTTTGCCACAAGTTCAAGACCAGTGAGAGTCAAGACAGCCAGGATTACATAGGGAAAACCTGTAGGTGCATGCCTTTAATCCTAGCACTCAGGAAGGTAAAGGCAGGGGGATGGTTGTAAGTTTGAGGCCAGCCTGGTCTGCAAAGGACAGTCAAGGCTACAGAGAAACCCTGTCTCAGAAAAAAACCAAACCAAACGAAAACAACAACAAAAAAGAATAGGCAGCCCCTTTTTTAAAAAAAGTATTTTATGTATATTATGAGTGCTCTGTCTACATGTTCATCTGCAAGCCAGAAGAAGGCATTGGTCCCATTATAGATGATTGTGAATCACCATGTGGTTGCCAGGACCTCTGGAAGAACAGCCAGTGCTTTTAACTGCTGAGCCATCTCTCCAGTCCGCCAGCCTTAAAAATTAATTTTAAAAAAAGGAAGGAAGGAAGGAAGGAAAAAGAGCTAAGTCAGAGGCTAGAGAAATGGCTCAGCTGGTACAGTACCTGCAATGCAAGCATGAGGAAGACCTAACTTTGATCCCCAGAACACACAGAAGCTGGGCATGGTGGTGTACCTAGAACCCCACACTTAAAAGTGAGAACAGGGTGGGTAGACACGGGCAGACCCCTACACCTCTCCAGTCATTGTAACCAGTTAACTCAGAGTTCAGTGAAAGATCCTGCCACAAAAGAACAAGGTAAAGAACAACAGAAAAGACACCCAGTGCCAACATTTGACAATCTCCCACATTCACTTACATATAGAACTGCATGTACACATGCAGAAGAATATATAAACACACACACACACCCCAGGCATCCTCTCTATTAAGTATCTTTCTTTTTTTTTCTTTTTTTTTTTTTTTGAAGGTATTAGGGATTGAACCCAAGCCATTACAAATACTAGGCAATGTAATAAATCTTTAATTACTTGAGGATCCCCATCAGCCCTCTTTTGTTACTACACGCACTTATATCATACGGCAGCAACTTGTTACCAGATCTATTTTACCCCAAAATTAGCTGTGTTGTTTCCTCATCTTTGTGTCTCCAGCACAGTATCTGGTACTAAATAGCTGAAGACTGAAAAGGTAAATAAATTTATCTAAATTCCTCAGCCTCACATTCAAAGTCAACCTTTTTGTTGGCCCCAACCTACATTATCACATGATAGGCTCCTCTCCCTACTTTACCATAACTCCTATAAATTCTCTCAGATGGTCTCTTTACCTAGTCATAATCTGTAAAGTGCTCCCAAGCAGCACCTGATATAATATACAATGAATATACAATAAAATTTGAAGACAGTGAATCTGTATTATTAGTGCACACCAAAAAAAAAAAAAAAAATCAGAATCACATGATCCCAACTCCACTCACAACTCACAACCTGCAGGGCCTGGAATAAATCACTTCTCTGCTGGTTTTAGTGAGAAGAATAATTTATTGAAATAGAATTAAAAGAGCTAATGTTTAACCATAGTGCCTGGTCCACATTTAACACTAGAAAAGTTAAATATTATTGACATCACCAGAAGAGGAGGAAGAGTAAGTGTTGTTGCAGAACACTACATAATAACTTCAGAAGACAGACTCAACCCTAAGAGAAATAAGGCATAAAATGTCATACAAGGCTTCAGAGCAATAGAAGTAATAGCAATAATCAGTTTTTCCTGATACCAACAATGAAGGCAAAGAGCCCAGTTGGTTCTTTCCCCATTTTCTCCCCAGCTGTCCAGAGCCAAAAGCCCCATGGCTATGGCCCGACATCCTCTTGGGAAAGCTACACTTTAGAGGGCTCTAATGAGTTTGTGTTTACCTACAGGTTTTCCTCTGAGGAACACAGATAACAAATGAGTTCAAGAAGGGAAAACATAAAGAAGCAAAAATAGAGATGAGAAAAGACACTAGACAGATCTTTGGTTAGCTCCCAGGAATGGCTTTTAGGTAAAACAGCCTCCGATGTACTAAGACCAGTTCTCCAGGACATTCATTCTCTGGCAGTACTTAGGCCTCTGAAAGTCAGAGATGCAAAGAAGCAGTATCTGGAAAAAGTTGTAAAAAGGAGTAAAAAGTTGAAGCTATACAGAATTTAAAATCCTGGCCAATCTAAAGGACTACAGCAGAGGTAGTCAAAGAGAGAACAGGCTGGCACTGGAGAGATGATTCAGCAGCTAAGAATCCTAGCTGCTTTTCCTAAAAGACCCAAGTTCAGTTCCCAGCACCTACATGACAGCTTACACTTGCCTGAAACTCCAGTTCCTGGAGACTCTGATGCCCTCTTCTGGCCTCTGCAGGCACTGCTTGCAAGTGGTGTACAAGACACTCACGAAGGCAAATTAGTTAAGTTTAAAAAAAGACAGAATAGGCTGACAATGATCCTAGGGATTTCATGGGTAAGACTGAGGATGTTAATTCAATAAAAATCTGAATAATAACTCTATGCCAGCTCCTATGCCAGTGTAGGTGCTGGGAATGCAAGAGATAGAAAATGATATAGTCCTGTCTCCTCACCGGCGCAATACAGTAAGTGCTGATAGAAATCTGTACTGGGCACAGTGGAGGCAAATAGTAAGTCCTCAGATTCTGTATCTATAATTCACTGGTAAGGAGCAAAGTGATATTAAAATAAAGTCGAAATGCTTCATAAGCAGTTTATATTAAGTACTGACAAAAACCCTGGTATCAGGATACACGCCTGTAATCTCAGTACTTGGGAGACTAGCCTGAGCCATCCAATAAGTCCAAGGACAGCCCTCGTTGGACAGGGAAACCCTGTATCAAGGAAAGAAAAAAAGAAAAAAAAAGAAAGAAAGAAAGAAAGAAAGAAAGAAAGAAAGAAAGAAAGAAAGAAAGAAAGGAAGGAAGGAAGGAAGGAAGGAAGAAAGAAAATAAAAGAAAAAGTGCCAAGTATGGTAACACATGCCTTATCCTGCACATGGGAGGCAGAGGCTGGTGGATCTCTGTAAGGTCAAGGTCAGCCTGGTCTACAAAGAGAGTCCAGGACAGCCAGGCCTGTTACACTGAGAAACCAAAAAAGAAAAAAAAAAAAGGCAAGCATAAGAGTAAGCCATGCACTGTGGTTCATACCTATAATCCCAACAGACTAAAAAAAGGAATTTGAAGCCAGTGTAGGCTATGCAGCAAGAGCCTCTCTCAGAGAACAAGATAAAAACCTCAACAACAGAAAGCAAGAGTAAGCTGTGCATTGTTATAAACCCATAGAAACATACCAGGATATCTGCCAGAGTAAGATTGAGGACTAAAGTCAAAGGTCCTAGAATGGGGAAATATACATAAACCTTTTTGTTTACTCCTTCACAATCATGAGTCTTCTCCTCCCAATATTGGTTAGTGTACATTATTGAGAATAATTATGACTTCACTCTTTCTGACAGCCACTAAGTATGTATTAAGTCCTTGAAAGAACATGCAGAAAATACAAAGTAAAACACTGGGATTCAGAACTTTTCATTTCAAAGCTACAAGATATCTCAAAGGTCACAGAGCCCATAAAGGCTAAGGTACAGAAAGGTTGAAATCTAAGCTCATTTAGCCATTTATTGAACCCTATGCCAGATACCAAATAGGACTTTCAAGGAGAAACTGACGAAAAGCACAACCACCGAAAAGTCAGCTGTGGAAATGAGCTCCATATTGACACTGCGGGAACCCTGGAAGTACAGGGCAGGAAGTAGACTGCACTCATACTGCCCAGAGGAGTTCAGGGCACAGACGCTGCAGTGGCCTGAGCTCTGAAGACCAGCTCTGTCATTTACCTGTGTGCCTGATGCCAGGTTACTCTCTTAAACTATCTATGCCTTGGTTTCCAAATCTATAAAATAGAGATAATAATAACACACCTATCCTGTAAAGCTGAGGTATTAGAAAATGTTTAAAATATTTGGCCCAGAGAAAGTTCTCTGTATTCTTTTGCTTTCAGCATCTTCCCTTGGGGCTCTTTCTGCTGTGCTTGAACTTCAGAATCCTCCTTTATAGAGTTTTAGAGTTTTCTACCCATCTGTATCAGCTGGCTATTTATGAATAAAACACATCTCTTCTTACTCTAAAATCTGGGTCTGCTGCTTACTCCTCTTTTGGGTTTCTTATTCATTTCACATGCACAAGATATTCCATGGCCGGGTGGTGGGGGGACACGCCTTTCATCCCAGCAGAGGCAGGCGGCTCTCTGAGTTTGAGGCCAGCCTGGTCTACAGAGTAAGTTCCAGGAGAGCCAAGGCTACACAGAGAAACCTTGTCTTGAAAAACCAAACAAACAAACAAACAAAAAAAGAAATTCTGAAGACAGCTAGACATCCAAGATTAAACTTAAGTCACACATGCCTCAATTCCTCCATAAAATCTAACTTGGACCAAGAATCCCCAGAGAAACAGATCCCTGGAAACAAGGCACACTTATCAAATGTCTACAGGGAGAGACCCACAGGAGGAAAACAAAAACAAAATAGCAACCCCTACTTTAAAAAAGCAAGAGAAAAGAATCATTTCAGACTGGGTTTGTGGATTTTACCAAAGTCGCTGGGAAGAGCAGCTATGATGTGGCCACTTCCTCATCAACTACACCTACTCCACAGTCACTGCAACTGTGACATGTTCTTCCTTATCAGTCTTTAAACCCGCCCTAGACTATCAACTGCTTGTAGACATTATCATATTTCATCCATTCTATCACGAGGCACAGAAGAGTGACTAGCACAGAAATCTGATGGATAAGCTGAGCATGGTGACATCTGTTATCCCAGCATTCAGAGGCAGAGGTCAAAGTTCAAGTTCAGTTTAGTCTACATGTCAAGTTTAATGCATCCAGGGCTTCATACCAAGATCCTGTCTCAAAAAGCCAAAAAGATTTGATGAGTAAATTGATAAAGTAAAGAGCAAACGTAGGAGCAGGACTAAAAGCAGGGCGACGCTGCATATGGCACAGTACATGCCTGTAATCTCAGCACCCCAGAAGCTGAGGAAGAAGGTTCCAGGGCAGTATGCAGTACATAGAGGGGCCTGTCTTAATAACACAAAAAGAAACAAAGACGGGGGTAAAGTCTCCAGGATAATTCATAAAGTCCTAGCAGCCAAGAAAGCCTTGGCTAGACCCCTACAGGACAGGTTAGACCTAGAAAGGTTTTCAGTATGTAAGAGCACCAAAAGTTCAAGATCATCCTCAGGCAAATAGTGAGTTTGGGGCCAGCCTGGTCTACCTGAGAGTCTGTTTCAAGATAGATAGACAGACAGACAAAAAGATAGAAAATAGGGCCCAGCACATGTAAAATTATTCACTTGCAGCAATAACCATACTTTATGAGCAAGAATTTGACAAGATCAAGTTATCTATAAGTCAAAGGACTTATATATGAAAAACAACAACACTCTTTTGGTTAACCTTCACTTTGATTCTCTCAGCAAAGAAACAATGCTTTGAGGTCTTGCTTCAAGTATTTAAAAGGGGCAGTTTGCCAGGCATGATGTGCATGCTTGTAATCCTAGCTGCCTGGGAACTGAGACAAGAGGCTCCTGAGTTCAAGGCCAGCCTGGGAAACCTATCAAGACCTTGTCTCAAAAGAAAATTTAAAAATAGGGCTAGTGTTGCAAAGATAGCTCAGTGGTTAAGAGCACATATTGCTCTTGCATAGGACCGGAACCCATGCTGGTAGTTTACAATTCTCTATTACTCCAGCTCTAAGGAATCTGAAGCCCTTTTCTGGACCCCACAAATACCAGCACTTATATGCATGCACACATACACATAAATTAAAATCAATCCTTTTTAAAGAAAAGATAAAGTGGCATTAGTATAGCATCTAAACTCAGAGGGCTATTGTAAGTAATAAATGAGATAATAAAGGTAGAGAACTTTAAATGGCAACAGACTTAAAGACTTGATAGCAGTGTCCATTTCTGCCAGTAGTTCTACCCTAAGCCCATCTTTCTACCCTCCTCTCCAAGGCAGAAGAGGCTATAAGCAATGCCTAAACTGCTTCTCAGCTTCTACAGAAAGTAATAATAAAGGCAGACAAAAAGGTCAAACTGCTCTTCCAGACTATGTGTGTACTAATGACATCTGATTTTGGAAAATACAGGCATAATATTCTGAAGGAAGAATCACAGCTTGTGCCTCCTTTCCAGGGCAGAAAACGGCATCCCATCTTAACCAGGCTCCTCATTATTTTTTTCCAAACTGGACTCCAGAGGAAGGTGTAAGGTCTGTCAGTCACACAGGAAACGCAACATGAAAGCAACTCTGATCTACAGGAAACTCACAGCCTTTTTTTTTTTTTTTTTTTTTTTTTTTTGTAGGTTCAACCTTTAGTTTTTGAGCTCACTTCCATCTCCATCGTGACATCCCCTAATCAGCTTGTGCCTTCCTTGTCACATACTTTCATTCCAAAACTTAAGTAGTAGCTTTGTAGTAGTCTATCTGCACATCTACACACTGGACTGTAAACTGGTAAAGACCCTGTCTTACTCACCTTTGACTTCCCAAGGCATGACACACAGTAAGTCCCCGCAGTTACATATTAATGATGTGTAGGTCACCTTGTCATTCACTAGCGAAAGCTTGAGCACAAACAGCAGGAATGATGTCAGTAAGAAGACACACAGGCTGAGGCCTGTCCGTTCAGACCTCCTTCCTCCTGGAGTGTCAAGATAACATCCTGCTTCTCAAGTTACTTTCTTAAACCAGAAGGAAAAGGATAGAAGCGATTCACAAAGATTTTCCTGACAACAAGGACATATTCTTTCTTGGAAATAACAAGCAGCGAGGGTTCTGGGACAGATGCTAATGGTTGACCTCAGACCTAACACTGAAATATGTATCATCTTCCTAGTAGTACTTAAATCCTTAAAGCACTAAAAAAAAAAAAAAAAAAGTCAAAAATTAGCCAGGCATGAGTGGTACACACATGTAATTCCAGCACTCACGAGAGAGAGGGAGAGAGGGAGAGTTCAGGGACATCATGGGGCACATATCAAGAGCCTGTCTTTAAAAAGTTAAGACATAAGAAACTATCTCACTGAAGAGCCATGACCAACAAACCATGAATTTTAATTTCAGTACACTAGTTACAATTTTAAGGTGCTTTCAAAATACCTCAGTTACTAGCTGCCAACTGTGAACACAGAAACCTAAAACTAGACGGAGCCTGGGAGTTATTTGTACAACCACTTCACCTTTCCAACCAAGGAAAGGTGAAGCTTTAGTCAAATAGCTTTAGTCGCCAGCAGCTGCAGGTAAGAACGAGGCCACCTGTTACCTATTAGTCTTGTGCTTTCCTCTTATCAATTCCACCCAGAAGGGGAAAATAAAAACAAATTATCCTCATACCATACCAAGTAACTATCAATTCTTCCTGAACCTACTCCCCGAGACTCTTCACCAAGCTATCCCATACCAAACCCAGAGCAAGAGCCCTCAAAAACCCTGACTCTCCAGAGCCTAAGACACTACTTCCCTCCCTGACAATCACCACCCTCCCTCCTGTGTTATCTCTATCCATATGCGATCACACCACAAAACAACTCTCAAGTATCACTGAGCATTTGGCCTCAGATTGCCCCTTATCTTTCTCACCTTCACTCTTTCAAAACCCTGTTCTTTCATTCCTTTCAAGCCCAAGAAACCCTAGTAATTCAATATCTCAACTGTTAAATGGCTATTAGATAAAGGGTTTACACCTTTTCAAGTTCACCTTGAAGGAACCCGTGAGAGACGGGGAGAGAGGATGAAAGAGAACGAGAATGAACATGAAGTAGAAAATCCTTCAACAACTGGAAAACTCTCCGTAGCCCTCGTCCCAGAACCACCACCATACTTACAAGGCCATGCCTCTTAACCCATGACTACACAGGGGAAAGTATTGTGTTCCAAGCAGTTAGCACAGGAATTGTTACAGAAGTGACAATGTCTGTTCAGTGAGCAAACGTACTGGTTCTGTTACACAATTATTCATTCATTCATTCATTCACAATTATTCATTCATTCGTTGACCAAAACTTTACTGAGCATGCGGTATGCACAAACCCTAGAATACAAGAATAAAATGGTCCCTACCTAAAAATAGTTTAAAGCTGTAATACTAGCATAACAGCATTGTTTCCCGGTCTGCGTCCCCAACTTCCACGTCAAGCTCGCAGTCCTTCCCCACGCTGAAAGCCTCGGCCTTCCCTCACGGAAGTCCACGCCCCTGCCATTAATGCTACCTCTCAGCTAGCCCCTGAGCCCTACCTACCTTGGACCTGTATCTAATAATCTCAAAATCTTTAACGTCCCCATCCCTCCGGCCTCTGCCCTGCCCTCCACCACCACCCTGAAAGCTACTGCCAATCTACTGCACCAGGAATGTCTCGGGGTCCCCGAGCCTGAAGCCCCAGATTTCCCCCACGGAAAGCCAGCCTCCCGGTCAGCTCCCTTTCCTCAGGACCTTCCCCGTCTCTCCTAGGACCTCGGCCCCCCTCCCTCCCTCGCTCTCCTTCCACTTTCAAGCTGCCTGTCCTCTCTCGTCTCTCCATCCCGCTTACCTCATCCAGCTCCCTTTCCGCAACAGCACCTCCTCCAACCTCCACCTCCACCACTGCCGCCATCTTCGCGGCCGGCCCCCACCCGGGCTGCCCGCGAGCCAGCTGCTTCCGCCGCTCAGGCGCTCGTAGCCAATCGGAGGCGGGGACTGGGCGGAGCGGCAGACAGGCAGATAGATGCCCGCGGGGAGCCGGGAGAGCGTCTACCTGCTCTTTCGGCGTTAAGGAGGGACGACCCTCGAGGACTGCCAAGCTTCAGCAGGAAAGCGCTTTCGGAGAACGAAAACTCGCTCTTGTGCTATTTTGGCGTAAATTTCCCACCAGTCCTCACTGTGGAGAGGAAAAGGGAGAGTCCCCGAATGCGCAAATTTCGCCACACTCCCTAGCTTAGGCTACGGGTAGAGACGCGTGTGCACCGAGAACTACATTTCCCATGCTGCACCGAGGCCAACCCGGAAGTGTAAATTACACTTTGTACGGGAGGACAGTGGAGAATAAAAATATACATAAAAACTCAGGCACACTGCGTTTGTTTGTTTGTTTTGTGGGTTTTGGGGTTTTGTTTTTTTTAGATGTATTATCTGCTGTTTTGCCTGGGTGGAAGTCACCATTTCAGAAATAGCGGCTTCTTTAGGACCCAGAACGCATTCCTGAGCCTCAGGGTGGCACCGGGGCCAGGAGGCGGAGACCTCGGGACTGAATTGGCGGGAGAATAAGATTGGAACCCCGTGGCTGAGGCTGCCTCGACTTCTTAAAAGTTCACGGACGCGGGTGAGAGGCATTGAGGTTTGTCGATTGGAGAGGAGTCGCTGAAAGGGAGGAGGGTGGCCAACAAGAAAATGAGCAGAGCAACCCGTTCCGTGGTCCGAAGCCTCGGACGGAGAGCTGAAGAACCTGAAGGGACCCCCAAGAGCTGCAGATAATTTAGCTAATCGTCTATGTGTTTCTTCCTCTGACGTTAGATATGTAAGAACGAGTTAAACAAAAATCCCGCTCTCCAGGAGCTCACAGTCTTTCCAAAAGATAACTATATAGTTGTTACATGAAAAGGACTTTGTTAAATACCAAGCGAGAATTGGCAGGATGGAGCTGTTACTTTGAAGTGGTTACGGTCTTTCTCTCTCTCTCTCTCTCTCTCTCTCTCTCTCTCTCTCTCTGTGTGTGTGTGTGTGTGTGTGTGTGTGTAAGAGAGAGAGAGACAGAGATTGATACTGAGATTTGAACATCAAAATAAACAGGTTATAAAGAGAGCAAGTATTTCAAGTAGGAGCAATAACATGAGGAGATAGGAACAAAACCTGAGTGATGACTAGATTAGAAAGCCATTATGGCCAAGAATGTATTAGGATTCATGGACTCATATATTCAGGTAAGAAACGTAAGTAGAGTATTTAAAGAGAGAGTCAGGTCTGATGGTATATACTACTCTTGAGGCTGAGGCGAAACTATTTGATCCTAGGAGTCCAAGACAACCGTGGCATAAGCATGATGGCCCCTGCCTGAGACCCCAACATCTCGGAGGCAGAGGTATCTGGAGTTTAGAGTGGGCCGAACAGCATAGTAAGTCCTTCATCTCAAAAACAGTTTCTTAAGGGCCAGCAAGATGGCTCAGTGTGGGGCTGGAGAGGTGGCTCAAAGATTAAGGAGACCCACCTGACAGTTCACAATTGTTTGTAACTCCAGTTCCAGGAGATCTGACACCCTCTCTGGCTTCAATCTGCAAGACTCACATGATGCAAGGAGAAAATCTGACTTGTGCAAGTATATACCCATCTACCACACACAAAATAAATAAATGTGAAAATATGAAAGTATTAGCCAGCTTGGGTTACATAACAGATACAAGGTCAGCCAGTGCTATGTAGCAAGATCCTACCTCAATAAGTAAATAAATAAATCATTTGAGAGACCCTCACCTAAAGACATTCAGATATCTTTTGTTTTGGTTTGGGTTTTTTCAGGACAGATTTTTTTTCTACATAGTGCAGGCTGTCCTGGAACTCACTTTGTAGACCAGGCTGGCCTCAAACTCAAATCTGCCTGCCTCTGCCTCCCAAGCGCTGTGATTAAAGGCGTGCCACCATCACACCTGGCTGACAGATATCTTTAAGACATTTGTTACTGGGGCTGGAGAGATGGCTCAGAGATTAAGGGTGCTAATGCTGGGTGCTCTTGAGAGGTCCTGAGTTTAATTCCCAGTCAACCACATGGTGGCTTACAACTATCTGTAGTGAGATCTACTTCCCTCTTCTGGCGAGCAGGCATACATGCGAGCAGAACGTTGAGTATTTAATAAGTAAATTTAAAAAAAAATTGTTACCAAAGGATTATTGAACCTGAATGATGAACCCATAAGAGTTCGTTTGCTTTCTTAAATTTTGCACATGTTTACATTTTCAGCCTGGACCACATGTCGTGGTGCATGCCTTTAACCCCTGCACTTGATAGGCAGGGACAGGCAGATCTTGTCAGTCGAGATACGAGCTTGGTTTACAAAGTGAATTCCAGGACAGCCAGGGCTGCTATACAGAAAAACCATGTCTCAAAAAGCCTAAAATTTTAGTCTGGGCAGATGGCCTAGTAAGTAAAATATTTGCTGTGCATTTGGAGTTAAGATCCCCAATACCTACATAAAAATACCAGGAGGCTGTTTGTAGTGGTGAAAGCCTTTAATCCCATTACCCAGGAGGCAGATTCCAGTCTGGTCTACATAGCAAGTTCTAGGCTAGCCAAGACGGAGACCCTGTCTCAAAAAAATAAAAAGACTGGGTAATGGTGTCACATGCCTTAAATTCCAGCACTCAAGAGGCAGAGGGAGGTGGATCTCTGTGAGTTTGAGGCGAACCTGGTCTACAGAGGGAGTTCGAAAATAGCCAAGGCTACACAGAGAAACCCTGTCTCCAAAAAAAACAAAAAGAAAAAACAACAAACCAGGAGTAGCAGCTGGTGCCTGTTAATCTCAACCCTGGGAAGTAGAGACAGGAGGATTCTGGGGACGTACTGGCAAACCCTGCTAGCCAGTCTTCGAGGTAGGTTAAGTGAGAGTCAAGAGCTCCTGTCTCAAGGAAAGGAGAGGACGATAACAGGTGACATTGATCACTGTCTGGGGAGCACATCCGAATGCCCTCATAAAAACTTTCTGAGCTATGGATGGTGGCTCACACTTATAATCACAGCACTCGGGATGGAAGCAGAATTGCCAGGTTTTCAAGATCAGCCTGAGCCACAAAGGAAGTTCTGTACTTACCTGGGCTACAGAGTGGGACTGTCTCAAAAAGAAAAAAAAAAAAAGCAAACCACACAAACAAAAAAAGTCCACTACACTACCCAGATAAAACTTTGTATATATTTTTTACTCTTTTTAATTTTTGTTCTGTGTGTATTGGTGTGAGGGTGTTAGCTGCCCTGAAAACGGTGTTGCAGCCTGTGAACTGCCATGTGGGTGTTGGGAATTGAACCAGGTCCTCTGGAAGGACAACCAGTGCGCTTAATCACTACGCCATCTTCCCAGGACCCCAAAATTTGTATTTATTTCTAGATAGGTTCTTGCTATGTTGCCCAGGCTGGCCTCAAACTTTTATTTTATTTTATTTTATTATTTTCTTTTGAGACAGGGTTTCTCTGTAGCCTTGGCTACCCTGGACTCACCCAGGCTGGTCTTGCCCCTGAGTGCTGGGATGAGAAGTGTGTGTCATTGCACCCAGCTCTGGCCTCATACTCTTCAACCTCACTCTCCTTCATAGTTGGGATAATAAGTGGAAGACACTACACCTGGCTCCTGTGAGCTTTTTAAAGACAAAAGAAGTTAGAAAACCAATGCTGATCCATCTCATGGCCCCAAAATACTTTATTTTAAATCAGGGTCTGGCTCTGTACCCCAGGCTAGCCTTAAACCTAATTATCACAGACTAGCCTTAAAGTCTGTGTTCTCTTGCTCTAGCCCCCCAAATGCGGAGGTCATAGGCATGGAACACCACACTAAGCTTGGGGAGATGGAGTGCTAATTTAGTAAGATGAATTGAGCCGCCAAGGCAGAATTATATAATGTATTTACTGTACATTTACTGCCCATCCTTATTGTGTCCTAGGGACATAGAGATGAATTGACACCATTCATGTTCTTGGAAGCCCACCTAACTATAAATTCAACATTAGTATAATAATTGTTTTTAATTTGCTGCTTTGTTTTCTTGAGGCTGTCTCACAGTTGGGAGGGGGACGTCTCTAGGTGATTTGTTCCCTGCAGGCTGCTGGTGGCCCTGAGAAGTGAGCCAACTGTAAGAATTCTTATTATCAAAGAACAAGAATGAGCCCCGTGGTGGTGGCACACACCTTTAATCCCAGCCTTTGGAAGGCTGAGGCAGATGGATCTTTGAATTTGAGACCAGCCTTGTCTAAAGTGAGTTCCAGGATAGCCAGGGCTATACAGAGAAACCCTGTCTTGAAAAAAAAAAAAGAGTAGCTTATGTTAACTTTTGTTATTTTTCTTTTCTCAGGAGTAATGTGAGGATTCTTGTTCTCTCAAAAGCTACCAAGAGCAAAACATAGGCAGTGTCTCTGCGGTCACAGAAGATAGCCTAGGAGGAAGCATATCTGTCTGGCACTTAAAGAAGCTTGATGGCGCCTGTGAAGATCAGCCATGTGGTGTCATTTTCCTCTCAGGTATGTTAGTCACAGGCCATGATTGCTATCATCTTGATAATTAAAAGGAGTGGATAGAGCCGTGGATTATCATCTTGATAATTAAAAGGAGTGGATAGAGCAGTGATGCACGCCTGTGATCCCAGCACTCCGGAGGCGGAGGAAGGCTGATCTCTGTGAGTTCCAGGCCAGCCTGGTCTACAAAAGTGAGTCCGGACAGCCAAGGCTATACAGAGAAACCTGTCTCCAAAAGCAAAACACAAAAAAAAGGAGTGGATTAGTGTAGGAAACTTGTTCACACTGTGTAGACAGCTGACAAAGCCCCGCCTGTCTATCCCAGAGTCCTGGAGGAGCAATTTGGTTATTCTGCCATTGAAATTAATCAAGGGTACTCACGGCTATACTTGACCTATGAGGATGTAGAACTCTCTAAAAGTTCTACATTTCCCACCTTGAGCTAGATACCAGACTCTGGGCCCAGTGCCAATCTATCATGGGGTATATTAAGGATTTACTGCATCCATTTAGCCCTTCTGTTTCCTTTTCATTACACTGATCTTTTTTTTGCCATTGACATGTAGGTGGCTAAGTCTATTGCACAACAGTATTATTGGCATGGCGGAATATATTAGCTTCCCTGGTTACCAGGCCCTAATGGCAATATTACTACATGGTGATTGTAACAGTCAAACACATCCCCACACAGGGCTGGAAAGATGGCTTAGTGGTTAAAAGCACTTGTCTTGCAGAAAACTAGTTTCAGTTCTTAGCCCCTGTGTGGTAGCTCACAACCATCATTAATCCCAGTTCTAGGGGATTGATCTATGTGGTACACATACATGTATCCTGGCAAAACAGTCATGCACATCAGAGAAAATAAATAATTTTTTTAAAATCCCCACATATTTCAGAGAGCACCCCTTAGATGGTACTTAGGAATTACCTATATAAACCCACAAAATTAAATAAAGATTATCTTCACCCTTCTTACCTGCAGGTCAGCTTGAACTGTCATCATTGTCCTTCTCCCTCTTTTTCTTATTTTGTTTTTGAGACAAAGTCTCACTATATATCCTTGCATTGTCTAGAACTCCTTATGTAGACCAGGCTAGCCTCAAACTCTCACAGATGCACCTGCCTTTGCTCCTGAGTATTGTTTGCTTTTGAAGTTTTAGGGGATTATGGTTTGTTTTGTTTTTGTTTTGTTTGTTTGTTTGTTTGTTTGTTTGTTTTTTAAGAGAAGGTCTTGCCATATAGCTCAGGCTGGCCTTGAACTCACTGTGTATCCCAGTGAGTTAGCGTCAGATGCTTAAATTATCCTGCTACAGCCACCTGGGCACTAGAATTATAGGCATGTACCACCATACCCACCTTCAAATGTTTTGTCATAGAGTCTTAGAGAATATTAGCAGTCTTCTAAGTTCATGGTCTCTGTAGAGACTGTTCTAGAAGCTGAAGAAAAGGATGAAGGTATGTCTTTAGCCTCTCTCCCCAACCCATAGTCTACCTAGAGATTTATTTTATGAGAAAAATATTTATACACATGAAATTGCAATTAAGAGAAAGATTTTATTGCTGAAACAAACAAACAAACCAACCGAAAAAAGAAAGGAAGGAAGGAAGGAAGGAAGGAGAAAGAAAGAAAGAAAGAAAGAAAGAAAGAAAGAAAGAAAGAAAGAAAGAAAGAAAGAAAATACAATCTCTTGCTTGGTATAGCAGTGCGTATCTGTAATTCCAGCTCTCAGGAGTAGTTTATGTTTGAGGCCAGCCTGGGCTACGTAAAAAAAACCTTATTTCATAGAATTATTTTAAAGATAAATAAATGTCTGTGTAAAGGTCTTATGAATAAAGAACTATTAATATAGTGTAGTGTTAAAAGGCTATATTTTTTAGAAACCTGGGGTTCTGTTTTGTTTGGTTATTTAGCCTAAGGTCTTAGGTCAGTTTTGAAGTGCCTCCCCCCCCCCCCGCCTCCATTGCTTCAGTTTATTTATCTAACTAAGCAGAAGTAACAGTAAGAACTAAAGAATCCTTAGGAGGATTACATGAGGTGGTCTGATGAGTGAGTTAGAGGTGACTGATACCTACACGGAATGAGCTCCCAGCTCTCTGAGCTCCTGGGCACCCCCCCGGTGCCCTTCTGTCATGTTGAGGGGCCTCCTCAGCAGGTTTGGAATTATAGACATCCCTTTTCTTTAGCTGTCCTTTTTTTCCCTGTGTGCTCAGAAATCTTCCTGATGTTTCTCTTCTTCTCTCTGATGTAGGATCCCAAACATCCTGTGGAGAACTTGCTGAACCCAGACAGTCATAGGGGACCTTGGCTCAGCTGTCCTCAGGACAAGAGTGGGCAACTGAAAGTGGAGCTTCAGCTGGAGAAGGCAGTGCCCATAAGCTATATCGATGTCGGTGAGTGGATTTCCAGGGCCTCTGGGACTCCGAGGGAAGAACACAGGGGTGCGATGGTGATGACTCTAACCACTCCCCTTCAGTGCCTCAGTTCATTCTGGCTGAGGGGCCTTCTGGAACAAGCCCGCTAGATGTGAAGGGAAGATTTGGTCTGGTGGAGAACTCCAGGGTCTTCATTCATAGAGAATTCGGTGGAACCGAGGCCACTCCTCGGTTGTTAAAGTCTGTGCCTAGTACATGAGGACTTGAGTTTGACTCCCCAGAGCCCACATTTAAAGCTAGGCATGGGGTAGGGAGATTGCTTAGTAGGAGAAGCACTTGCCATACAAGTATAAGGATCTGAGTTTAAATTCCCAGAATCCATATAAGAACCAGATGGGGCAAGCTGGTGTGTCTAGCACAGCAGTGAACAACAAAGACAAGCTGCCTCAGACAAGACAAAGTGAAGAGAGCCAGGCCTGAAGTTATCCCCTGACCTCCACACACACCCAAACTCCCACACACACACATAAGGCCAACTGTGGTGGCCTACTTTCTGTAATCCCAGCACTTGGGCGGTAGAAATAAACTTCTGCCTGGATATCACTGATGTGCTTGCATAGTTCTGTGCCAGCTTGACACAAGCTAAAGTTGACTGAGAGGAGGGATCCTCAATTACGAGGATGCCCCCTGTTCAAGACGAGCCTGCTCTACAGAATTAGTTTCAGGACAGCCAGGGCTACACAGAGAAACCCTGCCTAAAGAAAAGAAAAGAAAGAGAGCAGGCTGAATAAGCCATGTGGAGCAAGCTAGTCATTAGCATCATGGCCTCTGCATCAGCTCCTGCCTCCAGGTTCCTGTCCTGTTTGAGTTCCTGTCCAGACTTCCTTCAAAGATGGACCACAGTGTGAAAGTTTTCTTCCCAACTCTGCTTTGGCCATGCTATTGTATCACAGCAGTAGTGACCCTAGCTAGGAAAACTGGCCTCCTTGATGAGCTTCAGGTCAGTGAAAGACTCCGTCTTAAAAAGACAAGGTGGTTGTGCTGGAGAGCTGGCTCAGTGGTTAAGAGCAGTGGCTGCTCTTCCAAAGGACATAGGTTCAGTTCCCAGCAGCCACGTGGTGGCTCACAAACATCTGTAACTTCAGTTCCAGGAGATCTGACTCGCTCTTCTGGTTTCTGAGGACACAGGCACACAAATGGTGAAACAGACATACATGTAGGCAAAACATCTAAACACATATAATAAAATAATTTAAAAAAAGACAAGGTGGACAGCACCTTAGGAGCAACGGAATTGCCCTCTTGCCTCCATGCGCCGGCAGCACGCATGCATGTCCACGCATTCTAACGAGAACACAATGTGAATAGTGCTTTATGCTGTGAACTCCCTTGCTTCAGTGTGGATGGTCTGGATAAAGCCAGGGCATTGGCCTAACAATACAAAGCAACAGATAGAATCCTTGTACACCTCTAAAGACACTGAAAAGAAGACTGCAGAGGAGTTTATAGATTACAAAAGTTGACGCTGGGTACTGGTGCATCCCTTTAATCCAGGCACTTGGGAGACTGAAGCAGGCACATAGATCTCAGTGAGTTTGAGGCCGTCCTGGACCACATAAGTAAGCTCCAGCCCAACTAAGGCTACATAGTAAGACTCTGTCTCAAAAACAAACCAACAAGAAGTTGGCCTTAGAATTCTCTAGTCAAAAAAAATGGTTGGAGACCACTGTCTTGCCTTTCTCAGGACAGAAAGATGTTTGGTTCCCTAACAGTGCCTTCCAGGGTGGGTTTCAGGCTGAGATGGCCATGGTGAGCCTTCACCGTCATTTAGAGGACTGGGGTTTCAGTCCATTCCGGTTGGTGGCTCCCTGTGTGACCCCACGTGTTGCCAGCACTTTCTGGCTTCTGACTGGCTCTCCAGTGGAGTGTCCCCTCCCCCGCCCGCGCCCCCGCCCCCCAATAGCTTCATCAGTCCTTCTCATCCTTACCCTCTCTCCTTTTTGTCCCCAGGGAACTGTGGCTGTGCTTTCGTACAGATTGATGTGGGTCGTTCTTCCTGGCCCCTGGACAGACCTTTCGTCACCCTTCTCCCTGCAACCATGTTGATGTCCCTCACTGATTCAAAGGCGGGGAAGAACCGCTCAGGGGTCCGGATGTTTAAAGATGGTAAAGAGGCAAAAGCGGATGTGGGGACAGGAAGGACAGGTGCAATGTACAGACAGGTCTAAGTGCTGCCAGGTGCAGATTATGGGAGGGAGCCTGTGCAAGGCTTAGGTACAGCTGGCAAGGGAACAGGGTGAGCCGATGCTTGCGTGTGAGTTCTGCCTGGTGAGAATGTTGGGGGTTTATATTTACCTGTTGGTGTCTAATACATTATTGTGTTTTAGGGTTTTGATTGTTGAGACAGTCTTAGTGTACAACCCAGACTAGCCTTAACCGCTTCCTGCCTTTGCCTCCCAAGTGCTAGAACTGCAGGCATATACCACCCCACCAGTGATTGACAGGATTTTATTGGGCTCAATATGTTTACTTTCTAGCACAACAAAAAGGAGGGAAAAGTATAGCATAGATTTTTGTATAGGGTAAAGCTGTGCGCTGGCTATATTTATTTAATATGTAGTTTCGTGAATTCTGCTTATGCAAATCTGTGTTCACTGGGCACCGTAACAGATGCGTAAGGTTTGATTGCTGGACTCTAGGGAATTGCAGTCTGTCTCTCTGTTTCAATTGGAGGGTTTTGTCTTGTTCTAGAGGAAGAGGGAGATTTTTGGAGGTTTTGTAGGTATATGGGATGGTATACCAACGAGATAGTGTTAGGAATCAAAGCTGGGAGGTTTGTGGTACTGGGGTTTGGGACTGAAGGCTGCATAGTAGCAGTGCGAGGGAGGCTGTGGCCTCGTGCTCAGGCAGATGGAGACTGGTGTGGGACTGCGATGGAAGGGTGGTTAGAAGACAAGGAACTGGGCTGAAAGGGCCCTGCCTCGCCTGTTTTTCTAACCTTTCCCTGAGCAGCAAAGCCTAAAGGGACTTGTACTGGTGATACCATTCTTCCACCTCTTGGCATTTCCTGTATGTAGCTTAGCCTTGGCCTGTCTTTCCTTTCTTCAGATTGGACTTTTTTCCTTCCTGCTTTCTGGCTAATAACTATTCGTGCAACGCATTTTCTTCTCTGTTTTCAAGCCCATGTGCACATGCGCGCGCGCACACACACACACACATGCACACACACACTCCCTCTCTCTCTTCTCCTCCCCTTCCCTTACCCTCTCTCCAGGGTCTCATGTGGCTGCTTTGCAACCAAGGCCAGCCTTAAGCTCCTGATCCCCTTGCCTCTCCCTTCCACGTGTTGAGGTTATAACTATGTACATCCATGCCCAGCTCTTTTTTCTTTCTCTCCTCTTTAAATATTTATTTTTATTTTTTAATTTATGTATATGTGGGAGGGATGTGTGTATGTACTTGTGCCTGAGGAGGCCAGAAGAGGGTATGGGGTCCCCTGGAACTGGAGTTCCAGGCAGTTGTAAACCACCTGACATGGTGTAGGAGCTAAACTCTGGCCCTCTGCAAGAACAACAAGGGGCCAGAACTGCTGAGCCGTCTCTCCAGCCCCTCCTTTGTCTCTTTTTTCCTGGAGATGATTTCCTGACTCCAGCCTCAGGAGAATCATGGGATCGACTTCGATTGACCTGCTCACAACCGTTCACACGTCATCAGTCCTTTGGCCTGGCCTTCCTACGAGTGCGTTCCTCTCTGGACTCTTTGGCTGACCCTGTGATGGATCCCTCAGCCCCTGGGAGCTCTGGGCTGAGCCAGGTATGCTCAGTGTTGGAGAAAGGCTTATTTTCTCTAACTTTTTAGTTCCTTCCCTCCCTGCCTCCTCTCCCCCATCTCCCTCCATGTGCCCATGTTTCTCTCACTATGTTTTCTCTATTCTCTATCCCCTGCTCTTCTCCCCTCTCTCTCAGATAGCCCTGGCCAGGTCCAGTCTGCTAAGAGAGAGAAAAGCCAAAGAAAGAGAAGCCTGTGAGCCAGAGGGAGTTTAGGCTAGGGGAAGAGATTAGAAGGGCAGGACTGTGAAGTCTTTAACTGGTACTCCTGATACCAGGGGAACATGAAGGCCAGCAGGAACTTTGTTATGCTAATGGGCACCTCAGCTAGCCATTTGTCCCTTCTGCCAGCAATGAGGGCAGTAACTCCTTTTGGAGAGAAGCCAGGAGAACTGGCTTCACAAGTTCCTGAGTGATGCTGACTTTTACCTAACCACCAGAATCCTCCTGTAGCCCTAGCTGAGCCCACTTCTGGATATCTGGACTGCCTTCTGCAGTTTGGGGAATTGGAGTCTCCTTTAGACCTAACACCCTGGTCTTGTGGAATAAGACCTTTCTTTTATATAGCAGAGATGTGAGTGAGCCTTGAATACAGTCCACACAAAGCTGTTGGACCATTTGTTCTTTAGCTAATTGAACTTGTTTTTGGATCTCAACTTAACTGCATACGTTATTTCTGGGTTTGCAGAGAACTGTCACTTTCAGCACTTGAAAGCCCCAAGGCAACCCCTCTGACATTGTTTTCTGCCCCTTAGATATGCCCCTGGCCACATCATTTCATCTGAGCACTTGAGAGGCAGAGGCAGGTGAATCTCTCATGAGTTTTGTTTTTGTTACCTCCTGAGTGCTGAGAGGTGTGTGCCGCCTCTGCCTGCCATTGGGATAATGGTTTGTTTTGTTTTGTAGACACAGGGTTTGTCTATGTAGGCCTGGCTGTCCTGGAACTCCCTCTGTGTTTGACCTCAAAACCCAAAGAAATCCACCTGCCTCTGCCTCCGGAGTGCTGGGATTAAATGTTTGTTTGTTTGTTTGTTTGTTTGTTTGTTGGATTTTTAAGGCAAGATTTTTCTGTGTAGCCTTGGCTGTCCTGACATTAGCTAGGCTGGCCTTGAACTCACAACGATTTGCCTGCCTCTGCCTCCCTGAGTGCTGGGATTAAAGGCATGAATAATGTTTTTTTTTTTTTTAAATGTCCAAATTTAAGTATATTTGGACATATATATATATAATATATTGAGACAAGGCCTTTCTCTGTAGCTGGCCTTGAACTTTCTACAACATACACCTAAACAGGTTCATTTTATTTATATGCAAATTTGAAGTATGGATAGATAATGACTTTAAAAGGTTCTAAGAGACAAACTCCAAAAGTTTGCACATTCCGACAGCCGCCATAGGCCTGTTTTACCCAATAGTGTGGACTCTTTTATCCCGAGAGCCCTTCTGATCAGGACAAAACCCTTGACGCCGTGCTGCAGCGTCACGGATCGCTCACACCCGCAAATTTGCCCTGGAAATGTTACTGCAGATACAGTCATGTTGCAGTCCGAGGCGGCAGTGTCCCCCGCTGGTGAGTCTGGGGATTGTTCACTTCTCCATTTTCTCTTCAGAAGTCTTCTGATGCCCTGGAACCTGACTCTAGCCCCTGGCTGACTAATCCTTCTATCCGGAGGACATTCTTCCCAGATCCGCAGACGTATGTACCTGCTGTTATTTCTCCAGTAAGGGAATGACTATGTAGCTGATGGGCACAAAAACCCGTCCCCTGGCCCCCTGGTTAATCACTTTAGATCATGTCGGGATAGTGAACCATGTTTCTTGGATCGACTGAATAGAATGATGTCTGCATTGTGAGTGAAACCAAATGCTATTTTTATGCAGAAGCACGAAGGAAATCTCAGAGCTCAAGGGTATGCTAAAGCAGCTGCAGCCGGGGCCTCTGGGGCGGGCAGCCCACATGGTACTTTCTGCTGCCCGTAAGGCGCCTCCAGCCCATGTGGTGAGCCCACACGACAGCCATGGGGAAGCAGGTTCCAGCCATCCAGAGAGTGCAGGTGAGACCTCATGATCTAGCCTTACTCTGCCTAGCACTGCCCTTCCTCCCTGACTCTACCACAGTGTATTGGGATAACTTAACTGTTGGGAAGAAGAAAATTAAAGCCTATACAGTAATTGAGAGAACACTGGCCTAGGAATCAGGATCCTTGTCTTTGCCTCAGGTGGCTCATGTTTACAGGAAAAGAGATAAACCAAACAATCCCTAAGCCTGTTGCAGGGTTAGTGCTGTCCTCTCAGAAAGGCAATTATAGTGATTGCCTCGATCCCAACACTTGCAAAGTGGAGGAGGCAGAAGATTCAGTAGCCAAGGTCATTCTCCGCTAGATAGAGAGCTCCAAGCCAGCTTGAGTAACACGAGACTCTGTCTCGAAGAAGAAAAGAAAGAAATGGCCGCAGTCATCTAGGGCTCTTTTGAAAAGGATGCTATTCCAGCGTGGAGGCTGGTGAGTCCACATCTCACAGTGTGGCAGCGATTTCATCAGTGACAAACAAAGGGGAAGGAGCGAGTACCAGCTAGAAGCCCTCGGGTTAGCGCTAAGCTGCCCTCGGGACCCACAGGGATCCGGCTGCGTCTGCCTTCCGAGCGCTGGGATTACAGACGTGCACCACGCGCACTCCTGGTAAAGTCACAGCTCTTTGCAACCTGCTCACGGCCGCGGTGCCATCTGCTGCTGGACACCACGCTCTCCGAAGGGCCCCTCAGTGCACACAGGCAGTGTAATGGCAGGCATTTCAGAGGCTAGCGGGCGGAAGTTGATAATTCTGAGAGGAGACTGAAAAGAAAGCAAGCATTGGGATATCGGCTGTTGATAAGGCACTAGGATTGTGTAAGCACTGGGAAGCACATTCACTGCTGTACCAAGTGCTTCTGAAATTCCAAATAAATATGTAATAGTGATTGCTGGGTTTTGCTGACACGCTTTTGACAGGTATTTATTGACTCTATGTGATGGCCTTGTACTGCGCCAGCAATGCTATAATAAACCAAATAACAATGCTCATATCTTTAGAGATGCTTCTTTGTATCACACAAGGAAATCTAAAGCTATAACTGTGATAAATACTTTGAAGGAAAAGACGATAGGATGAAAAGACTTCAGTCAGAGAATCCAAGGAAAGGCCTTGTAGGAATAGAGAATGAGAAAAAAATTAAGCAAAGAAGATAGAATATCTCAAAAGGAAACTTAAAGTGTGGAGGCCTTTTGAAAAGTGCTAGATTGTTTGATTTTCGTTTTTTAAGAAAAGGTCTCGTTATTCATCCCAAGTCGGCCTTGAACTTGTCCTCCAGCCTTGCTTCCTGAGTGCTGGGATTACAGGCATGTATCACCGTGTCTGGTGTGATGAGAAATAATTAATGAGCATTTCTAATGCAGAGCCCAGCGCAGAAGAACAGAACAGGAAGAATGAAACAGGCAAAAGGAAGAGACGAAGAGTACAAGAGCAAAGGTAGGTGTGCAGCGGTCACCTGCAGGCCTCGCTGCTCTCGGAAGCCTTTCTCTGCTCTTGCTTCAGTCAGGCCTGGGCACTTCGGGTCCTGATCTCTCAGCCTACACCCACGAAGACAGATGCCCTTGTCCATATGTCACCAGGCTTGGAGCCAGGCAGAAACTGGCCCTGTAGGGAACCAGAATCAGGTGTGTACACTGCCTGTGATCAAAATGTAAATCGTATGTCAGAGGTCGAGGCCTGGAAGACTTCCGGGTGTCCACCACTGGCTGCTGGGAGATACAGCAAGTGTCAGGCCATCCCGAATTAGTGGCTGCCGGGGTCTGCGGGGACACCCAGAAAAATGCGGTGATAAAGATGTGTTTGGAGTTTCTTTGGGGGTTGATAAAAAATGTTCTGGAAATAGTTTGCTGAGCTTGGAAGTATCTTTAATACATATGTCCAACGGCTGAATTGATGTTATGTACATAATATGTAAATTTTAAAATTAAAAACTGTCAGGCATGATGACAAATGCCTTTAATCGCAGGAGTGGGAAGGCAGAGACAGGCAGACTTCTGTGAGTTCTGGAAAACCCTGGTCTACATAACACGTTCTCGTCCATACAGGGCTACATAGTGAGACCCTACCTCAAAGTTAATTAACTTTTAAAAACTGAGAACAGTGGTAGAATCTCTGTTGTCAGAGCTCAAAGGTTAAGATTAGCTGCCTTCTTCCCGTCTGCCATCTTGAGTGGGAAAACAAGGCTCTTACTAACTTACTGTTTCCACTCTCTTCTCTGTGCTTCTGGTCTGCAGTCTGTTTCTTCAGCCTTTATTGTGTCTCCCACATAGCTGGCCTTAACCTGTTCTTTCCCACAGACCATCGTCCAACTCAAGTTCTCAGCCAAATAGGAGGGGTCCAGGAAGAGCAAGGCAAAGACAGCACCAACCTCGGACCAAAAATGATGGCAATGTTGTCCGAGCTACTGGACAGTGTCCCGTTTGTACAGGTTGGATACATGTATTACTGTGGGTGCGAAGACCAGGGGTTCATTCAGGAAGATAGGAGGTCTGTGAATACTGGCAGGAACATTTGGTGGGGGTGGGGAGACAGCTGAGTGGGGAGCGTACGTGCACAACCGTGAGGACCCGAGTGTGCATCCACAGCCCATGTCTGTGTAAACAGGTTCCCGGGACTCCCTGGCTAGTCGGTCTAGACAATGAACGAGCTCCAGGTACAATAGGAGGCCCTGTCTCAAATAATCAGATGGAGAAGCAAGAAGATAGCCAGTATCACCCTCTGGCTCCCATAAGTGCGTGCATTTGGTGCATACACACCAGACACAATTTTGTTGCACGCACACAGAGTTTTGATTTGTCCAGGCCTGGTGGCAATGTTCTTTGTGCTTATAGCTGATCTGATCTGGTCTGAGGTGCTCAGCCCTGGGGAACTTTCTGAACAGACAGTTGCACTGTGGCAGCCGCCTGGGGGCAGGCCCAGTTTCGTAGTCTCCTTTTCTCCTGCTTAGGCTCCTTCAGCTTGGACACTCTTCCTCTGCATGCTGCCACCTGTGGGGAGGCCTCCCCACCGAGGCCGGCTTCTCCCTCCTCCTCGTCTTCCGTGGAGTCTGTGCTGTGGGTGTCCTCCCCAGAGAGCTCACTGCCGCCGTCCCGGGTCCAGTGCCCTATCTGCGAGTTACACTTCTCAGCGAGAGAAATAGAAGAACACGCCAGCATGTGTGGGGAAGCTTTTCCAGCCTGAGCCACAAAGCTCTGTTGACTATGCTGGAGCCTGGGGAATGGCTCTCTCGTGCCTAAGAAGGGCTCGTTCTCTCCCTCCACCTGTGGCCTCAGCACTGTGCTGAGGATGCTTCTGGACCCAGCTTGCTCCCCATTCCCGTTGTCAAGGCTTTGTCACTATGGTACCCAATTCTCACAAGGACATTTTCCCCTTGGAGCTTCTTGGGTAGAACTGGTGATCTCTCCAGGCCCTTAGGACACTATCTAGAATGTGTTTCCCTCAGAGAATGGTTCTTACCTGATGCTCATTTTCCTGAAAGGAAAACTGAGGCTCAGTCAGGGGGAAAATATTGCCTCGAAATTATAAAGCACCATTATGTTCTGGGAAGATGAGTGGGTCTTTTTTTTTTTTTTTTTAACTTTTAAAATTTGTTTCATGTGCATTGGTCTTTTGCCTGCATGTTTGTCTGTGTAAGGGTGTTGGATCCTCTGGAACTGGAGTTACAGACAGTGAGCTGCCATGTGGGTGCTGGGTATTGAACCTCAGTCCTTTGGAAGAGCAGCTAGTGCTCTTAAACACTGAGCCATCTCTCCAGCCCGACAAGTGAGTCTTAAATGTGAAACTGACCTTCTGTATCCTTCATAGGTCTCTGTTCTAGGTGTAATCAGGTGACTGCTCTATAACTTTATACTTCACTTTTGGGTCTGAGATGGACCTTCAATAACAGGAAAACCCTTCATCCTCCTGCTCATAGGGCTGTTAAAGGGACCAGAAAGATTCCTATCAAGGAATAGATGGTTTGTTGTTGTTAAATATATATATATTTACCTTGGGCCAGGCAGATATTTCACCTACATTGGCTCAATAGTCTCATCATCTGTCTCCCAGCCCCCATCCAATGCCATCAGCCTTAACCATTCCTATCTGGACTGCCTTCCATCCATAATCCCATGGTACTTGAATTCTTTATCTGGGCCTTTTCACACCATTATTGGAGTCCTTCCTCCAGGCCCACACGATTTCTTCTCCTTGCTAACCTATCATGACATGCTCCTTCCTCCTCTCTTCTCGTCCACCTGCCTCCTGTGATTCTCCTGCCCTCTCCAAGCCTGGGAACCTTAACCAGGCTTACCCCATTCTGCCCTGCCCCAGATATAGGCCATTTAATCAACCAATCAGGTATGTCTTAGGTTTACAAAACAAGGGTAGCTGTGACCAGATCTTGAGGATCAGAAACATGCTTCAGACCTCCCTCCCGCAATGGTTCCAGACTTGGCTGTAAGGGTTTGAGCAAATCCCATTCCCACCTGTTCAGTGAGACAGTTGGACCACAGTGTCTGAAAGATCCCCTGAACTGTGACAATCCAAGTTCTGCTTTGAGGAATTATATACTCTTTCCTTTTTCCCAGGAGATGTCATTGTATGGCACTGACACCAGTTCCCCTATCCCCTGGGTACAGGGCAGAGAGAGAGCAGCTGGTCTTTGCAAAGGGAGGGCACAGGGTGGGGCTTTGAGTGGGGGTGAAAGAGAATGCTAGGCACAGTCACAGGAGAGACGGAGCAGGAGTTCAAGCCTTCAGCCCCTGCCCAGAGGGCAGCCATGGATCCCCTCTCGGTAAGACCCTTGCCTCCCTCTCTACATCTCAACTCCGCTTCTCACTGTCCACAGGGATGCAGGGACAGCCTAGCTGCTGGACGAATATGGATACCACTGTGTTGGTGGAAGGGCCCCTAGAGCCATGATCCTGGGCCTAGAAGAAAAAAGCAGAGGGCTGGGCCTGGTAGAAGAGCAGGACCAAACAGTAGCAAGGAAGAGAGATGTCCTTCAAGGCAGAAGGCAAAGTGAGGGCCTTTGGTGGAGGGGAGCACGTTAGGATCCTGCCAGGAGTTCTCTTCATGCAGGAAGGTCTTAGGGAAAGCCCAGCTTAGAGACCCTCTGTGTGGCTGTGTCTGGACTTGTCCTTTGGACAGCTGAGCGTCTGAAATTGGCGAGCTGGGAACTGGATCCTTGTATTTGTGTGTGGGTTAGGTGACCTCCTCCTCTAATCACCTCCACAGGCAGCTAACACTGGCCCTGTCATGTAGGAATTTTCCAGGACTAGAAGTGAGCTGCTTAAACAGCCCCGACTCTAGCACTTCCCTAATAGGAATCTACATAATAAAATGGTGAACGAGACTGTGTGTTGTCCATATGTGTTTGGGACAAGGAAGGTATAATGGCTGAGTACTGAGGGTGGGGCCCCTCCAGATAGGGGTTTGGGAACTCAAGAGTGCTGTCCTCTGCCCTCCTTCACCCAGCAACAGCCCAACTGGACTGAGATTGTGAACAAAAAACTCAAGTTCCCGCCCACGCTCCTGCGAGCCATCCAGGAGGGCCAGCTGGGTCTGGTGCAGCAGCTGCTGGAGTCCGGCTCTGATGTGGCAAGTTCGGGGCCGGGTGGGCCTCTTCGGAATGTGGAAGAGTCTGAAGACCGTTCCTGGAGGGAAGCTCTCAATCTGGCCATCCGCCTGGGCCATGAGGCCATCACTGATGTGCTGCTGGCCAACGTCAAGTTCGACTTCCGGCAGATCCACGAAGCCCTGCTGGTGGCCGTAGACACAAACCAGCCGGCGGTGGTGCGTCGCCTGCTCGCTCGGCTGGAACGGGAGAAGGGCAGGAAGGTAGACACCAAGTCTTTCTCTCTAGCCTTCTTTGACTCGTCCATCGATGGTTCCCGCTTTGCCCCTGGTGTCACTCCACTCACACTGGCCTGCCAGAAGGACCTGTATGAGATTGCCCAGCTGCTCATGGACCAGGGCCACACCATTGCCCGGCCCCACCCAGTTTCCTGTGCCTGCCTTGAATGCAGCAATGCCCGCCGATATGACCTGCTGAAGTTCTCGCTATCCCGAATCAACACTTACCGAGGCATTGCAAGCCGGGCACACCTCTCGCTGGCCAGTGAGGACGCCATGCTGGCAGCCTTTCAGCTCAGCCGGGAGCTCAGGCGCCTTGCACGAAAGGAGCCTGAGTTTAAGGTTTGTCCGCCCCGTTCTTCACTCCATCCTGACAGTGCCCAGTGTCTGTTGTTGTAGTGGGACAGGATTGGGCTTTGTGGTGGGTATTTTAGGAAGTTTGAGAAGTGAGGAGTGGCCAAAGAGGGTGAGGCCACTTGTTTTGTTTGTTTGCTGGGTTTGTTGTTGTTGTTTTTGAGGCAGGGTTTCTCTGCATAGCCCTGACTGTCCTGGACTCACTTTGCAGGCCAGGCTGGCCTTGAACTCACAGAAATCCACCTGCCTCTGCCTCCCTGAGTGCTGGGATTGCACCAAACCCAGTTTGAGGATTCTTGTTTTAAGAGCTACAGTTACATCCTGAATAGGCTTTCATTCTAGTGACAGCAACCACTCCAAGGGCCCTTGGCTTATGCAGGGAGTACAGCTCCTACCCTAGGGGTACTCCAGATCCACCTAAGGAAAGAGAGAAAAACAGAAAACAGCTGAACAGACACAGATGTGACATTCAGTAGCACGTCCCTTTCAGGTACCCACTGTGCTCTCCTGGAGCACTGTGTGTCTGTGTCAGGGCTCCCAAGCTTGTGATCATGGATGGGAAAAGGGGACAAGATGCCCCCGGGACTCTATTCAGTGCCTCTGTGGCTGGTCCTCACTGGGCTTCCAAAGCACAGAAAGTGGGAAAACAAAGATCAACTAGGTCTCCATCCTCAACACTGCCATTCGGTAGAGAAGGATGAGGCTATTACAACTGCCTAGGACAAGATGAGGCCAGAAAGCCAGGGGACTAGAAAGGTTCCTACCAGGAAGGAGTGGTGCTTTCGACGGAATTTCCCTTCTCATGGCAGCTTGTGGGATGGGCAGAGCAAGGATCCTCACCCATACTTCAGTCAGAGAGGCTGAGGTCTTTTAAAAAAATAAAAAAGAAGTTTCCTACCTGAGGGATGGTGCTAAAGGTCACCCAGGCCTTCAAAGACGGGCTTAGATCCTCTCTGGAGAAAAAGCTCCAAATGAGACAGGTGGAATGTGTGCACCGAGGACCCCTTACTCTGTTCTGCTTCCCCTCAGACTGCCAGGACCAGTTCATGTGAGGGTGATGCTCAAAAGGGGAACAAAATGAACACAAGAGAAGTGTAGAAGGGTAGGGCGACAAGATGGCTCAGCAGGAAAAGGGCTTGCTGCTGCTGCTGCTGCTGCTGCTGCTGCGCAAGCCTGAAGACCTGAGTTCAATCCCCAGGACCCACATCAAGTGGACAGAATCAATTCTACAAAGTTGTCCTGCCCTCCACATGTATGCTACGGTGTGAGGACCTGCACTCACACACAGTTACAATGTTTAAAGAAAATATGGGGAGCCGGGCTCCGTGGTGCTCACCTGTAATCCCAGCACTCAGGGACGCAGAGGCAGGCACGTCACTGTGAGTTTGAGTCCAGGACAGCCAAGGCAACACAAAGAAACCCTGTCTCAAAACAACAACAACAACAGAAGCAAGTATGGGGAGTCAGAGTTATAGAGGGATGGGAGTGAAGAATTAGAAAAGAGATGTCCAAGGAACAGGCAGAGGTGTTAGGTTTGGTTGAAGTGACTTGGTGATGACGTGCTGATAGCATTGGATAAGCGAAGGTGACACAGAAGGGTAATGAGGCCGCAAGGAGAATGGAGTGACGTCAGACACTATTGTGTGTGGGGAGGGACAGAGTGACTTAATGACATGCACCTCTTTTCTTACAGCCTCAGTACATTGCCCTGGAGTCACTCTGCCAGGACTATGGCTTTGAATTGCTAGGCATGTGCCGGAACCAGAGTGAGGTGACTGCAGTGCTCAATGACTTGGGAGAGGATAGTGAGACAGAGCCCGATGCCGACGGCCTGGGCCAGGCCTTTGAAGAGGGCATCCCCAACCTGGCAAGACTGCGGTTGGCTGTCAACTACAACCAGAAGCAGGTCAGCTGGGCCCCACTGTCTGCCATCCCCTACCCTGGTCCTTTGCCCTGCCTCCTCTAAGGCATTTCAGCCTTACTCTGTGACTCTCTCTACCCTTGGGACCTTCTGAGACCTTGATTCTGACCATCCTTCCATATGAGGCCTTAGGAGGCTTTCTACCCCTCCCCAGCCACCTTTGACCCAAGCGCGAACCCCACAGGACCCCACACTGGGGTCTCACGCACACTCGGCTCTGCCTCTTGCCTTTGGCCCAGACTTCTGTTGCTAGACTACAACACTTTAATCTACATAGCAAAGTGTTAAACGCCTGGTGATTTTTTCTCTTTACTGTCTCATTAGATGCCCTACCCAACAGCCAAAGCTAAAGCAGAATCCCTGTCCAGGCTCCCACAGCCCCTGATTCCTCACTCACCTATAAGCCATGTTACCAAAGCTTTCCTGTGTGCCATCTCCGTTGACCTGGCCCTCAGGACAGAAGACCCATATCCCATGCCCCTTCCCCCCTCAGGATCATTCATCCAGGCTTCTGTTACATATACCTCCCGAGGCAGGGAACACCGAGAATTCTGGGACTTAGACCCCAAGCTCTACCCCCTCCTGCCTGACTTCGATTCAAGAATGTGGGGCATGAAGAGTCTCAGAATAGCTTCATGTTTAGACTCCGCCTCATACAGAGGCCAACCAAAGGCACTTTCCCGTGGTCATATGCCTAGTGAGGCCCCTCTCACTTGTAACAGGCCCCTCTCACTTGTCCCACATAAATCTATGTAACAGAAGTAGGTATGTACTATGTCCCACATGGGTATATGGCAGGAAGTAAGTATAACCGGCTCCTTTGACCTTCCTGCTGGTCATTCTGGGACCTGGGTCTGCTTCTTCCCCTTAGGTCATCCAGATGCTGGACTTGAAGGAAGCTTAGCCAGGCAGGTGGGTTAGCAGGATCCTGGTTAGACAGTGAGTGAGTGTGGGGGGGTGCTGGGTCACATCTCAGATGCAGTCTTTTCAGTGATACAGCCCTCTCAGTGACACAGCTCTCTTTATTGTGGGGAATGGGCTATATTAACCTTGGGGAAGTGGGTAGGGATTTTTGGGTGAGTGGCCATCACTGGATGGGGCTGAGGTACTGGGAATGTTCCTTTTCGTGGAGAGGAATTCCAGGTGCTAGCTGGACATGTCTTGGCCACCAGGCTCTGTGACCACCTGGAGAATGGTGGAGGTGGGAGTTGCAAAACTGAGTGTGCCAGGGCCACAGAACAGGGAGGGAGCCATCCAATCCTTCCTCCTGCCAGTCTCCAGATTGACATGTCTCAGCCTTGCTCCAGCTCCAGGCTGCTTCCCTTGGTCGCACAGTTCACGTGCCCCATACTACCTGGCGGCCATCCTGTCTCATGACCATCTCTGCTCAGTTTGTAGCACACCCCATTTGCCAGCAAGTTCTGTCTTCCATCTGGTGTGGGAACCTGGCTGGCTGGCGTGGAAGCACCACCATCTGGAAACTCTTTGTCGCCTTTCTCATCTTCCTCACCATGCCCTTCCTCTGCATTGGCTACTGGCTGGCACCCAAGTCCCGGGTACTAAGAATAAGACGAGTGATACATTGGTTGGTGTTTTGGAAGCAGGCTCTCCACTGGGTGTACAGGTGGACTGGGGCATGGACAGCCGGTACGGAAACTGCCGGAATGTGGCAAGGGGAGTGGAGAGGGACTTGCCACTCCAGCTCCTGACTGGGTGACACAGTGGTTTAAAGAGCACCAGGTTTAGAATCCTAGTGGTGATGATCTTACCTTTCAGTTTGGCTAAGTTTGAATTTTTTCTGTGAGCTCCCCCACACACACACCAAAAAATAAAAAATAAAAAAGATGGGGGGGAGGTTACAGTGATAATACTAACCTTAGGCTAGAGAGAACAGAAAATACAGGGCCTGGGGCACCACATTCTTCTTAGTCTGCGCCTAGATGGGTAGGTGAATCTGAAAGCTACAGACTCACACAGGGGCCAAGCAGTCCAGGGGGACAAGGGCAAGCGAGAACAGGCCTCTGACAACTGTGCTTTCCTGTGCCCCCGAAGCTCGGCCGTCTCCTGAAGATCCCAGTGTTGAAGTTCCTGCTGCATTCTGCCTCCTATCTGTGGTTCCTTATCTTCTTGCTGGGAGAGTCCCTGGTCATGGAGACTCAGCTGAACACCTTCAAAGGCCGCAGCCAGAGTGTCTGGGAGACTTCGCTACATATGATTTGGGTCACAGGTATGTATGAGAGAGCCCTTTACTGGTGGCCAGCTGCCAAGAGCTCCACGGCCAGGGCTGACACTGGGCCCCACTGAGCAGGCAGATCATTTAGAGCCCCTTCAAATCAAGATCTTAAAAAAGAGCAACCCAACTAACTAACCCAAACCCATGGGGCTTTCAGAGACTGAGACATCAAGAAGGAACATGCATGGTCTGGGCCGAGGCCTCTGCACACATGTGGCAGATGGGTGGCTTGGTCTGCATATGTGGCACCTGGTGGGTGGAGGGGAGCTGTTTCTTTTTCTTTTTTTCTTTTTTTTAAGATTTATTTATTATGTATACAGTATTCACCTGCATGTGTGCCTGCAGGACAGAAGAGGGCACCAGATCTCATTATAGATGGTTATGAGCCACCATGTGGTTGCTGGGAGTTGAACTGAGGACGTTTGGAAGAGCAGCAGGCAGTGCTCTTAACCTCTGAGCCATCTCTCCAGCTCCAAGGGGAGCTGTTTCTAACATGGACCCTATTGCCTGCTTTTGGATCGCGTCCCCCTGGCAGGGCTACCTTGCCTGGCCTCAGGGGATGAAGATATGCTCAGTCCTGATGTGACTTAATAGGCTAGGGAGGGTTGATGGGGGGAGGGGAGAGAAGGGAGGGGACACTCTTGGGATGTAAAGTAAATAAACTGAAAATTTTTAAAAGAAGATCTTAAAACAGCTGGGTTTAGGATCTGCTGTGGTACACAACTGTAAGCCCAACACTCAGGAAATAAGGCAAGAGGTTAACCCAGTCAGGGCGACCAGGGCCGCATGGCAGGCTCTGTCTCAAAGGCACCCGCCGCCCGAGCCTGACTGACATCGAGGGTAATAATGGAGGTGAGCCTGATGGAAAGAGAGAATTCCTACAAGCTGTCCTCTGACCTCGGTACATGTGTCATGGCATGCACACAGGTGGCCGTGCATCCAGAGAGAGAGGGGGGGGGTTTAAATTTTAAAAATAAGTAAATAAAAAGAAGTCCTGCTATATTTGTCTAAGGTGATTTGGTGGGGCCTGGGAGAAGGGTGACTCACCCCACCCCTACCCCCGTGCTGCTTGCTCTGAGTGTCACCTGCCTAGTTCCTTGTGCAGGTCCCATCAGTCATGAGACCAGTCTGCACCAGTGAGGGGGCACTTATTTTTCTAGAAGGTCACTTTGCACTTGGATGGATTAAATGCTTCAGCTCCCCACTCCCGCCAAAGCCCTGCCCCTGCAACCTGGCTGTGTCCGGGAAGGAGGAGGAGGGCTGCGCTCCCTCCTCTCCTGAGCCTGCTCCCCTTCCAGGCTTCCTCTGGTTTGAGTGTAAGGAGGTGTGGATCGAGGGCTTACGAAGCTACCTCCTGGACTGGTGGAACTTCCTGGACGTGGTCATCCTGTCGCTGTACCTGGCGTCCTTTGCGCTGCGCCTCCTCCTGGCTGGGCTTGCCTACCTGCACTGCCGGGATGCCGCCCACGGCACCACGTGCCACTATTTCACCGCCGCTGGTGAGGAGCCCTGTGTTCTGGGTTCGCTACCTTTCTCTCCAGCTAAGCAGCTTAAGGCGGAAGAGCTTACTTCCGTTTGTGGTCTGAGGAGACGTGGTACGTCCTGGTGAGAAAGCCACGGTGGGTGGAGAGAGAGGCAGCTGGTCACAGCCTGTGATAGTCCGGAAGCACAAAGATGAATGCTGGAGCTCAGCTCCAGTTCTCTGGCTCTGGTTTTGTGTTTTGTTTTGTTTTGTTTTAATATAGTCAGTTCTGTAAGCCAGTCACATTCAGGGTAGGTCTTCCCTCCTCTCCAGAAACTCCTTGGCGGAGATACGTAGACATGTGTCTCCTAGGTGATTCTAAATCAGTCAGGTGGAAGGTGAAGTCTACTGTCAGAGGATCCCAAGGCGCGTCTTTCTTGGCTCTCAGCCCCGCCCCATCCTGCCCTGCACAGAGCGAAGCGAGTGGCGCACAGAGGACCCCCAGTTCTTGGCCGAGGTGCTCTTTGCCGTTACCAGCATGCTCAGCTTCACCCGGCTGGCTTACATCCTGCCAGCTCACGAGTCACTGGGCACTCTGCAGATTTCCATTGGCAGGATGATAGACGACATGATCCGGTGTGTACTCTCCCTGCCTGTGGCTCCTCCCCCTGGCAGACTCCAGCTTCTGAAATTTTCAGCTCTGTGGGGCATGGGGGTTCTTGACCTGTGTTCCTCTCACAGGGCTGTGAGCTCCAGCGAGCTCTGAACCCAGGAATACAGAGGCAGCATCTGGAAATGTAAATGCACATTTCTCGGCGAGAAATCAGAGACACCCACTGTGGCAGGGGTGGTGGGTGTCTGATCCCAGTTCCGGGACAACTTTATGCCTCGCTTTTTTCCTTTTCTAGAAATTGAAGTCAGAAAGGCAAAAAATAAAATAAACAAAGAGCCAGAGAGGCCATCACCTCCCCTGCCCCAAGTCCTTTGGTGGAGACAGGCTCTGACTCTTCCACATCCTCCCCCTGCCAGGTTCATGTTCATCCTCATGATCATCCTGACTGCCTTCCTCTGTGGCCTCAACAACATCTATGTGCCCTACCAGGAGACAGAGCAGCTAGGCAAGTACGCCGAGGCTGGGGCGCAGGCGGGATGGGCGGCAGGGAGGCGGAGGCCTTTTGTTTTAGCATGTTTTTCTCCTTCCCTGTTGGTTCGCTCAACTAAAGCTCTTACTTGCCCATGCCCTCATCGAGTCTCTCTGACACTAATGAATTCACTTATGCACTCACTTATTTCCAATCCTTCTATTTGAAAAATGTAAATCTTCTGAAAACGTTAAATGTAGAAAGTCACTGGGCATCCTCACCCTCCACTAGGTGCCCTCAGCCTTCTCTGGTTCACCCTCACC